>NC_091800.1:9425000-9725000 GCF_041296235.1 Equus asinus
AATTAGGTTGATAAGGGGTTTAATCCACTCTGTAAAAATGCAAGGCTGAGTTTTGTCGTGTTTTCCAACAAATTATCTTCTAGTTAGTAATGCCATTGCCCTTTTAATGGGATACAGATAATGCGGTGGAAGGCCTGTTGTGTTTTTATATTCTAGTAGGAAAAGTACTGGTTTGGATTTTAAAATCTGCTTCTGCTACTTAGGAATTTTAATGTTACAGAAACTTGGGTAGTTTTGGCAAAGATCTTGCTAAAATGATGGGGTTTTTACCCTTTATAAGAAATAATGGTCGGTGAGCCACCTTTTTAGATTATCCGCTAATTAATTTTGACGTTGCTGCTGAAATGTAAGAATTTGAAATTACAGGGTTTTTGGTTAAAGGGGCAGATACCAATTTTGCAGTTGTATTTGACTGTTTAATACATTCTGGTTTCAGTAATTCGCCAAAATGACCAATACAAAAGGAAAGAGGAGGGGCACCCGCTATATGTTCTCTAGGCCGTTTAGAAAACATGGTGAGTAGATTTATCCTCCTTGAGAGCAAGCATGGCATACATTTGTGTATTATTAATACATATGTCTTACGGTTCATATAATGTGTTCTCAATAAATGGCATTGATTAACCAATATGTATCTAACTTATTTTGTAATAAATACAAAGCATGAATTTTATATAGTAGTTTTTAGATTGTCAACTAGCAAGATTGTAAAATATAACTGTCAAAGGTGGCGTGTGTTAGTGAGGCTATGTATTTCACTGTAGACTTTAATCTTGATACTGACTATACTGATTTTTTTTGGACAGGAGTTGTTCCTTTGGCCACATACATGCGAATCTACAAGAAAGGTGATATTGTAGACATCAAGGTAAATTATAAAATTGGAGAAATAACCTACAGAATAACATTGGAACCTAGAAGTTTGGATTTAATCTAATAGTGAGATTTAATTACTTGTCTATATTGCATCTGCTGGCTCCTTTCTGTTTTCCTAAATGGGGAAAAATCTATTGCCTGAATAAGAGCTCATAAGAGTATAGAATGGCTAATTTAATTTTAACTGAGAAACCAGAGTTTTAAGTGCTATTCTTAAGTCTAAAATTTTTGTCATTATTTAACAGCTAGGGGGAAAAAATCATAGGAGTTGAGGTGAAAAGGAATACCTTAGTGCAAAATGTAATTATTGTTGGAGATTACTGTTAAAATAATAGTGAAAGCTGTGTTCTTTTGTGACTAATGTGTAAATGTATTGACACTCTAGAGCTTAATGATGATTGCCTTTTTGATTGCTTGAAGCAACGTGAAAAACACATTTCACCGGCTCTGAAAGCTCGAGTTGCCATTTAAAAGAAAAAAAATCTTAGAATATCTTAGTTACTTTAATAAAAATCAGGGTTTAAAAAGTGGGAAATTTCCAGCATAACATTTATCTCCTTTCTTCACAGGGAATGGGCACTGTTCAAAAAGGAATGCCCCACAAATGTTACCATGGCAAAACTGGAAGAGTCTACAATGTTACCCAGCATGCTGTTGGCATTGTTGTAAACAAACAAGTAAAGTGAGTAATGGCAGTTTTTTGTGGTGATTAGTATTTCCTCATACCCCCTTTTCACTTTGCCAATTGGACTTATGTCTTTATTGGTCATTCAGGTGGGGGAAAGGAAAAGATCCTTTTAAAACTCAAGCAAACTGAGTGTTTGTCTTGTATCCTGTCAGAGGAAACAAATTGAAAGAGACTTACTGGAAAATCTTATGGGAGTTAGTATTAAGCAGTTGTTGTTTTCAGTGTAAAAAGTTTAATAAATTTAAATTTATTAGCAATCTAGTTTTAGTTAAATTATTTAGTATTTCAGGGTCTGTCACCTCATCAGAAGAGAGGGCTTAAAAGTGGGGATGTTTGCCTCAAGGCCTCCTCCAGTAAGATTAATAAATGATTCTAATGTAGCCCTCACCTTGTTGACTTAGTCTCTCTACGGGTAAAAGGTTGAGGGGCCAGTCCCATGGCCTAGTGGTTAAGTTCGGCTCGCTCTGCTTGGAGGGCCGGCCCGGGTTCTGTTCCCAGGTGTGGACCTATACACTAATTGGCAGCAGTGCTGTGGTGGTGACCCACATACAAAATAGAGGAAGATTGGCCCAGATGTTAGCTCTGGGCCAATCTTCCTCAACAGAAAAAAAGGTTCATGGCTTATTTAATAAATGAAACTGCTAGAAAAGTTTTCTGAATTTCAGTTATATTTTTGATGAAGCATTTATGAGTTTCTGCTCTCTCCAGGGGTAAGATTCTTGCCAAAAGAATTAATGTACGTATTGAACATATTAAGCACTCTAAGAGCCGGGATAGCTTCCTGAAACGTGTGAAGGAAAATGATCAGAAAAAGAAGGAAGCCAAAGAGAAGGGTACTTGGGTTCAACTGAAGCGCCAGGTGAGTGCTTGACAGAAGGTTTCTTCGTATTGATCTTAGGAACTTTAAAACTGTTCCTCAGCGATACTATTATATGAAAGTTAATGAAGTTAGAGTTGAGTATATTGGTTATTTCATTGGTTCTGAGAATGCTTGGGAATTGAGTTACAGTACTTTACATAATGATTCCCTTGCCTTTTTTTTTTTTTTTTTTTTTATAGCCTGCTCCACCCAGAGAAGCACACTTTGTGAGAACCAATGGAAAGGAGCCTGAGCTGCTGGAACCCATTCCCTATGAATTCATGGCATGATAGGTGAAAGAAAATAAAAGACCTCTGCGCTGTAAAAAAATGTTTCTTTTAATTGAGTGTAAGTGTGGTGTCCCTTCCCCTAAAGAAATATTTAAAGCAATCTTAAAAATTGTCCCCTAAATCATTGGATGATGTCTTTACTATTCAAATTTAGGGTTTTTTCCCTTGATGAAAGATGTGAGGTAGTTTACTGTGCAGCAAAGAATATACTCGGTTAGGAAACTGTCAAATATTATTTATAAAATATAATAATTTGAAACTAGTCTCTCTAAATTCCTATGAAAAAAATTTTTAAATAAATGAAAGGTTATCTGTTGTATTACAGTTAATCTCGGAAACTTGATTACTCATGATTATATCATAAACAGCTGTGTTTTAAGGATCTGGAACTTGCCTTTGAGGCCTACTGCTTAAAAATAGATTGTTTAAAACACTTTGTCCTTTGTGAGTTACACACCAGTTCTGAGTTGCTTCACCTTCTCATGGAACAGGGCTCAGAAAACAATAGTGTTTGGGATAATTTGAAACTAGAATATCATCTTTATTTCAATCAAGAGTAAACATTTATATAGCAGTTAATGTGTGGCATTCTAAGTACTTTACATAATTTACTCATAAAAAACTTGGAATAAGTACTGTTCTGCCCATTTTACATAAGAAACCGAGGCGCAGTTAACTTGGCCAAGGGTACAGGTGCAAAGTGTTAGGCAAAGATGCAAACCCAGGCAGTCTGCCTCCATAATCAGATCTTAATCACTAGTGCCGTATTGTCTTGTATTAATAGGTACATTTTAAAGCTACTTAGCATTGTTGGAGCACATTTAGGTTATTCTCTTGCTTCCTGGATATTTTTTACTTGCATCTGGCAAACATCTCAAATTCACCATATCCAAGAGAATTCATTACATCTTATCCTAGCTGCCTTCAGTATTCTGTGATACCTGTAGCAGTATTATCAGTTTATTTGAAATGGAAACCTTGACTTCTCATAACATTATTCCTTCACTAACTAGACTTGAGGACAAGAACCTGTTTTTGTAACTTGAGTAAATGCTTTAATGTGAATGGGTAAAAACCCAGTTGTTAGTGGCTTCAGTTTTCTTTAGAGAAGTGTGATGGTTAGAGGTCTGCCTTGGAATCCAGCAAACCTGGTTTTGAATCTCAGCGAATGCCTAACATAACTCAATAAATGATAGTTATTAACTGCCCTTAAAGATCCACATCTAGTGGTAGAGTCGTGCTTAAATGTGATATTGGTCAGAATTTATTATGTATCACCACCACAGAAGCAACAAGGAAAACATTGCATGAGTGGACATTCCTATTCTGGAATGTTGGTTTATGGCACCAGTATGCACCCAGTTGAAATCATTTTCAACTCTTAACCGTGTCCCTCACTTTGCATATTTTAAAATTCTATTTCCTGAATGTCTTTCAGTCGTTTCTTATTTCCATCTCTGCCCCTTTAGTCATGCTTTCATTTCTCCCTTATATACTAGAACAGATTCAAGGTTTCACATTTGCTGGTCCTGTTCCTTTGTTAGAAATTGCTTTACGTGTGTGTCACTCAGTCCTCTTAATCTGTGAAAAGGGTAATGGAGGTGCCCCCACTTAAAGGGTGATTGTGAAGATGTGATGAGAATCCACGTAAAACACAGCAAGGTGTCACATGGTGAGCACTCAGTAACTGCTAGTTTTTATTTCATAATCTTGCTAACTTTGCAGTGTTCCCCACGACTGGCAGGAATATTGGAAATCCAGCTAATCTATCACTCCTAATTAGTTTTTCAGGGTATATGTGACCCTTTGTAGTGTGGTTCCTACTAAATTTTTTCCTCTCATTTCCTGTTACTGTTTTTCTATCTGATGCTTTAGCTATTAGGGAAAGTTCGTTCATTGGAACTGCTCTTTCTTGCCCAGTTCCTTTGCACATGCACTTGCCTTTCCCTGAAATTCCTACACTTTGTTCATTTGGTCAATTCCTGCTTCTTTGAGTGTGATAGGTGAACCTTCCCTGATCAAGTGTTTTAAGGAGAGGAATGAAAGTGCTTGGAATCAGAGAGGAGAGAGATTACTTCTGGTTTGGGTTGATGAAATAAAATCCCTTGTTTCTTTGTTCCCATGACAGGTGTGTTTGCTTCTCTTACAGTATTTGTAATTATTAAAAACTTCAGGGGCCGGCCCCGTGGCCCAGCGGTTAAGTTCATGCGTTCTGCTTTGGTGGCCCAAGGTTTCACGGGTTCGGATCCTGGACGCAGACATGGCACCGCTCATTAGGCCATGCTGAGGTGACGTCCAACATAACACAGCCGGAGGCACTCAACTAGAATATACAACTGTGTACTGGGGGGCTTTGGGGAGGAGAAGGGGAAAAAAAGATTGGCAGCAGATGTTAGCTCAGGTGGCAATCTTTAAAAAAAAAAAAAACAACAACAACAACAGTGTCCATCCCCCACCCCCACCAGACCTAAAGTTAGGGATTGTCTTATTAAACCTTGCCCTCCTAGTGGCACATAAGTAAGCTTTCAACAAATGCTCTTTGAATTAGAAAAAACACTGCTTTTTAATATCTTTATTCTACTTTATGTTCAATCTTAGTTTCTTATGGACTTTACAAAACTATAGTGTTCCTCTGAATTTTGAGGGCTAATAACCATTTTGCTCATGAGAGATTGAGAATATTAAATCCCCCAGGTGATCTGGAAAGATGAAGAGACCTCAGACCTTTCTTTGTTGCTTCTCTAGTAAGGTGTGTTAACTTCACTTTCTGTTGCTGCCTCTGTAAAATGAGGGTATCATCTACATGCAGATATGCACTGAACCAAATGATTCTTTGAGGTCCCTTTTGCACTTAAGGTCTATAATTCCATATTTAACCATGACCAGATGAAGTACAATTGTGACTTCAAAAAGGGAATGGGGGTGTAAGATACCTTAGTTCAGAAGATGAAGCTGAACATTGAGAAAAGGAAGGGCTGCAAACAGAACTGGGTTAGGAGAGTGATCCTTAGAGCAGATAATCAGAAAATGGAAACACTTCCATCGGATGTGTAGTGCAGCAATTTTCCAAAACACTATCAATAGTGGTACTATGAATATGCATAAAGCTTTCTCGGTATTTTGGGTTAATCTTTAGAGAGGTTTTCTCAACCTGTACAGCACTGGGTTAAAAATGTGATTTCCAGATTCCTGAAGGAGTCTACCGGTTTGTACTTGTGAGTGAAAATGCTTGTCTCAGCACTCTCATCAGCACTGATTATTATAATTTAGTCTTTGCTAATTTGGTGGGAGAAGATGTTGCATTTCTTTATTATTGAGTTTGGCTTCAGTTAGCTTCTGGAAACTTTCCTGGTTTCCTTTTACCTCTGCAGTCTTTGCAGGATCTTACTGTCTTTCTGACTTCCAAATACTGAAGTGCCTTTATACTCATATTCAAAGCCCTGCATCATCTGGCCTGTGTCTGCTTTTCTGACCTCTTCTTGTACCACTTTCAGCCCCAAAGTCAGGTTCAGTTACACTAGCCTGCTTGCTGTGCCTCCAGTATGCCCAGTACACACTTGCTTTTTCAGAGCTTTTGTACTTGATATTTATTCTGTCTGGAACACAACGGGAGATCCCCATCGTTTGTCCCCTTTGTTTATTCAGTATCTCCGGTTTTACTAAGACTATCTTCCCGTAACATTCTGTAAAAATGAGCAGTCTCCCTCCTCTACCCCTTTTTCTCTTTATAGTACTTAGGGCTAACCAATATATGTTTTGTTTTGTTGGAGGGGTCTGAGTTTTTATCAACTTGTATCTGTAGATACTCTTAAGTTAGAGGATATTTCCTGTTACCTGTTCTACCCACTGTCCTGGGGAACGGGAGACAAACTCCGTGAAGGAGGTTACAACCTAGGAGGAGCAGTGAGACCCGAAGCCCCATATTAAACAAGGCAAAAATGAGGCATCAAGGAGTGTAAAAGGACAGCAGAAGGGAGAGAGTTGGTGTTAACCAGGCTCTTGTTTCTGCCCTCTTGTTTCACTGATTATTCCTGGTTCCTTGTATCCTTGACCCTTTCCACTTAGCGCTTCCTTGACTTCAGCCTGCAGACGTGAAAACCAGCACATTAAACAAGCAGCTTTTCCTGTGCCTTCCTCATCCCTTTCGTAGCTTAATTCCATAGTCTCTCGCTGCAAATCTGGCTTCCTCCTCCACCGGTGATGAAACTATTCTCAAAGGTTGCCAAACACTTGATAATTAAATTTAGACTTTTTTCCAATTTGATTTTGTCTCAATATTTGGTAGAGCCAATGAGTTTTTTCTCTTCCAGAGGCTTCTGCCATCATACTTCACCCAGGTTCTTGTACCTATCTGACTCCCTCCTACCTTCTTATTCTGGCTCCTTGATGTTCCACATCTGTCACTCTTCATTTTCTAGAGTTCTTCCTGGGTGATTCATTCTGGCGAGTGGTTCTCAAAGTATGGTTCCCCTGCTAGCAGCATCAACATTTGGGAACTTGTTAAAAACGCACACCTACTCCAGACCTACTGAATCAGTAATTCTGGGGGTGGGACCCAGCACTCTGTTAACAAACTCTCTGGGTGATTGAGATGCATGTTCAAGTTTTAGAAGCACTGATCTATGTCTTTAGCCATCTCTAATACACTCGAGACTCAAATTTCAGAGCTCACTTTCTCTGAAGCTCTAGCGCTGTATTTCTAACTCCCTCTTGGGCAGCTCTGTCTGGATATCCTGCAAATATTGTACAGATTAGTTCGGGAGGCTTTATTAGTGGAGAGATGAATTAAATTGAAATCCCTGAGCTTTGAGTAATGTAGAATTACGTGCCTACCCTGAAATGCGAGACCTTTTAAATAATGAGTAACCATTGCAGATTGTGAGTTTATAAATTAACCTGTTACTATATAAAATTCCCTTTTCTAACACTTGTCGATGAAAATCAAGAATTATTCTAACTAAAACTTCCCCCCCGTTCTTAAGTTAATAAGAGCCATGACTGTCAGTGAGGCTGCATGGCTCCTTGAACTGTTAATTCTATCTCTTCTGATCTGTCCAGGTATCTTTCAAGGCCCTCCATTTTTGTTCAGTTGAACCCAGTCCCAAGGGTTGAATAAAATAGATCACACTCTTTTTGAAGTTTTCCTCTTAATCTTGTGGCAAAAAACTTGGTTTCAAAATTTTTCTATATTCCCACTAGCGTAGATTGGCATTTTCTCTGTACTAGCATGGAAAAAATGCTAAAATATAAACAGTTGCTAAAATTTAGCAATAAAAATTTGTAAAACATAAATTAAGTAGATTTGTTCTTTTTTGAACACAAATAGTTTAAAACAATTTGATTTTTATGCAGTATGAGTGTTTATAGCATACTCCATCCTAGTCCCACTTAAAGGGAAAAAAATTGATATTCATGCAAAAAACCTTCACAATGTCTTTTAGACAGTTGCTTGGTTATGAATAATAACAGTGAGGCAGCATATTGCTGAGGTGGCAAATGTGTACAGAGGAGTGAATCAGCAGCCTGGGGTTCTGTATTGTGATTCTTTTCGAACAGCAGAAGTTAGGTGGTGAGGAGCAACAGACAGGCCATTTCACAGAGCCCCAAATGGAAAAAGCACAGAGAAAATGCTCTCTCACATACTTTCCTAGCAAGATTAGGATTTATGGAAATCATTTGGATTGGAAAAGAAATGCAGTGGGCTACTCCCCTTACCATTTCCATAAAGACATGATGGCTTAGCTCAAGTCAATTGGATTTTTTGCTCATGAGAAAGAAGAGGTTCGGATCAATTGCTCATGGGAGATGAATAAGTAAACAGTTGGAAGATCTTTGAGAGCAGAGACCATATCCTGTTTGTATGCTCCTAGCACTGACACTATTGCATATAGTAGGGGCTACCCTCCTCAAGAACAGTTCAAAGACATTCCGTAACCCCCAGAAAAATTCCATAGCATGGCATTCGTTGCCACCCACAGCCTGGTCCTCAACCTCTTGGGTCATCCACCACATCCTTCTAATCTTTTACACTACTCTCAGTGCTCCAGACTTGCCATATACTTCGACCTTCATGATTGCTCATGCTGTTCCCTCCATTTGCCATCCCCTGACCCCTGTGTTTCCAACTAGCAAATGTTACTCATGCTCAGTGACCAGGTCATTTCATTTCTCCCTGCAGCTTTCTCTGATTTACCACCCCCAATCCCCTGTTCAGATTGAATTCCTGTTGCAGCTATATTGGAGTTCACCCTCCAGCCTGCTTTGTCATTCTGTTTACATGACCAGGGTGT
Organism: Equus asinus; assembly: GCF_041296235.1. NCBI lineage: Eukaryota > Metazoa > Chordata > Mammalia > Perissodactyla > Equidae > Equus > Equus asinus. The sequence goes on from NC_091800.1 coordinate 9,434,004, forward strand.
TCTCAGTCCTGCTCTCCACAATGATGGAAAGTGCCAAGACTTGAAATCGGAGTGTTTGGGGTGTATGCTACCAAATGGCTCTGTGCCTTTGGATAAGTTACTAAACTTGTCTCAGCCTCAACTTAGAAGATATTTTACCCATTTCACAGGATATAGATTAAGGAAGAATTAAGATAATATTTGATAATTTTTTTGAAAACAGTAATTTATGAATGATAATTTAGTTAACTTCACGATGGCGACATCTGTGAAGGCAGGCAGGAGTGTCTTATACTTTGTTGTCCTCTCAATAAATGTTTGATGATAAAAAGCTTTTTTGTGTGTTCTGTACCAGCAGTGAACAGCCATACAGAGAGTAGATTTTCAATAATTTTGACTGTTGAATTAAAGTAGGGAGCTGGTAGTGCACAGACGCATAATTCCTATTCTGGGGAAAGTACCTAAAGGAGAGTCTCTTGAATCTCCAGTAAACTCAATATTCAAGGATTTAGGATATTCAGGTAGTTGATATTGGGGGATGGATGCTGGACATTCTTGAACTAGAGGAGGACACTTGGCAAAGTTTTGCCTGAAGGGTAGAAATCAAGCGTATTTGACTAGTAAAGGGTTAACAACTTCCCAAGCCTGATAATTGTTTACATATTACCAAATTCTGCCCTTCACACTCATTCTAAACACCCACAGATTTGTGTATCCATATCTGCGCCTACGCATTTCTATTATGTTTTTAGAACCACTTCAGCAGGGCTGTGTCGTATTGGTTGCAGCACAATTTTACATAACTCTAGACAAAGAATTCCAAAATGAATAGAACACAAGCAGCAACAATTTAAGCGAGGCTATTTATAATTCTACAGTTCAGTAACGTGTGCATTAAGAGGTCATAGATTATCTGTATTTGCAAAAGCAAAGGATTTTGCAGGGAGAATGAAGTAACATTTTGAGCTCTCTGAGCAAAGGTGCAATGTAAATGCAAAATGGAACATCATTATCACCAGGCAGTGACCTTGAACTAAAATGATTTTAATCCTGACAGGGCATGTAAGAGAGGGAATGAGATAAGATTCAGCCAAGAAAGGGCTCTTTTTTTCCCTTGAAAGTTCTGCGTTTTAACACCGCAGTAAAGTGAAGAGTGTTTATGGAAGATCCCATTGACTACTACTCAACAGTGATCCCCTCTTCTGTTTCTTGCGGTACCAATGTGTCTAGCCCCTGGGGAGGAAGTATGACTGTTCCAAGCTAGTCATGGCAATCCCACTCTTCTTTGCTAGATATTTGGATAAACTCTTTCCCAGCTTCGTTCTGGCCATTGAGATGTAAGAGAGAGTCTACTGGGTTCTTCTGAGAATTATTTCATTTCCCAATAAAAAGAGACAAAGGGAGTCCCTCCCACCCTTCTCCTTGGGTGAGGATTTGATGTTTGGTGAAGCAGGAGCCATTTTGTGTCCAAGAAGGAGAGGCCAAGAAAATCTGAGAGACAACAACCCAGACCCCTATCGCTGAGCTCAAAGACCCCTGGAACCTAACAGTTTCAAAGTGGTCCTATAAATACTGTCTTTGTGGTGCCTTTTCCCCTGTCGTGGAAGGAGGCGCCCTGCTTGAAGTCTGCAGTGAAACAGGTTTAACGGAAGGGAATTGCCTATGACCAGCCAGCAGTTGGTACAGCTGAAATAGGGCAGTTCGTCTCAGGACGTTTCCTGGAACACTTTCTCCTGAGACCAACGTTTTGGGGTAATGGTTACACATATGACTTCTGTCTTGCAGTTCACACAGTGAAGACACCATTCATTTATTCATTCAGAAAGTCGGTCAGTGAACACTTACTAAGAACCTTCTAAGTCCCAGGCCTCACTATGTGCTGAGTACTAAAGACACAAGTACTAAAGACCTGCCCTCCTGGAGACAGACGTGAAGTAGATGGTCCACCAGAAAGTAATGACAGTTGAGATCAGTGCTGCCAAGGGTGCCCAGAGAGTGAGTAACTGGGAGATAGGGGTGGGGAATGGCAGCAGTGATCAGAGAAAGCTTCCCCAAGGGAGGACCAAGTAAACTAGTCACCATCTCTTCCTAGTCTACTTCAGGGTTATTCAGAATTCCTCCATTGACAAGAGAGCAGTAGGGACGGAGAGGAGGAGATGCTGAGAAATGTAGGCAGCGGAAGTGATGGAACTTGGTGATTAATCAGTGTGGAAGTGAGAGTGAAAGGAGACAAGGGTGACTCACAGGTCGCCGGCTTGGGCTACTGGGTAGATGGAGACAATTCATTAGTTGGATTGATTGCAAAAATGGATCGCATTCTCTACCCCTCTCTGCATCACAGTCCTTTGAAACGTGACTTTTCAGCTCCTTCCAGCAAGGAGTGAGTGTATTTCCCCACCCCTGAATTTGGACTGCCATGTGACTCGCTTTGGCCTGCAGAATGCAGCAGAGGTGATGGGTTCCACCTCGGAGCCTAGGTCTACAAGAGGACTTTGCCACTTCTACTCCACTCTTGGAACCCTGCTTAGCCACCATGAGAACAAGTCTTGACCAGCCTGCTGGGTGACAGACATGTGACTCAGTCACTGCCCCTCCCCATCACAGCTGACTGCCAGCCAGCTGCCAGAAGATGCCATTCTAGAGCCCCAGCTCTCCTCCCCCACCCCCACCCCGCTCTCTGCAGATGCATGAAAGAGCTCAGCCAAGAGGATCAGCTGAGCTTGCTCTAGATGAGGATAATCACCCCACTGACCTATAGACTTGTGAGCAGCTGTGAGGGATTGTTGTTTTAGGCCATTGTTTTGTGCAGTTTGTCATGCAGCAAAGCTGATACAACCAGGATAGACAAAGGGGTGCGTAAGGGTGGGGCTGTCTAGTAGGCGATTGGACTTGTGAGGCTGGAGCACAGGAGGCCAGAAGCGGGATGGTCGTCTAAACTGCAAGGATAAAATCCCAAGGCTTCTGCCTTGCCACTCTGGGTTCCCCAATCTCACGACCAAGCCATATTTCTCTTGTGTGTCCACGTCCTTCCTCTCTCCCACGCCTACCCTAAACTCCATTTTACACCTAGAGGTAAGTGCTTGAAGAATGAAGCAAATGCATGACTCACGTGCCCAGGACTGGATTAATGATGGAGAATTAGTCCAGAGCCAGAGCTCCCGGCAGATGAAGTGCTTCTGGAGTGCTCACTGATGAGTCAATTCAACCAGCGCAGCAGCGAGGGGCTGAGTTTGGAGGCCGAAATGCTAACAATTACTGCCCCCAAGGGGCCTTCACACACCGGAGCAAGGTCAGGGCACTGCAGTCGCGCATACTGCACTGATACTAGTTCAGGGCTCTTCCCCCTCCCTCCCTTTCTCCCTGTTAACATCACCTCAGCACATTTTAAAAATAAAAAGGGCAACATTCGACAGGAATTTATCCCTCCCATTGTTGCAGAAACATTCGACTGATTGCGCTTTTTCCTCTTTCTTTCGTCCCTCAGCTCAAAAGTCTGATCTCAGCTTCACCCACTGGTCCAGTGACCCAGGCTTGCCCCTGCGGGGTGGAGGGGGCCACCAGAGCTCTGCCCGTTTTTCCGGGGCCGAGGGGCCGGAGCCGCGCAGGTTCCCCGGCAGAGCGCGTCAAGCGGCAAGGCGGTGCGCACGCCGGCGGTGACTTGTCCCCTCGGCTCTCCCGCGCCCGCCCACGCCTCGCCGCTGCGGGAAGGGGCGGGGAAGAGGAGGAGCCGGCGGCGGCCGCCGCGCCGAGCCCTTTAAAAGCGCGGGCCTTGACTGCGCTGCCGGCCCCGCGGACTCCGCGCACCGGTGGTCCCGCGTCCCTGCCCGCGGCCGCTCTCGGCCCCGGAGGCTCGCGCTCTCTGCGGCGGGACGCGCTGGGCCGGCGCGCGCTCCATGCGGCCGCCCACCATGTCCGGGCACTTTCTGCTCGCGCCGATCCCGGAGTCCTCCTCCGACTACCTCCTGCCCAAGGACATCAGACTGGCCGTGCTGGGCGCCGGCCGCGTGGGCAAGAGCGGTGAGTGCCTAGGGCCCTCGCGGGGAGGCCGCTCCCCGGGCGCGGCCGGGACAACTGGGGGCACCTGTTCGAGAATGGGGGCTGGTGCGGCAGGTAGGGTACAACAGTCGTACCCGCCACAAACCCCGCGGAGGCCACGACGGCCGCGCCCTTGGTTTTGCAGAGCCTTGGGATGCGGGCAGTACCAGCGGTTCTGCGGCCCATCACTCCCGCCATTTCCTCGGGAGCGTCCCGGCTTGACCGTCTTGTCCTAGCCCTTCAGTTGATTTCCCTGTTTCCTTTTCAGCAATGATTGTGCGCTTCCTGACCAAGAGATTCATTGGAGATTATGAACCCAATACAGGTTAGAATGATTTCGTGCCCCCTGCCTTTGTGGCTGCATGCTCGGGTTTTCTTTTTCCAGATGAGAGTCTGAGAATATAAAAGCAAACTCTCCTTCATTCTCCAGGCAAGTTGTACTCACGGCTTGTCTGTGTAGAGGGAGACCAGCTGTCCTTGCAGATCCAGGACACTCCCGGGGGCATCCAGGTAAGGACTGCCAGGAGCAGAGAGCCTACCCGCATCCAGACACCCAGCGGGCTCCGCAGCGCGAGCACGGTGTCGGACGCACCTGCTGTGCATTCAGATGTGGGAGTGGGCTGTCCCCAGGTGGGGCCAGTCTTTGGGGTGTTGGAAACCCTGATGGGGGGGCACGGAGGGTCGATAGTTGGAGGCAGCTTCCTCCTTTTTGTCCACCACCTCACAAAGGGGGAGAGACGCTTAATTTCCCTTTGCAGCCCTACTGGGGGGTATCACCACTTAGACGGGTCTCACCGCTTGTTTCAGAGCTCAGCCATGGACCGGTTAACAAGCTCTTCTGTTTCTAGCTGTTCCCTCAAGTCAGGAATTGGAATCAGATAACCCCTTGGCAAGCAGTCAGGAATGTAACTTGATTAACAGGTCACTAATTGCTCTCCCTTCTGGGGAGGAAAGATCTCGTGGAAGAACAGAAAGAAGGAATTTGTTTCTGTAACATTCTCAAGAAGGACGTGCTAAAAATAGTTTTATGGGTTTGGGAATAGATATTTATCTTGGCTTATTTTCAAAATTTTGTTGATTCTGAGTTAGTTCCCTAAAAATTGTGCCATTCTGATTTGAAAGTTGTCATTGAAGTCATTCTTCAGTCAGCCACGGTTTACCGCAGACTACCTGTCAAGCACAGGATTTAAAAATAATGCATTGGTAACAGCTAATAAAGTAGCCCAGGCAGGGAGCCTGCCTGAGGATTCGCTCTTTCGGTATCAAAAGCCTCCTTCTGCAGAAGCTGGGTAGGATCTGAAAACTATATTTAGTGATTTCTTTTTCAAAAAATGTTACTTTGATGTCGTTTTGGGTCGTCTCCCGCAGAGGGCTTCCTTGATCCGGACTCATTTGCTCTTTCTCAGGTCCAAGACAACCTCACCCAGCTAGTCGATTCCCTGTCCAAGTGCATGCAGTGGGCAGAAGGCTTTCTGCTGGTCTACTCCATCACAGACCACGACAGCTACCAGGCCATCCGCCCCCTTTACCAGCACATCCGGAAGGTCCACCCTGACTCTAAGGCCCCTGTCATCATCGTGGGCAACAAGGGGGACCTGCTGCACGCCCGGCAGGTGCAAACGCACGACGGCATTCAACTAGCCAACGAGCTGGGCAGCCTGTTCCTTGAAATTTCCACCAGTGAAAACTATGAAGATGTCTGTGTTGTGTTTCAGCATCTCTGCAAAGAAGTGAGTAAGCTGCACAGCCTCAGCGGGGAGAGGAGGAGAGCCTCCATAATCCCCCGGCCGCGCTCTCCCAACATGCAGGACCTGAAGAGGCGCTTCAAGCAGGCTCTGTCGTCCAAAGGCAAAGCGCCCTCCGCGCTGGGGTAGCCCCCGCGGACAGACTCGGCTCCTTTTTATTGTGCATTTGTGCAGCTGGACACACTGGAGTCTCCCTTTTTAATCACAAATTCAGAGTTTATTTTTATACAAACTTGGTTTTCAAGTGTATGTGTATTTCAGAAAATTCGAACAGTGATTGCCTAGAAGTGGGATGGAGTTTTGGGGGTTTTTTAAATAAAAGAATTTTTTTTTTTTTTTTTTTACTGTAACTGTGGCCACTTTTCCATTAAAGGCAAAATGGCAACATTGCCTCTTGTTTTTAAATGTCTTTTTATAGAAATCATACTTGCACCAGAGCCCAGAACGACTCTGCTCTTGCCCTCAGTCTGAACCCTGATTGGTGACTTGCGAGAGGGGAGGGGTTGGTGTGGAGGGAATCTGTCGTGGGAGAAAGGAAAGAATGTGGAGGACGGGGATTTGAATAACTGCAGAAAGGCTTCAATCAGGGTGCTTTGCTGCGGGCGTGAATTCGGCACCGTTTGATTTTCAAGGGAAGTGATTCATCGCACGCTGATGCTAAAACATTACAAACATGAATAACATTATTTATTGGTGCAAATGGAAGTTTATCCTCTCCACCCTTATTAGAAAAGCAGAAAACCTTTTCCCAGAATTCCTTATGCCTGTAAGTGCACTCCACCCTGCAGGGGTTGCCTAAAAATTCTCCTTCCCTCTCATCTCGCTGACCCTCCCATCCAATAGGGCCCCTGATCTGTCAATCCTCCTGTTTTTCTTTAAAGCGTCACTCTGCCTTAATTCAGGGCTTCACAGCGCTTGCCAAGACTGACAGGCAAGAGTCTAGGCAAGACTGGCTTCTTGGCTTCTGGAATGACACCCCTCTGATTCTTTCTTCACACCAGAACGACCTTACTAAACCAACCCTAGTCATTTTATTTCCATGATTGAAAAAACTCAGCTGGTTTCCTCTTATTTACTGGATAAAATATAAATGAGGCATGGCATCAAGATTATTCACTATCTCTCCAGCCTCATCATCCCCTTCTGCCAAAACACACATTGATGTGTGCCCGTGTGCACGAACACACGCACAGCTGACAGCCCATTCTAACAGAATGCTCTGCCTTTCTCAGTATACACGGGGCTGTCTCGTGCCTCCCTGCCTTGGCACGAGCTATTCCCTCTACCTTAAATTTTCCTCTTCTCCCCCAAAGGATTGTTAACTCATCTTCCAAGACCCAAGTCACATGCTACATTCAGCTCCTGGGGTGCCTTCTCTGAGTCTTCCCCTAGTCCACTAGTAGCATTTGTGTTATAACCCAAGCATGTCATGTAGCTATTTGTCACCCCCATTGGAAGGAGTGGCTTGAGAGCGGTAACTACATTTTATGACCTTGTATTCCGAGCTTCTAGCCAGTGCTTGCACACAGAGTGGTAGGTTTTCAGTAAATATTTGATGAAGAAATGAGTGTATTATATTTTGGTGCCAAAGGACAATAATAAAAGATTACAATGAAACAACTTGTCACTCATGCAGAACAAAGACAGGAGATGTTCCGAGTAAAGGTTCTTTATCAGCAGTGACAGAGAGGAAGTGACACCTATGCAGCTTCTGGCCATTGCAGACCATTCATTACTCTTCCTTCTAAAGACACCTCTGTCCAGACCTGTGATGGTGATACCACTCTTCCCTTATAGTTGAGGGGCATCTACTTATGCAAAATGGCATGAAGGACTAAGAATTAGAGAATTCATGTCTAATGGAGTGCCCAAATAAGGAAAAATACTATTTTGAATTCCATTATCTTTTAAAAGGTGCCTAATTCTCCTTACTTGTTTGCATACTCTCAGAACAAAAGGGGTTCCTTCTATGGTCATCCGTCCTGCTTCCTACCGTGCTCTTACCATTGTGGGTATGGACACGAGAATAATCAATCCTGCCAGTCATTGCCATGGCCGCAGCCTGCCCCGATTGCCTACAAGGAGCTGACCTCAAACACCCATGGGAAAAAGTTAAATTATAATGCAACAGCTAAAGAACTATACAAGAGATGTCCCAAGGAGCCTGTGATCACGTTCCACTGAGGACAGGAATACCCTTGAGCTCTCCCTGGGAGAGCACACTGTGGACCTGAGGGGTCAAAAGATGAGTCCCAGGGCAGTTCTGAAGGGAATAGCTGCCCCCAGGGGCTCAGGGAGGCTGGAGGGCCAGCAGAAAGTGCTCCACACAGTACTTTTCCTGTCTTCAGGATCACGAGTAACTGACCTCTCGGGCCACATAGTTTCCTTTATTTTCTGGTCCCAGAGTAGGCCCAGCACTGCACCCGGCCCTCTGGTCTCCAAGGGACCTCAGTGCTTGTTGTCTCTCTTTCCCGGGCCTTCTGCAGATGGCAGTGGGGTCTCTTGGGGGTCAGTACTTGGGCAAGATCTGGAAGTCTCCCGGGACGGTAGCCCTGGAGATGGAAGAGGGGAGCATGGAGTTATCAGGAGGGGTCAGGGCAGGAAGCCGCTGGGTTTGTGTGTAGGGAAGAGGATCTGAGGACTCGGGCTTGACTGGGCGCCAGGGAGGCCCTTAGAGAGGAAGCCGAGCTCTGAGCCAACCTCTCTCTCCCTCAGGAATGTGGAGGGCAGAGCCCTTTGTCATTATATTGCTGGTGGGGGCAGAACTCCTAAACCATTGGGCAGCACATTGAAAACTCGGGTGGGTGTGGAGAGGACAGTGTCTACACATTTTTATCTGATGGTCTTGCATTACCTCCGAGGGGTCTATCACTGTGAGGATTCCTTCCTCCCTCAGGACGGAGGGGGAACTATAGCCTGCCTGGTCCTCCTCACTCAGTCTTTGAAATCCCCAGGTCTCCGCTGCCACAGCTCATCCTCCTTGTGGTGAAGCTCAGTCCTAATTCTGCTCTAAAACTGCAGAACGATTTCACTAATGTATCTGTCAGTGTGGTCCCGAGAAATGGATGAAATCCAAATGGCTAAATCGTACATCCTGCAAACATTCTGTACTTCACATGTGAGTCATGAAAAGCAAACTTGAATGATGGAAAAATAAATCAATTATAACAGAAGAAAATAAATTTGTTTTGCTTGTGTTGAGGTGAAGAGCACAACGGAAGTTCTAAAGTTTATTAATATCTGTTTGGAGAAATGGATTAAAATAAATAGCTGTGGAAGGCGGCAGTGAACAAAAGAGCAAGTAGGAAAGATGAGATGACGTTTTGGTAGTGAACTTGAGGCTCAGATAGCTATTTTTCCCTTGTATATGTTGTATTTTCAACTTCTCATTATGCAAAATTACCAATTCAAACTTACGATGCAAAGATATTTTGTGTGATTATTTATTCTTACCATTTGATCTGTCTCCAAAAGGTGGAACATTTGAGACTGTTAAAATTACTTTCGAGCTACTTTGACACTCAATAAGAAAGATGTGATACAGGAAAAAAAAAAAACCCATTATTTTCCAAACACCATTAAGTTCATTAGGGCTCTAGGAAAAATTAACTGATGTAAGTGATGGCCCCTTTGCAATAACAGAGCAGTTTTCAGCATACAGAGTAGAAATTTGCATATCAGAGATAAAATGTCATCAGCCCTCACGTCTGCATGCCCTTGTGTCCTTCTGCCCCAGTAGAAAACCAGCTGCATTAGAGAAGGACAGGTCCTCATTCATCATCAGCTTCACGGCCCGTCAGGGTGTCCAGGACAAAGCAGGATCCTCAAAAATATTTGCCAAGCTGAACCATTAGAGAAACTGAGGAGCATCTGGTATTACGTGTGTGTACCCGCTGGGTGCACTGTGTGTATCTGTATCCTGGGTTCCCTCTGCCACACTGTCAGAGACGCCTTTCTCTTTAATTGGAAATGAACATTCTCCAGAGCAGGGCTACCTGAACAAAATCGGTATTGCTGCTTTCGATTTTCCTCCTCTCTTTATAAAGACCACCACAGTGATTTGCGTGACTTCTAATTGGACTTACTGAGAACCTGCTTTATGCAAAGCCCTGTGCTAAATGTTATGAACGATACCGCGTTCCTCTTCCAGGGACTCAGTCCAGTGGGAGTTCTGGGGCCAGCCTTGAGGGTGGGACTCTGCGGGGTGAAAGGTGAAATAAGACTGTGGCCCAAATCTGAGGGTGTTGGCAAAATCAGTGGAGAGTCAGGCCTCAGAGCAGAGCGGGGAGCAGAGGCAACCCCCCCTCCAGAGTGTGAACACACCCTTACTAAGACATGATGCCTCTCACACGCTGTAAAGCATGACTTTCTCCGAGCATTATGATGGTCAGCTGAGGATCCATGAGTCAAAATTGTCAACTATTTACTGCATTTCTTACTGACATTCTCTGTTTAAATTAGAAGAATGTTGTTCAAGGCAAGGCTTACTTGTATAAACAGATCTTGCCTGGAAATGGGGTCATGGATTTATAAATGTGGAAAAACAGGGATGTTTCAGGATGAGCAGACAGTTCCTAACCGGCACTGTGGAGGCAGCCGGCGCGGCTTCCCGCGAGAGCAGGTTCAAATCCCCCCTCGCTGCTGATGGAGGTGTGCCCGTGGTCAGGGGGCAATTTGAGAAGTGGGGATGGTACCAGCCCCGAGGCAGCATCTCTGCCAGAGCCTGACACATCGAAGGTGCTCAGTGAGTTGTAGTTATCTTACTGTTTATAAAAGGTACGTTGGTACATCATGAAGCTGTTTCAGGGGGAAAAAAGTGCTTCTTGAGCTTGCTCGTGTCCTTTAAAATGTACCGTGGTTGCTTTGAAAGCTGTGCGTTTTCCCATCTCCCGGCTGGGAGGAGAAGGTTGGCAGGGAGCAGTTGCTCCCTCAGTGATAAGACCTGCAGTGACGGACCCCTAACCGTGTGCTGGGCACCTTAGCTTTCTCAGTAGCTATCGTCACTCCCATCTTTCAGGTGAAGTCACTCAGGCTCAGAGAGGTCAGCAGCGGCCTGAAGTCACATAAGCCAGCAAACTAGGAAGTCTGGCTCCAGGGAGGGAAAAGAGTCCCCTCGGTTCGGGGCTGTTTCCCCGGCCAGGCCTGGTGCGCGCAGCCCTCTTTCGGGGGCTCTCGGGCATCCCGTTGCCATGTCTTTGAGACTTGGGGGACGAATCTGTGATGTGAGGAGTTCCCTGAGTGGTAGAGGCCGGATGTCTCCTATTTGGAGCTGGCGAGCAAGATGGCAGTCCGGGCTCACCCCACGCTTCCCGTTTGCCCGGGGGCAAGGTGGACCGCAGGGGAGAAGGCGGGAGCGCCCCCAGGGAGGGCTGGGAGCCCCCGCGTGTGGCCTGGCGCGGTGGCCCGGGAGGCTGGGTGCGGGCCGGGCTGACCTCGCCAAGCTTCCTGCAGGTCTCCTCAGCACCACCTGCCAGAGCCGCGTCCTTCCGTGCGACGAGGTCTCCCCCTGAGTCATGGCTTCGAAAGCCATCATGGGGGGGCCACGGGGGGGGAGTGGGCGGAGATGGGGGGCGCATTATCTAAGTCAGCGCGCCCCGGGACACCCTCCCACTGGCCGCGTCCTCTCCTCAGCCTCCTCTCTGACGGTGCCCAGAGATGCAGCCTCCACAACAGCCCCCAGGGATTCAGGCGTTTTTCTTTTCTCCTGGAGGCAGGAGGTTAGCATTTCACAGAGGAGGCGGGGGAATGGCTGAAGCAGGGGAGGGGGGCTATGGGAGTGAATGGTTTAGTACAGGGTGGGGAAGATGCCGGAAGCAGAAATTCACAATGCGCGTGAATTTCCCCACCGCAACTCAGTCTGGTCCAGAACATCTCCAGGAACTGCATGGTCGCGTGGGCGTGTGTGGGTGTGTGTGTGTGGTCACGTGGCTGTACTGCGAGGGGCAAGAGTGGGAACAGGTTTAGGGTTTAAAACGAAAGACCAGTGAATTTCCCCAAATGGGGAAAATATGCGGATGCTGCTGAAATGTTTGAGGGGCCCTCTCTGGGGACTGGGTGCCCGTGACATCTTTTTTAGCATAATAATAAAGCTAAGAGCAACAATAATTAGCTACTATAACTATTGAATATGCACCATTGTTCCATGTATTGCAGTGTATTAGAGTTCTCCAGAGAAATAGAACCAACAGGATATATATATATATGTATATAAAGAGATGTATTATGAGAAATTGACTCACGTGAACATGGAGGCTGAGAACTCCCAAGATGGCAGTGGGGAAATTGGAGAGCTCCGATAGCAGTGGTATATTTCCAGTCTGAAAGCTGGCAGGCTCAAGACCCAAGAAGAGCCCATGTTTCTGTTTGACTCCAAAGGCAGGAAAAGACTGAAGTCCCAGCTCAAGGCAGTCAGGCTGGAGGAAATTCCCTCTTACTAGAGGATGGTCAGCCTTTCTGTTCTATTCAGGCCTTCAACTGATTGGGTGATGCCCACCCACATTAGGGAGGGGAATCTACTTTACTCAGTTTACTGATTCAAATGTTAATCTCATGCAGAAACACCCTCATAGTCACACGCTGAATAACATTTGACCAAGTATCTGGATACCCTATGACCCAGTCACGTTGACACATAAAATTTACCATCACATACAGTAAGAGTTTGAGGTGCACTCTCCTTTAATCCTCCCAACAATTCTGTTAAGTAGCTTATTATCATCATCACCACTTGACAGATGAGAAAAATGAGACTCAGGGATGTTAACTAACTTTCTTATGGTCTCTTAGCTAGTAAGTGTCACAGTTGTGATTTAAATCCACGTCTTTCTGATCTGAAAGTCAGTAAACTAGATTGCTTCCCACCCAATTGTCCTACTATATGCACCCTCACGGGTCCTCTGGAAGGTGCTACCATTCTCCCAAGCAGCCATTTTGGCCTTAAATATTGCATGGTGTGTCTGTCAAGGCTATCCCTTGCAAGCACTAGAAAGCCTCTGGCTGAATAGGGAAAAAGAGTTTTATTAAACGGCTGTTGAGTAATTCACAGAATCCCTGGGAGAGCTGTGGAAGCACAGTTGGGGCTGCATAGCTACCAGGAAGGGGGAGGAAGTAAGATCCTGGCATTTGCAGCATCTGGGGGAGCCCTGCCTCTCCCCCAGACCTACAAGACAGAGGCTCACCCCAGATGCTGGAAGGGGGCGCTGAGGCCAAATAGCCAGTAAATTGGCAAAGGCCACCACACACATTTCATGACGCTTGGATGATGGGAAGGGTGCCTACCTTCAAGTGTAGGGTGACAATGGTGAAGGCCAGGCCCAAGGCTCATCCTGGGGACACCTTAAATACTAACCCCTACGAATTAATGTAAATCTGACACTGGGAAGCTGAGGTTCTAAGACATTGAGTAAATAGTCAAATTCTGTTAGTAAAGAAAGTTAGTGTGATGGGCTGAATTGTGTTCCTCCAGGGAAGATATGTTAATCCATAGTACCTCAGAATGTGACCTCATTTGGAAATAGGGTCTTTACAGAGGTAACTGAGTTAAATCACATCCTTAGGATGGGCCCTAACCCAGTACAACTACTATCCTTGTGAAGAGGGGCAATCTGGACAGAGGCAGATATGCACAGAGGGAAGACGATGTGAAGAGACGCGGGGAGAATGCCATGTGACGATGAAGGCAAGGACTGGGGTGATGTGCCCACTGGCCAAGGAACTCCCAGAAGCTGGAGAGAGGCCTGGAGCCGATCCTTGCCTCGACCCTTCAGAGGGAGCGTGGCCCTGCCTCGGTCTCACACTTCTAGCCTCCAGAACCGGGAGATGAGACGCTTCTGTTGTTGAAGCCAGCTGGTTGTGGTCCTTTGACACGGGGGCCCTCACTGACAGCAAATGGCCGAGCCCACATTCAAGCCGAGTCTGCCTGAACCCAAGGCCGGCGCTCTAGCCTCTGCACACCTTGCTGCACGGATGGCAGCCCAGGCAGAAGGAAATAAGCCTCTGTGCTCCGTCCTTAAATGCTGTAGCGGGAAGTGGGTTAAGTTGACATGAAAACTAAATGGCTTCATAAGAGATGAGTCTGTTTCTCCCACACATGCAGTTCGGGCTGGGCGTGCACCTCTGCTCTGACGATTCATCAGAGGCCCAGGCTCCGCCTCTGTCACTCTGCTTTTCCAGGGCTCATCCTCATTCCCAAGGCCTAGGATGGCTCTCAGCCATGTGCACATTCCAGACGGCAGATAGGGGCCTTGGGGAGAGTCCTTTCCTGTAAGGCCAGGACCTTGAAGTTGACCAGGTCCCTTGTGCTCGCTCACCCCATTGGGTGACTGAGAAATGCCGTCCTCAGCTGGGCAGCATGTGCTCCACTAAAACCTCTATTACCACTTATTTATTGAAGGCTGAGAGAACGGATACAGGGGACAGCCAGCAGTCACCCCCGCAGGATCCATCGGAAGACAGATCTCTGGGCTTCCACAGGTCAGCAGAGGCTGAGGAAGCGGGGGAAGGTTTGCCCTGCGTCCAGCTGAGGAAGGCTCTGCCCGGTGTCCTGTCAATGGCTTTCTGTTCCCGGTGCCTGAGAAGCCTGGAGTCTGGGGTGCCCATCTCAGCTTCTCCCAGGTCACCCACACAAGTCACAGCAAGGTCCTCTGCCCTCGGGGGACGTGGCCAGACTGAAGAACAGTCTGATGGTCAAGGCCGTCCTTACTTATGAACTTGAGGAGCTTAGAATGGAGGAAATGAAAGAAGAGGTAATTCGTGGTTGGTTCTCGAGCTGCAGATGTGAACGGAGTTGGGTATAGTGGCCAACGCTGGGCTTCCTGTCCATGCTGGTGCCCTGGGCTCTGGTCCCTCCAGGCTGCCCACGAGGTCAAAGACCCCTGGCTGGGGAAGGCATCTGAAGATCTAACTCAGTGGCGTTGCTTGGACGGGTTCAAGTCCATGAGTGAGTAAAGGTACACTAGGCAGTGGTAGACTAGTCGTGTTTACACTTGGGTGGGTCATTTTATCTCCCTGGTCTTCAAGTTCCTCATTAGTGGCCCACAAAACCTGGTGTGCAGTGGAATCACCTGGGGTACTTGTTTAAAATGCAGACTCCTGGGCCCACTCCCAGAGAGCCTAATACAGCAATTCCAGGTGGGACCCAAAAATAATAATATCTCAAATCTATTGAGTATTTGGCACGTGCTGGACATTGTTCTAAAGAGTTTTTGGTGGATTACCTCATTTTCTCTTGCAGCGATCCCGTAAGGTGTGTCCTGTAATTATCCCCACATTGCAGATACGCAAACTGAGGCACACGAGTGCTGTGGGAAAGGCAGAGCTGAGACGGGGCCAGACCTCGCCTGCAGATCCCATGTCCTCAACAGCCTCTTTGACAGGGTGCTGTGGGCAACTGTGAGCCAGCCGCTCTGTTGGCTGCTGAAATAAACAGTTGCCCTGAAGGAACTTGCACTTCAGTAAAGAGGCTGAGATCACAGAGTACAAGGCCAGCTCAGACAGAAGCCACAGGAAGGGGATGAGCAAGGTGCTCTGGGAGCAGAGTGGGGAGCCAAAGTGAGGAGCTGGTCCAGGGCGGTGGGAGGCCAGTGCTTGCAGCCTGAGGGAGCCGCCCTCTTCAAGGAGCAGACCCTCTGGTTTGGCTGGTGCAGGGGTACATGCAAGTGGGGGCCGGGGGCGGGGAGGCGAGTCTGGAGCGGGTTGTGCAGAGCTTGATGGCCCAAGACAGGAAGGAGGCAGCTCCATTCTGCAGCTGGTGGGAGCCCAGGGAGGGAGCTGTGGGAGCACAGGCAGCAGCCCGCTCAGGCTGCAGCCGTCTCCATAGACCCCTGCACCAGCCGGGCAGGGGGAATGGACAGGAGGCGGCCATGCAGGAGGGATGGTTCAAAAGCAGAGCCCACAGGAAAGAGGTGGCCTGGAGGTTCACAGCGAAGGAGACGCCGGTGTTGAAGGCGACCGTTTTTGTGTTTTTTTTAGCGTGAGAGAACTGGAGGAAAAGAAATATTCTTTACTGATGAAGGGACCCCCTACAGGGCTGGGTTACGCAGGAGGAGGAAGTCGATTACGAGATACGAAGACGCCCTCCATTCCGAATACAGCTAGGGGCGAGAGCACGCGATCTGATGGGACGAGTGGAGTGGATGCGGAGACAGCGCCTGCGCGGCCCTGGAGGGGCGGCTATTGCCCGAGGCGGGATGCTCCTCCCACCTGAGGGGCAGGCACGCGATGAAAATAGCTTAGAGTTTAGCGTTGACGTTTTTCTGTAAAGTGTGTTAATTTCATAATCATAATAAAACTTTTAAGAAGGGGAAACTAGGTTGTTAAGACCCTGCTTTTCTCAACCCAAGGAATGGGTACACGCACACAGAGCGGTGGGGTTTTTTTTAATATTCTATGAACAATTTCTATGTTTACTAAGTGCCACGCCAAGGGGCTGGCACAGCATCCTTGCTTTCTGTAACAAGTATTGGGGTTTTTTTGAGGATGTCCCGATGCATAGCACATTTTCTACTTTATCACCCCCTCAAGCTTTGAATCATTGGATAATTACTAAGCTTCTCTCTTGCGAGGAGCTTGCAGGTCACTGGTGCTGGTGAGTTCCCGCTTCTTTAAACTGGTGGACTAGCCGTTGTTCAGCTTCCCTCTGGGCAGCGGCTTCGGGAAACTGTTGGTTTTCCTCCTGTCGGGTTCCCCGTCCCTCTCCTAGTTGTGGGGAGGTGGGACAGGACTGGGAGCAGGAAGACTCCCGAGCCTGACACACTGTGTGGCCCCGCCTGCTTATTTTTGGCAAATCTTAGCCTCTTTGGAAAAAAAAAAGAAAAATTTTAGATTTACAGAAGCATTGCAAAGGTAGTGTGGAGGCTTCCTCCATGCCCTCCACTCAGCTGCTCCTATTGCTGTCATCTTACATAACCACCTCCTGCGTTTATCAAGCAATGCTACTGTATCAGTTTCCGGTGGCTGCTGGAACAAATCACTCCAAACTTGGTGTTTCAAACAAGATGCATTCCCTTTACGGTTCTGGAGGTTGGGAGTCTGAAATGATCTTCCTGGGCTCAGATCAAGGTGTTGGCAAGGCTGTGTTAACTTTGGAGACCCCGGGGAGAAAATCTGTTTCTTGCCTCTTTCAGCTTATAGAGGCTGCTTGGGTTCCACATACAATTGAGTGGAAAGTATAGAGATTTCCCATATACCAGCTGTCCCCAGCTGAGACACAGCCTCCTCCACTATCAACATCCTGCACCAAAGTGGTAGATTTGTTACAATCGATTAACCTCCATCAACACATCACCCAGAGTCCACGGTTTACATTAGGGTTCACTCTTGGTGTGTATGTTCTGTGGGTTTTGACAAATGTTTAGTGATGCATGTAATAGGCATTTAAGTTTCCTCTGTGCGTTTTCCTGGCCTGATAGCTGGCTACCTTTTATTGCTGCCTGGATGTACCACATTGTCTTTACCCATTAATCAGCTGATGGGCATTTGGGTTGTTTCCACTTTTTGAAACTATTATGAATAGTGCTGCTATGAACATTCACATACAAGTTTCCGTTGAGAGGTATGTTTCCATCTCTCTTGGGCCCGTCCCTGGGAGGGGAATTGCTGAGTCACATGATACCTCTGTGTTTAACCCTTTGAGGAACTGCCACACTGTTTTCCAAAGCAGGTGCACCATTTTACATTCCCACCAGCAATGTGTGAGGGTTCCAGTTTCTCCACACCCTTGTCGACACTTGTTGTTATCTGTCTTTGGTTGCAGCCATCCTAGTGGGTGTGGAAGGGTGTCTCACTGTGATTTGATGAGAGTCTGGTATCCGGTAACGTTCCTTGTGGCGTTTCTTTCTGTCTAGCAGAAGATCCAGTCATATACCGTATTCAATTTTCTTGTCTCTTTAGTCTCCTTTAATCTAGCTGTAATATTTTTAGATTCCTTTCCTCCAAAACCCAACAATTATTGGTAAAGGAATTTTTAGAAAATAATATATTTCCAGTAGCATTCCAAATTCTCAGTCCAACCTGCCTGAACAGCATCACCAGGCTCTCTAACGAGGCAGTGCCTCACTTGTTCTTCTGGCACAAAGCAGATCACTCCTCTTTTTTTTCATCCTCTGGAAGGGAAACAACTCACATTTTACAAGTTTTCCTTTACTGTTTATTGGGTGCACTGAGGCCTCTGAGTCCCAGGAACAAGCAGGGAGGTGCCTGACTGACAATTTTGGACAGAAAGCCCGTGCTTATTTCAGTGATCCAGCTGCACTGGGCAGTTGGGACTGGCTGTCCTTAGACCACATCAGTCCTCGGAAAGCCCTGCAGAAGGGGCAGTTCATCAGGGTACAGACCCTCTCTCTTCATTGTCCTTGCCCCCAGCATACATTAGGAAGCCAATGAGTTCCCTGGTGAGTTTACGTTAGGGGCATTTGGGAGGTCTGGCAATAGGGACTAACTCGGGTCTCAGAGGCCAATCACGGCCCCGTGTAAGCTTCTCTTGGCTCCCACCGTCCATGCTTTGAGGGAGCATCTGAGTGAGCAGTAATTCTCATCCTGTGGATGGTATGTAAACAGAGTCATTCAGCTGGTGACAGATTTAGATGCTCAAAATAAGCAGTCAAGTCATTTTTTCCCCACACTGACGTGCAAATCCAAACGCCCACTCGAGCGCTCAGAACTCAGAGCGACAGCACACTCCGACTGAAGAATGCTTGTGCCGGCTGTAGTCAAAGCAGCTGTCATGGTCACTGTTTCCTCCCTCGCTCCATCCTTTCCCCGAAAGGAAGAAAGACCTGCCTTCCTCCGGCTCTTCCGCACTTTCTCCTTGACCTTTGCAGGTTGACCTCAACCCTGTAGGAGGTGAAAGGCAGGTGGAGGTGGAGTCCTCCCTCTCAGGCACCGTTGAATCCTACCCACCCGTGCAGACTGGCAGCCTGCGGTTCCCAGGCGCAGTCCTCTCACCGGTCCTGCGAGGCTTTGTCTACTCCTCGTCTCTAAACAGATTTGTCTTTCCTGTTGCTTGGCCTTTATTCATGTGTTCCTTCTACCTGGAATTCCTTCTGCCCATCAAGATCGTAGCCTGTCTGCAAGCTCAAACTCAAATGCCGCTTCCTCCAGGGAGCCTCCCCTGACCTCTTCACCTGTCCCCCTGAGCGCCTGGCACGTAGAAGGTGCTCGATCAATCCTTGAGTGAGTGAATGACTAAAGGAAACAACAGAACGTGACGTTGATCGGAGTCACAGCATATTAAAGCACAGGTGGTCTTGGGGTCATCCGGTCCACAGGACAGCTCATGGTTGTCAGAGGTCGCACAAAATTAATTTGAATTTTACATGTTCTCATTCTGTCTGCGCTAGGAAGCTGGAGACAGAGACATGCTGCCCAAGGCCACTTGTCCTTGACTCTGTTTTGTGCAGATGAGGATGTAGTTTGTTCAGGAGGCGGAAGTCTGATGTTTGTAAACATTCCTTTAAATGGAAGCATTAAGTGTAGAGCTTGTTTGCATGGGTCCTTCCCGAGGAGTGCTGGAGCCCGATGACACGATGTGGATGACACGACTGTGGCAGAGGGCAAAACCCAGCTGCTCAGATCCAGCCAGACCCTGCCTCACACGGTCAATGTCGCTGGCCGAGGAGAGCTCGGGGAGAGGCTTCAGGAGCAGCCAGCCCGGCCGACACCTTGATCTGGGACTTGCGGCCTCCAGAATTGTGAGAAAATACATTTCTGTTGTCGGCACTTTGTCATGGTGGCCCAAGTGGACGAATGCCGCCTCTGCTCGGTTTGTTATAGAGAGTCACACACATGTGGTCTCCTCAGCAGGACTGGTAGGCAGCCCTTCTCTCTTCTCTTGCCTCACGATCGTAACCCAGAAGACCTCGTGTGTGGGAAAACACCCTGTGAGCTGTGAAGGGGTATTCAAACCCAAGTCGCACACCTGTGGGGATCAGGGACCATGCCCACCCTGCTTTGTAACACCTTTAGCACCTCCTGGAGAGTGCAGCTCACAGTAGGTGCCTACTAAATTCTAGGTGGTCAAATGGAAAGTGGTCACTGTGAGTAGAAAGCTCGTCACCAATCTTTTGTGCTGCGTTAGGTACTTCGGGTCGTGTGGGACAATCCCCCTCCTTCCTGGGTGTGGCCAACAGACACAGTCCTTAGCTGGGTCTTGATCCGCTCTCCAGTCTAGCTGGGTGGAGATTTCCATCTTCATGCGTTCCTCTCATGGCTCCCACAGAGCAGTGAGGAGGACGAGCACCGCCCCTCAGTTGATGCATTTCTGTGGGCAAATCCCCCAACCTGGCCGGCCTGTTTCCTCACGTGCAAAGTGAGGATGTTGAATTAGATGGTCTTTAAAATTTCTTCCGGCTCTAGAATTTATGATTCTCCCCTTGTATCAATTAGCATGCATTTGGCTAAAAACTTGATTCCAACTGCCGTTGACAATAGAAACGCGTATAATCTCACATAATAGCAAGCCCAGAGGGTCCTTCCATTTCTTCATTCTGTCTTCAGTGTCAACTTCATTCTAAGGCTGGTTCTCTTCTTGGTCACAAGATGGTGGCCCAAGGCCACTGGGGCTTCATGTCAATCAAGAAAGAGAGAAAATCTTTCCCACGCCATGGAGGAGGGGCGCATGAGCTTATGCCGCTGGCTCTTCCAGCAGCCCATAGGTGCAGGGCCCCGGAAGCATTAATCAGGGTCTTAGCCCAAGGCCAGGTGGGCCCCAGCTCACCTGGTTCCAGCACAGCCTTGTGGTGTCGTCTTGCAGAGAGGGCCTGGCTATGCCACCTCCCTGACTTTGTCTCCTGCCATCTCTTCTGCATTCACGCAGCTCCATGTCCTCCTTGCTGTTCCTGGCACATATCGGACACACTCCCACCTCAGGGCCTTTGCCTCAACTCTTCCTTCAGCCTGAATGCTCTTCCCAGCAATCAATCTCCTTGGTTAACTCTCGAATCTCCCTTCTCAGTGAGTCCCACCTTGACCACTTGATTTGCAAGTGTAACCTTCCTCCCCCGGCATTCCTGCTACCCCGACTTCTGCCTTACGTTTTATTTTCCATAGCATTTTCACCTTCTAATGTGCTATGTAATTCACCCACTGATTATCTTCATTGCTTATTGGCCGTCTCCCCCGTTTAGTCACTAACATACTCCACTAACATACTCCAAGTGCCTAACACGGCACACAGCCTAGAGCAAGTGCTGAGTAAATATTTGGTGAAAGAATGAATGAAGGGAGCCAGAGGAGGACATGGTGGCTGCATTCTTTCACTATGGGAAGGACGTATGCTCAGCGCAAAAGAGTGTTTCTGCTTTGAAACACAGAGGAGCTGTGAGATTTTGCCATTAAACTCGTAATAACAGTCGTGTGTCTTCCTTAGGCATTTTTATATTGGTTTATCCTTTATTCAGCTGAAAATTACAAATGCCTGACTCTCCAGCTCCTACATTCGTGGGTGGTTAAGTGTTCTCTGCCATCCATGGTCTCGCCTGGCTTGTCTCATCGCCCCAACGTGCGCCCTCGCTCGGTCACCTCCCAGGGGACCCGCTGCCCATGTGGGCAAGCCCTAGAAGCACAAAGATCTCATGCTGGTAGTTGCCCTTTGCATTGGGGCAGCTTTCTAGAGCTTTCAAACACTTTTCATGGATATCGCCTCATCCAGTCGTCAAACGAGCTCCTAGAATGAGGCAGAGGGAAGCTATTATTTTCGTCTTTAGGAGGAAACCGAGGCTCAGAAAGGTTACGCGCCTTGCCCAGGATCACACAACCAGGATGTGGTAGCACAGGGACCAGAGTCTTCTTCCATTTTCCACCCCGATTGTTAAGGAAACCGAAATGGGCTCCCTCCCGGGGAGTTAAATCAGACTCTCCATCAGAAGTAGTCTCACAAAGTAAGGTATATTTGCAGCAAATAGGAGGCCATGCGGGATCATTTCCAGAGTCATGGCATCCCCGAAAAAAGGGAAGCAGGGACATTTATTTCGGATGAGGGATGAATATTCAAAAGGGAGAGGTGGGTACTGGCTTGCGCAGGCTCAGTTGGAACACATTCTTCCACATACAGATTATGGTAATAAGGCCTGAGCTCCTCCAGGAGAGGAGATCTTAGCACTAAAAATGAGGCCAAGGTCACAGGCATCACTCTTGTGGTGCGGCTTGGTGTGGTTCAGGGTGGTTGGTGATTGCATCTCTTAAACAGTTAAAGGCTCCGAATCCACCCTCAGTTCCTCGGGGCAGTTAGTCGGTGATCCCACGCTCTCTCCGCCGCACCGTGCTTTTGCAAATGTTAACAGCCTTGTGCCATCGGCTGTTCCATCTCCAGCATTAAATTGGCTTATCTTCTGATACGATGTGATGATAATACTATGTGTAGTACATTTGTATGTTGCACAGCACAAGGCGCTGTTCTAAGGAATGCTGCACGTGGATGACACTCACACCCTCACAAGGTAGGTCCTGTTCTCATCACCCCCCATTTTACAAACGAGAAGAGTGAGGCACAGAGAAGGTAAACAATGCCCATGGTCGCCCAGCTGCGAAGAGGCAGGCTTGGAATTCCAACCGACGCAGTCTGGCTCCAGACTGCTCTCTTAGCTGCCAGCCCATACTGCCTCTCACAAAGACAGAATACCTTCCAGAGGTATTCTCTCCAGTTAATTTTGTGTATGTGTGTGTGAGGAAGATTGGCCCTGAGCTAACGTCTCTTGCAAATCTTCCTCTTTTTGCTTGAGGAAGATTGTTGCTGAGATAACATCTGTGCCAATCTTCCTCTATCTTATGTGGGACGCTGCCACAGCATGGCTTGACGAGCGGTGTTAGGTCTGCACCCAGAATCTGAACCTGCGAGCCCTGGGCCACCAAAGTGGAGCACATGAACTTAACCACTATGCCACCAGGCCAGCCCCTCTCCAGTTAATTTTTTTGAAAAGCAAAATTATCAACTTATGTACCAATCCACCGCCTAATGCAATTGTGTTCAAGTTCTATTAACACAAAAATATCCAAACTCTAGTTTTTGTGATTTTTGTATCCTTCTTAATGTATTGTTTCAAATATTGCAAGTTTTATATTATTTTCAACCTAGAGCAGGGTTGGTAGTCTGAAGCAGGTCCTTACTCCTGTTCTCAGGGACAGCCCTGGTCCATAGTCCAGCTGTGGAAGGAGAGGACTGACGTGAATTGTCACCCCACCCCTCCCAGTGTTCACAAGGATCACGCCTTCAGGTTCCTGCTTCAAGGAAGGGTCCTTTTTGTGATGGCAGCTTTTGACATTTCAACAGTTTAAACACGTGAATGCTTTCACAGGCATGACTGCCATCGAAGGAAGCAGGGTGTGACATCGCTGACCCTCTTGTCACGGCGGCCACCGGGGTTCTGCTATTTCCGCCTTAGGGACAGCTCCTCCCAGGTCCCCACGGCCAGCTTCAGGCCCTGCTCTCTCTCTCTCTCTCACTGGAACTCCTCACAGAACTTTCAAATGAGGGGGAAGAGCAAATATACCTGAGATAACACAGTTTTCAAGCTTTATTTTTTGGAATATGTATATTTTCATATGATTCAGAAATTTCTTAAAAATATAAAAAGGTTGGGGCTGGCCCGGTGGCACAGCGGTTAAGTGCACACGTTCCACTTCAACAGCGAGGGGTTCACCAGCCCGGATCCCGGGTGCAGACATGGCACCTCTTGGCAAGCCATGCTGTGGTAGGCGTCCCACATATAAAGTAGAGGAAGATGGGCACAGATGTTAGCTCAGGGCCAGTCTTCCTCAGCAAAAAGAGGAGGATTGGCAGCAGATGTTAGCTCAGGGCTAATCTTTCTCAAAAATAAAATAAAATAAAATAAAAAGACATAAAGTGATCATCTTCACATCCTTCCGTCTTCATCCACGCAGCTTGCACCTCCTTTCTCCTCCTGCACGGTACCCAAAGGGAACCGCTGCGCTGGTTCCCGGTGTTTCAAATAGATCGCATTCACAGCACGCCTGACTCAAGTCTTTTTTTCGCCCCCTGGAATATGGACTCATTTGACACTGTCAAATAGTTTAGTGAGACAAACACACTTGTGGAGGATAAATTTTTACTTCGAATTCAAATAACAAAGATGTCACGGTGAACCCTGTGAGTAATATTTTTTGGTATAGTTATAGAGAGTTATAGAATTAGGTTCTTCATTTTACTCTGCTGGAAAGGCAGTTCTAAAGTGTTCAAGTGTTCTCAATGTTCAAATAGCCTTTCAAACAAACCGCATTCGTCCCAGGAACAGTCATACCTCTTGAATCAGCACCCTGAGAAGTGTGACCCAATTAGATAATCTTCCCATTGGATTACGATCCGTCTTTTGCCCAAGGACATTTAGCTGGTGTGTTAGGATTGAGCAAAGGGCAGAGTGAAACAGCGTGTGGGAGCTCCAGCTGGTCTGAGTCAGGGTGTCATCGTTCCGGTGCAAAACCAAAGGAACAAGGCACACAGTGGTATTAAGGGCTGGTGGGCAGCCTTCCTCCCTCAGCCCCCGCCCGATCCGTGCCTGTGGCAGGAGCCCCTCGAGGAATTTAATTTTGGCAACATAGTTTGATAGCAGAGGCATCACTCTTAAATTACTGGCTTTCTTTTTTAGTAAACTCTTCAGGACTCCTATGTCTGAGAGAGTTTTGCCCTTTGAAGTAGTTCCTGAGAAATAATACTCTTTTTCCAAAGATGCCAGAATTCTCTAAAATGTTTTAAAAACTTTCCTTTTATAGCTGCTCTCTGAGTCAGTTTTCAAACTGTGTAATAAAATAAGTCTCATTACTTTATATGTATGCCAGATTTACAAATCTAAATGGCATTTCCTTATCTGGGAATAAAATAAAGTTATATTCCTATTCGTATCTTACACGAAAATAAAAAACAAACGGATAGAACACTAAACATTTATTAAAAAAGAAACTATAAAAAGTGTGAAGAGAAATTGTGAGAGAAAAATGTTACAGTAATCTCAGAATGGAGAAGGTCTTTGTAAGTGTGACACAAAACATGTGTATCAGTCACGGTCCTCCAGAGAAACGGAACCAATAGGAGATAGACACACTCACATGCACATTGTATATCTATTAACTATACATATATACATATAATGTATGTATATAAGTGTCTGTATGTGAGAGAAAGATTTATTTTAAGGAATTGGTTCATGTGATGGTGGGGGCCAGCAAGTCCAAACTCTGGAGAGCAAGCCAGCAGTCTAGAGATCAGGTAAGAGTTGCTGCTCAGTCTTGAGTTGGAAGCCTGGGAACTCAGGCAAGGTTTCCATGTTGCTGTCTTGAGGAGAATTTCTTCTTTGGGGAACCTCAGTTTTGCTCTTGAGGCCTTCAACTGATTGGATGAGGCCCACCCACATGATGGAGGGCAATCTGCTTTACTCAAAGTCTACTGCTTTAAACGTTAATCTCATCCAAAAAAGACTTTCACAGCGACATCTAGACTACTGTTTGACCAAACAACTGGGCTCCATAGCCTAGGCACATTGACATATAAAACTTGCCATCACAACAGAGAAGATGCAAAAGAGAAGACTGAACAATCTGAGTGCAGATACAAAAGGGTAGCAGCCTACCCTCACGAGCCTTGCAGTCTAGTGGCATTGCTGTGGGTGCGTCTGGCGGTGCAACCTTCCCTACCCTTCTAAGTGGCAGCTTGAAATGGACCATGAACTTGGAGAACTGTCAGTTTCTCTCTAAAGAGGTGTTTAAAAGAGGAGCTATTTGGCTGAGAGCAGAACCTGAGTGATTCTCCAGCAGGAAATGCTCGGCTTGTTTGGCAGGTGGAGGTTGTACTGTTACCTCTTGGTCCTCGGTTGTGTTTGTGTTTTGGGACGTTTTTTGAATGAGAAGCTTCTGTTAGTCCAGATGTTCCTTTGTATTTGATATTAAC
Source organism: Equus asinus (assembly GCF_041296235.1). Classification (NCBI taxonomy): domain Eukaryota; kingdom Metazoa; phylum Chordata; class Mammalia; order Perissodactyla; family Equidae; genus Equus; species Equus asinus. The sequence goes on from NC_091800.1 coordinate 9,459,654, forward strand.
TTTTCATGTCAACTTGAAACTTGAAACTGACATTTTCTTATTAAAAAAGGTTTTTTTGCACCCTATTTTAGTGACTCCAATTAATTTAATTTAAAAGCTTTCAATGAGAAAAAGCCCTGCTTTGTGTGGCTTTCCTTTGTAAAACTGAAGTACTTGGGAATTTCTATTGGATATTTATTGCTGTTTATGATAAAAGAACTTAGAATAGCAAAACAATAGGGAATAAAGTAATAATCATCTTAGTGGTTTCAAATCACAAAACTTCTTAGGGGATAGTAAGTAAGGTTTTTCTTTATGGGGTTGATTTGCATAAATCTTCTCCAAGAAGTTTGAACACTTATTATGGACCTGGGAATATGCTTATCTTTTAAAATTCCCAACTTCTCTTGAAAGAAGTAGGAGGAAGCAGTTGATGGCTCACACGTGACAGATGGGGGCGTCCGGCTGACTTACTGAGGTCATGCAGAATTGACTGTCCTGGGCCTAAAACTGAGGAGACCAATTCAATGCCAGCAATAGTTTTTTCTAGCTCCGAGTTGCCACCTTATTGGGTGGTGGATCTGTCAAAAAGCCTCCAATATAAAGCTTTTAGGAGTATTTATCTCTGGGAGAAAAAATAGTAGCAGTTTTGTTTTTTAAAACTAGGTGGGAATTTATTATGTGGTTGTGTTTCTTCCAGAGAGGAACGTTGAATGACTTAGTTCTGTTTGTGAAGTATAATTTCCTCTTTTGGCTATTTAGTTGCACGAAGGAAGAATTTCAATGGTGCTGATAATGGCTGGAAAAATAGTAGCAAATACACGTAAGAAAAAGAATGACACAAAATATACCACAAACATAGCTGGAAAGAAAAACTGATTGTAATTAGCCCTAAGGCCCCTTTCTTGCTAAGCAACAACTAGTTGCAGTGAAGGCTATTGCAGGAGAGGAAAGCTTTTAGCCTGCAGAGCTGAAAGTCATGTTGAAGAGCACCACAAACGGCTAATGGATACTGAGGCCATCAGCTCGCCACAGAAACAGGAACCCCAAAGTGCGTGTGTGTGTGTGTGTGTGCGTGTGTGTGTGTGTGGACTCGCGCACTCTCCCACTTTCCTCATCTCCAACACCTCCTAGTGTAGATGGCGATGACGTCGACAGACCCCACCCCCGCCCCTCCTCGCCGTGTGGCTGCTGAGCTGAACCTACACAGGCTGGACTCAGAAGGGCAAGGGCAAGAAAACGTCTTGTCTGTGTCCTTTTAACTTACATGAAAGCTCCACCTCCCCCCAACCCCTGCTCTTATCCCAGGGCTAAAAAGGATTGTAGGTGAGTCTTTCATCAGCTCTCAGTCTGTAACTAGGTACAAACAGTCCTTGGAGACGCCCTCTTCTCGGCCTGCATGAAGTACCAGCATTAGCAGGCAGTTGACCCCTTTCACAAAGGGAGAATAAACTTAGTACATAAACCACAGTGAGAGGGCAGGGCGGGTGTAACTCATATTCAGAAAAGTCAGTGACAGTGAAGTTGCCCCTGGTGCGAATCATCAGGGACAGGAAATATCTGTTCTTTTTCAGTCGTGCGGGTCAGTGGCCAGGCAATCTTCAGCTGCAGAGGGACCTCGCAGGCTGGGGGTCTCTGGTGCCATCAGAGCTCTAAGCATGATTTGGATGGTGCGACACTGAATCAGGAAAGCAGTTGTCTCTACATTCTCATCCAGATCTGAGGAAAAGCTATTTGAAGTTTTCACCATTGGCAGTTTCCAGAAATTCTCGATTTGGATCCGTGGGCTCCGATTCTACACCTTCTGATGCATTAGACGTGCTTTTTAACAACCGTTCTGGTTGTTTCCCCTTGCAGACGGTCTCCAGAACGTGACTGGAGGGACGCCACCACGGGAACGCATAATCCGTTGGAGTGAGATGGGGCCAAAGTTTCCACTTCTCTGGGGGCCTTTTCGCTGGTTCCAGTCGCTTAGGGACTAGCCCATGTTGGGACTAGGATTGTAATTTAGTTGGACAAATCTGGGTTGGAATTCCTGCTCTACCGCTTGATCAAAGAACGCAGCCTCTCCATCCTCGGTTCACACAGTTTGTACAAGGGTTAAACAAGACAGCTCATAAAGGGCACAGCAAGCCGTCTGGCACAGGGGACGCGCCCAATAAGCTTGCATGGTTACTGTGGTTGAGCCGATCTCCTGAATGACTCCTGCTGTCTTCATATCTACTGTTTATGCTCTAATGTGCATTTAGACAAAAGGGTAAGGACAGAGCCTCTTAGAAGACAGTTCCAGCCAAGGCCCAGGATTTGAAAACTGCAGGAGGGTGGAGGAAATTGGTAAGTGGATCAGTTTGTATTTATTAGTAGATATTTTGTGTTTACGTAGCAGATGAGAGACAGAAGTTTAAGGTAATGGTGGCAAAGTGTCCATTACAAAAAGTCACTGTTGTAAAATGTTTCTTTTTCTTCCTTCCTTCAAAACATACCCAGTGAACATCTACCATGTGCCAGGCATTGTGATTTTTGCCAGCAAGAGAGGGGAGATAAAAGGGAGTCACATGGTGGGGTCATCTTGTCACCAATGACCTGTCCTCGCCAGTCACTGCTGAGACAATCATCACCGTGGGCAGCCTGGCCTGCCAGGCGTCTGGAGCCTCGGGCCAGGCTGGGGAATGCCATCCATCCTCCTGAAGATCACCTGGGCCCATCTGCACGTCCGCATGGGTCAGGGCCTCCCCCGAGGCACAGCCTGCGGAATTACATCCCTGCTTCTTTCACCTGGAGAGACGCTTGCTCTAGTCCAGGGATGAAGGAAAGCCCGATTCTCACCACGTCCCAACTTCCACAGAGGATCTTTTGTCTCCCCCAATCCTATCCCCATTCTAAATGTACAGCATGTGTGCTTCTGACTGCAATATTTTATCTGCATACAGAATCTTCTAGAAGCCTTCAAGTGCTTGGGCTTCTGCAATACTGAGCCAAAAGACTGGTGGGCTGTCTCTGCCTTCTGTCCTGTGCGTCCTTCTTGGGGCAGATTCTGTTAGTTGGCTCACCAGGCACGTATTCCGATCTCCTTCTTATGGGGCTTTATTGATGAATATTGATGATTGGCAGGTTGACTACAGGATTATAGCGTTTGTTTTAGAAAATGACTTCGGACAGAAAGGATGCTCCTCTTTTGTCTCTTGGTTGACAATACCTACTGAATCTTAGGAGGCCACTGGGCATGGGCAACATGTTAGCGACCGTTTACCTGGAGTTGGTTACCATTTACGTGAAGGGCCAGCTTAGGGATTGCCAGGGAAGTGGGTAGTAGGTTGAAAACTCAACTCTCTGCCTTGGCGGCCAGTGCTGGGCCCCTCTCTGTATTTTCTATCCCTGATGGCTTCAGGCATGTGGGTGCTCCTCTTAGGAACTGACTGAGCCTGGGGCCTTGTCCCTGAATGGTGTTTGTCTTTCCAGAGGCAGCAAAGACAGAGACAAGTGACAATGGGATGAAATCTCAAAGTGGCACAAGGAGCATTCCACTCGAATTATGTAAGGAACTCTTTGTCAGTGTTGGAACATTTTCAAACATTCTGCAGAGAAAGAACCAAAGACAAAATGGTAAGAAATTTTGAAATGAATGAGAACTGAATTGCAAATCACATAGCAGTGGTTCTAGCTGTCAAATCAGCCACTCCACCTGAGATTTTCCTTAACAAAATTCTTTCCCTTTTGTGATCACTGCCAGGTGCCATTTTTATCCTTCATTGTTCGTCTTAAACACAGGCTGGACAGGAGGTCCATCTTTTCCCATTTGTCACCCACATCAAGCTACATTTTATAGTGTGTTTTTGGAGGTGTACATGAGGATAACTAATTTAGGTCGATTCTCCGAGCCAGTCTTGGGGTAAGGATACTGTCCTTCCTGGATGATTTAAACAAATCAAATTTTACAGGTTCATCTACTTAAACAATTTTTTGATTGACTTCATTTTTGAGAGCAGTTATAGGTTCACAGCAAAGGTGAGCAGAAACCGAGACTCGCCCTATACTGCCTGCCCCTGACACACGTCACCTCCCTACTACCAGCATCTTGCCCAGAGCGCTACCGTTGTCACAACAGTGAACCTGCATTTACACGTCACTGTTATCAACCAGAGTCCATATTTTACATTAGGGTTCACTCTTGGTGTTGTACATTCTATGGGTTTTAACAAATGTATGACGACATATATATACAAAGTAGCTTAACTGCTCTAAAAACCCCTGTGCTCTGCCTGTTTGTCCCTCACTCCCTCCTAACTCCTGCCAACCACTGATCTTCCTACTGTCTCTATAGTTTTGCCTTGTCCACAGTATCATATAGTTGAAAGCATAGACTATGTAATCTTTTAAATTGGCTTCTTTCCCTTCGTGATATACGTTTAAGTTTTTTCCTTGTCTTTTCATGGCTTGATAGCTCATTTCTTTTTATTGCTGGATAATATTCCATTGTCTGGATGTCCTACATGGTTTGTTTATCCATTCACCTACTGAAGGACATCTTGGTTGCTTCCAAGTTTTGGCAATTATGAATAAAGCTGCTATAAACATGCATATGCAGGTTTTGTGTGGACATAAGTTTTCAACTCCTTTGGGTAAATACCAAGGAGAGAAATTGCTGATCATTTGGTAGAGCATGTTTAGTTTTATCAGAGATCACCAAACTGTCTTCCAAAGCGGCGGTACCATTTTGCATTCCCACCAGCAGGGAGTGAGAGCTGCTGTTGCTCCGCATCCTGGTCTGTATTTGGTGTTGTCAGTGGTCTGGATTTTAGCCATTCTAACAGTGTGCGGTGATATCTCATTGTTTTAACTAAGTCCCTAATGACTTACAATGTAAATCTTGTTTACAAATGTCTATTTCCCATCTGTATATCTTCTTTGGTGAGGTGTCTGTTCAGATTTTTTGCCCATTTTAGAATTGAGTTTTTTGTTTTCTTATTGTTGAGTTTTAAGAGTTCTTTGCGTGTTTTGGATATCAGTCCTTTATCAGATAAGTGTTTTGCTATTATTTCCTGCAAGTTTATGGCTTGTCTTCTCATTCTCTTGATAGCGTCTTTCACAGAGCAGAAGTTTTTAATGTCGATGAAATTCAACTTAGCAAGTCTTTCCTTCATGGATTATGCCTCTAGTGTTGTAACTAAAAAGTCATTGCCAAACCCAAGGTCATCTAGATTCTCTCCTGTGTTATTTTCTAGGTGTTTTATAAGTTTGCATTTTACATTTAGGTCTATGATCCATTTTGAGTTATTCATTTATTATTTTTTTCTTGAGGAAGATTAGCCCTGAGCTAACATCTGCTGCCAATCCTCCTCTTTTTGCTGAGGAAGATTAGCCCTGAGCTAACAGCTGTGCCCATCTTCCTCTATTTTGTATGTGGGCTGCCTGCCACAGCATGGCTTGATGAGTGGTGCATAGGTCTGTGCCCGGGATAGCAACCTGTGAACCCTGGGCTGCTGAAGCAGAGTGTGCGAACCTCTCTGCAACACCACCAGACCTGCCCCATTCTGAGTTAATTTTTGTGAATAGTGTAAGGTCCGCGTTTAGCTTGTTTTTACACGTGTATGTCCAGTTGTTCCAATAGCATTCGTCCAAAAGACTATTCTTTCTCTATTGAATTACGTTTTCTCCCTTTTCAAAGGTCAGTTGACTATATTTGTGTGGGTCTATTTCCGGATTCTCTGTTCTGTTTCATCGGTTTATTTGCCTCTCCCTTCACCAGTATCACACTGTTTTGATTACGGTAGCTCTAGAGTGAGTCTTGAAGCTGGTGACTATCAGTGCTCCGATATTGTTCTCCTGAAATCTTGTGTTGCCTGTTCTGGGTCTTCCGCCTCTCCATATCAACTGTAGAACTAGTTTGTTGATATCCACAAAACAGCCTTCTGGGAATTTGATAGAGATGGCATTGAATGTGGTAGGTGTGCATTTTGGCTGAGTCTCTACCTAGTGCTACAAATGCTGGCTTGTAGAGCATACGCATGTTCAGATTCAATTTGGTTTAAGTTCAGTTTTCCAAAATAGTTTTGCAAATTTACACTCCCACCAGAAGTGTGTGGGAGTTTTAGTTGCTCTCTGTCCTCACAATATTGGTGGTTTTCCTTTTAGCTGTTTTGGTGGGCGTAGAATGGCATGCCATTATCACGTTAGTTTGCGTTTCCCTGATTACTAATGAAGCTGAGTGTGTTTCACACGTTTGTTGGCCAGTTGGATATCCTCTTTTGTGAACTTTCTCTTCAAATCTTTTGGTCATTTTTTTCTATGGAATATTCTGTCTTTTTCTTATCAGTTTGAAGGAGGTTTTTTTTTTTTTTTTTCCTGTTTAAAGAAAGCTTCGCCTCCTTCAAGATAATGAAGATGTTCTCCTCTAGAAGTTTTGTTTTCCCTTTCACAGTTAGATCTATAATCTATTTGAAAAAAAAATTTTCGTATTAGATTGTGAAAATGGGGTCAAGATTCCTTTTTCTTTGTGACCTAGCATCCTTTGGTAAAAAGACTTTCCTTACTACAGCTTTGTAATCGGTCTTGATATTTGATAATGTTCCTTTTCTTTCAGATTGTCTAAACATGTTTCTAACCAGAAAGTAAATTAATTGAGCCACGCTTTCATGTCAAGTAGTTTTCAGTTGATCGTTTGACTCTGTCAAGTGTCTCGAATGCTTGATTAATTTTCAGAGTGTCTGGTTTGATCTGATGACACTGTCCTGGTACAAAACCTTTCCCTTCACTTTAAAGATATGTGCGTCAAAACCACACACATGGCTCACTCTGGAAATGAGGTGTGATTTGAGGCTTCTACATTTTATTATAATAAATGAATGCAGTATAATGTAAATAATGTTAGCTGCTACTCTATTAGCAATTAGTGATAAAGGCAGTGATAGATTTCATGGTCAGAGTGCTCTCACTTTGAAAATACTAGACTAATTTTTATCACTGCTAATAAATATGTTTCTCACTTGCAAGCTCTGAGAGAGGATGACCGAAAGGAAAACTTTTAAAGTTTGATTAACTACAGTCCCTGCCTATTATGAGCCTGCACTTCTGATGGGGAAATGAGATAGATACATAGATAAATATGAATAAATTAATCAATTATTTCAAGCAAATCCACCTAGAACAAGAAGCCTGAGCTTCATCATAGCTACTCCGCATAGAACCTTTAGGATTTCTTAGTGTTTATCCCTTCCCCTATATATATCCCCAGCATAAGATGTCCGAGTTGTGGTCATAGAGAGATTAGTCGGTGTTCCACTGTTTCTTGCGTATGTTTACATCTAAAACATGCTACCAGACCAAGTATAACAAGACATGGGTACAGATTATAAATGCAGCAAGTAGCAAGGCGTCTCTGGGGGCAGGGGAATCACTCCCCAAGATCACGTCATACATCATCTTGGTAAAGGGAGGGAGCTCAGAGGATAGTGATCAGTCTGCTAAAAGAACCTAGAAATTGTATTAAATAAGAAATGACAAAAGGAAAAGAGAAGTGTGACTTGAAAAATAGAAGAACTTGGGGTGAGGGTGTGTGTAGGGGGAGGTGGGGAAAAAGGGACCTGCTTACACCTTGCAGGCATTTGAGGAGGGGCCGTGCTTAGGCCGTGTGTGTCTCTCCAGAACGCAGAACAATGATCCATGGGTGGAAGTTACAGGGAGTGAATTTCAGCTCAATAGAAGGAAAAGCTTTCAAAGTAAAAGCTGACAATAGAATGGCTGTTCTCATGAAGCAGTGGGCTCCTTCACATCTGATATATTCCAGCAGGTGAGTGTCCATCTGCCAGCAATATCTCACTACATAGGTATCAAGTTACATGTGCTTCAAAAATCTTTTCTACTTCTAAAAGTAATTGACTAACTGATTGATTAATCACAAAAGATTTCCCAGAGAAGGGTAATTTAGATTTAGAATGAAATAAACCCCTAGGATCAGCATAATGGCGAGGAGCTGGGTCAGACGCCCATGGAGGAAGGGGCTGGGGCAGGGTGGAGGAGAAGTTGTGTTAGAGCCGGTGGTTGGAAAAGGATCACACGGAGAGAACAAAAATTGATGTTCAGGGCAAATTTCAGTTGTCAGAAATGGGGCTGCGTGTGAGGGTGAATTTACTCACTTATCCATTCACTCCACAAATATTTATTTTCTGGTACATTTATATAATAGACTGCTATAAGTAGTTTATAATAATGGAACTACAGCTGCGTGCATTACCAAAGCTGTGTCTCAAAAGCATAACACTGAATGAAAAAAGTAAGTCTAGAAGTATAGACAAATGAGGAGAGATGTTATCACTCAGATTTCCTGATCCTGGGTAACTCGATCCATTCAACAGGGAAACTTCAAAGGAGAAACTCCTCCGTGCCTTGCCCCGTGCTCTGGACCACAGGAGGAATAGGAAGAAAGCAAATATTTTTGGACCAGGCCCTATGCAGGGCACTGGGGACACACAGGTGCTCAGCCGTGGCTTCTGCCCTCAAAGCACTCACGGTGTGGATGGATATGTGCAGGTAGAAACAGACATACCAGGAAGAGGATGCAAAAATGCCAGCTATTTAAATAATCTAGTAAGTGACTAAGGATCAGACAGGGCGAAACAGATGACAAGAGCAGGTGGCATCTGGCAGAGGGAGTAATCACTGTGGGTTGCATTAGTTTGGAAAGACTTTATGTAAGAGAAGCAATTTGAGCAAGACCTTCTGGGAGAAGGAGAAATTGATCATCAGAGCTCACCTCCCTTAGCAAAAGTACCATCACAGACAACACCTCATTAAACGACTCTGACCTTCCATGTCTAGAACCCTAGTAACCACATCCGTTTAGCTGAAGTTTTAAAAGAACTCATACCTTCAAGTACTTATTACATACGTTTCCATCCAACTTTAAGTGAGTACAAAAAGCTTCCTACCCTATGTTTTTCTATCCTTTCCTTTCTAATGAAGAAATTCCAGGAGTGAATTTATCTTTTCTTTTTAGTCTTATTGAAATATTTATTCAAGGAATAACAGAACCATTTGCTTGTATTTTCTCAACAACATTGTGACCCAGTAGAAGTGAAGGATTGTGGGAGGAGCTCAAAGTCCTTCCAGGTCACAGATACTACATGAAAGGGTCCCCGGAATCCAAGGGAGTCTTTTCTCCTTCAGAAGAAGCAATGGAAAGGGGTGGCTCCTTGATATAAAAGACATCTCACCCAGAGGCCAGAATTTCCAAAGACTGACTCCAAATCGCAGGAGCCATCACCATTCAAAGGGCATTCACTGTTTTCCACATTTTCATTACTAAAAATGTCAAAAGTGCAGAATCATTGAAAGACTAGTGCAATGAATATCAAGGAACTCCCTCTACCGAATTCAACCATTGATTACTTTTTGCTATGTTTGCTTTATCTTTCCACATATTCATATAAATCTTTTGGTATAGAAAATTAAGTCACAGACATCATGACACTTCTCTCCTAAATATTTCAACAAGCATCTTCTAACAATAAGAACACTGTCCTACATAACCATAAGGAAACTGCTGAAATTCCTCAGTATGACCTAGCATCCACTCCATGTTGAAATTGCCCTGGTTATCCCCAAAATATCTTTCTCAGTTGTTCATTTTTTCTCAAGCCCAGATCTCACCAAGTTTCTCTCATTATATCTGCTTATAGCAGCTCTTTACTCTATTTAAATATGGCCCAGTTGCCTCATTTTCTTGTGTGACACTGATATTTTGTTTTTGCTTGAAAAGTCAGCTACATTAGGGCATAATGTAAATATAATAAAATGCAGTCATTTCAAGTGTAGTGTTCATAAGTTTTGACAGATGAATGCACCAATGTAACCAGCACCTCAGTCCAGATACAGATTTCTATCATCCTGAAAAGCTCGTTTGTGCCCCTGGGCAGTCACTCCCCATCCGCTCCTGCTCCCAGGCAACCATTGATCTGCTTTCCATTATCGTATTGATTTTCTGAAGAGACTAGGCCAGTTTGTCTTGTAGAATGTCCCACGTGTCCCATTGTTTCCTTGTAGTGTCAGTACCTTGATACTCTAGCTGTTGAATTTCCTGCGCACTGGAAGTTAGGTCTAAATGCAGGTTAAACATATCTGGAAAAAACACTTCATGGGTGATGCGGAATACTTCCTGTTGCGTCACGTCAGGAGGCGCACACTGCGGCTGGCCACGGTTAGGGCTGCTGAGTTTGTTCCCTTGGTTGAGCTGTTGAGCACCAGAGCTTTTCTTTGTAAAAGTAAATTGTTCCCTTGAAATTGGCAAGTCATCTATAGGCGATCCTTTGGTGATGGGCCAAAGATCCTATCTCCCCAAACCTTTCACTCGGTGGCTGCAGCATTCACTGATGGTTCTTGCCTGAACCAATTATTTCACAGAGAGTTGAAAAATGGTGATTTCGTCATTCTATCATTTCTCTACCTTTGTTAGCTGGTATTCTTTGGTAAAGAAGTCCTTTCTTTCATGAACTGGGGAGGAACTACAGATCCTAAAAGGGCAGAGTGAATGCTGGTTTCTTTACCCTTCATTACGATTAGGGAAAATTTGAGCATCAGAAGAAGAAAGAAAACAAACGGGAATTGAATGTAAAATACTGAAAAAATAAAACTCTTTCCGATTTAGCTTTATTTTTGGATCTGTAATAAAATCATTAAAGATAGTTTAATGCAAAGTGTTGTGAATTGTGCTAGTGACTCCTTTTGTTGGGCTGCCTATTCTTTAAATGTTCACTAATGTGCAGGTTGAAGGCTGGCACACATTCTCTACATTTTCCCCTTTAGTGACATGGGGTGATAGTAGGGAGGGACGTGGACTTTGGAATCAAATGGATCTGGGCTGAATCCTGGATCTGCCACTTAGTGGCTAGGCGGCTTTAGGAAAGTATTTAGCCTCTCTGAACCGTAGTTCCTCCCTCTGAAGGTAGAGTAGGGCTGAGACTGAACAGAGGTACCGTATGTGAAATGCCTGGCCCCGGGGGAGTGAGTAATCACCATCCTGGGTCCTTTCGTTTCCCTTGAGGGGAAGTAGGGCCACAGCAAGAGGAGCTGCCTGAGCTTCCAGGATGGCAGAGAATCGGGGCTGTTCAGACACTCCTAAATGAGCCCATGGAGGCAAGGCCACGATTCCCTGCCGGCTTCTTCTTGCTGAGTGGTGTCTTTACTGAAGGCAGCGTGATATAGACTCTAAGAAGTGAAGGGGGCCCCCCAGGCGTGTGTTGCTGACGGTGGTCCTAACCCATCAGCGGGCACTGGGCCTTCTCCTCTCTTGGGACACTGATGCTGATTCCTGTCCAGCCTCTCCCAGGATTTCTGAAGCCAGTGAAGGAAAGCAGAGGAGGGACAGCGGAGTGGACTGAAGTCTGAGGTACAGTGGCTCCTAGAAAGGCAGAGCCTCTGAGAGAACCAGCAGGAAAAGGGAAGACTTTTGTTTTAGCACAGACTTCCATAAGCAGTTACTATGAAAGAGACCACTCTAACCATGAGTGAAATATCAAATGAATGAACAAGGCAGGAAACATGTGCACTAAACAATGCAAATCTGTGCAGGAGTGGACAGGAACAAACACGTTTGTGTGGCGGGGTGAGCACACACCAGCCCGGTGGAGATGGGCTCTGAAAACGTCATCCAAGAAGGAAACACGCCAAAGGGATCAGAGTGTCTCCTCAATTTCAGTTTCCATCCTGATGAAAAGTTTACAGCTTTTACACTGCGGCAGAGGAAATAATCTGACTCATATATCGCAATTTGCATAGCTGATTTAATGTAGTTTTCCTCCAAAATATTAAGATTTAATACCATTATTTTTCCTATGTTTGGAATTATAAGGTCATAAAATATATGTGCTCCTAAATGATGTAAAAGGCAGATACTATTCCAAATAATTAGGGACTTGATTTTTAAAATACATGGGATCATTCATTTTAGAGGTTCAGTAAGTGATAACAATTTCACAAAATCTGTTGTGATGTTACGGCCTGACAGGATGAAAAAAGACAACAATAGCACCTAAGAAGATTCGAAAATGGAACAATGTTGCAGCATCTTGTGCCAATTAAAGAAAGACACAAGGTAAATTCAGTGTTATGTAAATTGTTTTTGAAAGTGCCTCATTAATATAGCACAGGGATTTTTATAATGGAACTGTAGTCCACAAAATACATTCTGTACCTGAAATCTTGTCATCTAGAGATCAATAGACAATTAATATAACCACATGGGCTGCTCAGAGGGCCGTATCAAGTGTGGATAATTCCAGGTGTACTGCCCAGTGAAAATGGACTCTCTGCCCTAACTGCCTTTTCTTTTCCCCCTGAGGAAGATTAGCCTTGAGCTAACATCTGTGCCAATCTTCCTCTATTTTCCATGTGGGTCGCCGCCACAGCATGGCTGACAAGTGGTGTATGTCCGTGCCGGGGATCCGAATCCATGAACCCAGGCTGTGGAAGTAGAGTGCACCAAGCTTAACAACTATGCAATGGGGCTGGCCTCAGCACTAACTCCTTTTTAACAGGCCTAGTAGGCCCAGGGTCAATAACATTTAAAGCTGCAAAGTTTTAGATGAAGCCACTGGAGCCAGCAGCACCAGCTACGCAGGGAGAAGAAGCCTTTAGCACTATCTGCAAGAAAAAACCCAAAATATATCTGAATAACTTCAAATTTTCAAGTTTTCTTTTTCCTGAGGACTTATTAATGAGTTCCAAGGAAAAGGCCAGCACCATTGGGAAATGTCTCAGGAATAATGCATCAAAATTGGGAGGTGGTCCTGAGGAGGGCGAGGGGTCCTCCCAAGGTGGCCCTCTGCTCAACGGTGCTTTAGAAACTTCGAAATTTAGAAGAGCGTTTTACAGTCTCCTTGTTGACGTGAGTGAAAGGCACAGCTGGTTGAGGGTTTTCTCTTTGCTCTACTGGCTTGTCACCTGACCAAAGAAACACCACACCAAGTTCTCAGGGACAGAAGAGGAACCGAGCACAGGTGTGTGTGATGTGTTCCAAAAGATGCGTGTCCATGGGCCAGCCTGGTGGTGCAGTGGTTAAGTTCACATGTTCTGCTTCGGCGACCCAGGGTTCACTGGTCCAGGTGCCAGGTGCAGACCTACACACTGGTTGTCAAGCCATGCTGCAGCAGGCACCCCACTTATAAAGTAGAGGAAGATGGGCACAAATGTTAGCTCAGGGCCAGTCTTCCTCAGCAAAAAGAGGAGGATTAGCAGCAGATGTTAGCTCAGGGCTAATCTTCCTCCAAAAAAAGATGCGTGTCCAAGGGGTCAGTCGGCCGTGATGGCATCAACAGGAGCATGACGCTGTCTGTTGGATCCTGTGAATCTGTGCTTTGACAGTTCTGACACATTATTCAATTTCTGGTTGCTATGTTTTTTTCTCTCTCTGAGAATATTGGAGGGTCCAGATCTCTTCATTATATGAATGTAAGCCACTAACTTAGGTGCTTTGAGGACAGAAAGACAAACCAGATGTAGACCCGACCCTTGAGGGGTTTGCAGAGTGAAACAGTGGTTCTCGACTTCGGTCACACCTCGAAATTGCCTGGGGAGCTTTATGAAATGCTGGAGCCGGTCTCGCTCACGGGGTCCTGACTTAGCTGGTCCAGGATATGGCCTGGGCGTTGAGGTAGGAAAGCTCCTGAGTGATTCTAGTACGCATCCGAGATTGAGAATCATTGCAACAGAGGAAAGACAAGCTTTCTGAAGTCCATAAGCTAAAGAGTAGTAACAATTTTCAGCCTCTAGGAGTAGTAATAACACTGTACAAATATTGTGGAGGTGGAACAAAATTTAAAGTGACTGTTCCCTTTTATATAAATAGTGACTCATGCATGTATATATGTATTGTACATATATGTATCCCATAAGTAATACATTCTTCTTGTGATAGACCCAGGGACACAGAAGTAATCATAGTGAAACCTTGCTCCCTTTATTCCCTGCCCCACACCGGCTCCCTAGCTGTTCCCACTGTCAGTTGCTCTCTGTGCAATTCTACAGACCCCTTTCTGTGCATTTTAAGCACATTTACATATACATACACCTATATACCTACAAAAGTGAAATAGGTTACCTAATTTGTTTTTTTTTCAATTTAACAATTTTCCTGGCCACATGTTTTAACGACTGTTCAGTGTTATTGGCTGTTTGGTACAAATGGATATCCTCTGGTTTACTCAGCCACTCCCCTAGACGGACTTAGCCGTTTCTGGTTACTCTTGTTTTAATTGACATAGGAACTCTTAGAGCAGTAAGAAACAACACAAATAGTTAAGCAAGCAAAATTGAAGCTATGACTCAGAATCTCATTAAGATTAAGTGAAGAACTCAGCCTTTGATGTCCGTGAAAACCAGAAACCTTTGTTTTTAAACCTGGAACCACTTCTGACTTAATTCAATAAAAATTGGAGGAATGTTGCTCTGGTAAATAAGCATGGCTTCTCCTGGAAACTGTGAAAGGAACGTGAGTGTGAACATTTTTGAGTGGGAGGAAAAGAACGAAGAACAATTCATTAGACTGAAGGAAAAAGGACCAGAAGGGGTGCGGTTGCGAGCAGACAGCATCACAATACCTTTCAGGTTCCCGTCCTTATTTTATTTTGAGATGAGAGTAGAGTGGTTACGCATGTACAAATCACTTGGGGTGACTAAGCCAAAGGTGGGGTGGAAGGCAACAATTGTCTCTTCACGGTCACTGGCATTATGAGCAAGTGATGTTTAAGTGGGAATCAAATCAGGACAAACAATTTCACGTGGAAAGTGGCAGTTGCTTCTGAGAACCTCCAGCTGGTGGTGAAACCAGCAGGTAGATTTTCCACGATGGAATGCAATGGGGTAAGCGTTCAGTTAGATATTTGGTCCGTCTGAAATAAAAATCGAACAGTGCCCTGGCACACGCTTTATCAGCTGCCTCTGGCCCAGTGTGGAAGGGATTGTTTAGAACTGATGCAAATGCTGAGTTACCCTCGAGGTAACAGCAAACAGCACGGCACATGTGATTTGAGAAGTCCTGAGAGAAATCCTCTGCGACTTGAGCCTGGCACTTCAAGCAACGCCAGCTAGTCAGGGTTTGATGCCACCATTATTGGGCTCATTACTTGTTCCGAAACATAGTTGCTTGGGGTTTTAGTAATGGATTGTTATTTATTTATTTTAAGAATTCTTTTTCCTTAGGAACAGAAGAGAGGAAGGAAAAACAAGTAACATTCCTAGCCAGGCAGTTTGATTCCCCAATCTTTTTTCTCTTCTAGTAAGTAATTGTATCATGACATTTTGGGGGATATGTCTGGGAACACACCCGACACACACCATACGATATTCCTAATTGAGCCGGGGGTCCCCGAGGCTTCTGCCTGGGCACTGCTGCCCTCTGCCTAGTGCTGCGTTTGCACAGAGGGCTGTAGTCAAAGGCTGCAGAAAAATTCAGCTGGAAAAACGTGGACCAGGAGTATTAAGAGGTCATTCTAAACCCTGATTTTAGGCAAGTTTTAAGTTTCATCTTTTTCTCAACACTTCATAGGAGTGCCCATGGAAAATAAAATGTTCCTCTTCCTCCCTTCTAGAAACGTGCCTGGCAGCAGTGGCAAAGTCAAAGGTGGCTAGGAAGGAGAGAAGGCCGAGAGGCAAATGCCTGTGTGGGTAACGTGTAGACTCTTGCCTCTAAAATATCGCTGCCTTGTTTTACCCTGTCTCTGTTCGACTCATCCCGTCTCTGCTGGATGACGTCACACCAAAGGCTAGAGGGACTGCAAGATGGTGGTGATCTACCCATGTAGGTAACTCAAGCTACACCACAGTCTCGAGACTGACTGCTGAGGCTCAGTGGTGTGCCAGACGTCCAGTCCTATTACCAGGGCCCCTTATCTTACCACTCACGTTCATGGCATCAGGGACTCCATCAAGATTTGTTATTTCAGGGTCCTGCCCTGTGGTTGAATGGTTAAGTTTACATGCTCCACTTGAGGAGCCCAGGGTTTCACCAGTTCGGACCCTGGGCACAGACCTTGTACTGCTTGTCAAGCCATGCTGAAGTGGCGTCCCACGTACCACAACCAGAACGACCTACAACTAGAATATAACTATGTACTAGTGGGCTTTGGGGAGAAGAAGAAGGAAAAAGAAAGAAGATTGGCAACCGATGACAGCTCAGGTGCCAATCTTTTTAAAAAAAAATATTTGTTATTTTATTAAAGGCTGGAAATTGTGACTCATTGTTGAGGGCATGCAAGTGGGCAACTGGCCAGTTTAATAACAGCCGAGTGGACTTTCGTGTAAATTATGACTGTTCTGAAACAGGCCAGTCTCGAAATGGGCAATCTCTGGCCCAGAAGTAGCCCAGCACCCACACAGAGTACTGAGCCCTTAGTTATCCCCTGAACTGTGTCCCTCCCTAACATCGCCTGGCAGGCAGAGCACATGATCATCTCACTAGGAGTCCCCCAGCATCTGGACGTACAGAGAGAGTACACATATGTTCAGAAGGTCCCCGCGGTAGGCAACAGAGAGGAATACAGGAGACGATACTTCAACCTGGGCAGCAGGCTAGTGTCCCAACAGGAGGGCAGAGAAGTACCTGGGAAGGGGGCCAGCGAGGAGAAAGCAAGAGCCCAGTCTCAGGAACAGGGGAGTCCAATCTCTGTAGAATGTAAACCCCTGAGGACAGGTACCAGGTGTATTGTGCTCACAGGTAGATCCTCAAAATTTTGCACATTGTAGGTGCCCAATAAAAATTTGTTGAATGAATCAAGAGATTAGAGAAGGACAAGGAAGCATCTGGGTCAGCAAGATGAATAGGGAGAATAGCAAATATTCTCACAAAAGAAATGCTATGATATAGTGCCGCTCAAAATTTCCACCAAAAGTTCCCAAGAGAAAGGTGGAGGGAATGCTTATCCTAGGGGGATCTGGAGTGGAGTCTTGGGGACGATGAAGCATATTTAGCAGTATGCGACCGATAGGCTGGTTTGTAACATATAGCTATGGACACCTCTTGGCCTAGCTCCTGGACTATCTCCATGAGACAGAGGCCTCTTTATAACTCCTGCCCTCTAGGAGTCCTTTCAGCGTGTTTAGATCCTTGGAGGTCTACACCTGACAGATCATGGTCCCGAGAGCCAGAGGTGCCTCTCATCCCTCCACCTTCTTCTTTCCTGCCAGAGATCATGGGATTGTCTCTTCTCTGCAGGGGAGATGTTGACCTTCTACCTTGGAGGCGTGGCCCTTACCTGGGGCGGCAACAGGAGAAGCATCATGACTCAGCACAGCGAGTCCTAGGAAAGTACCAGGGTTGCCTGAGGATAACAGAAGGGATTGTTCAGGGGGTGCAACATGTGGAAATGAAGGCGACATGGGGAGGAATTTCTTAACCAGCTGTTGACTATCAAAATAGACCACCGATTACAAAATGAGAGTAGCGCCTCATCCATGTGGACTGCGTAAGCATGTGCTTATCTGAGGGTGGGGGATCAACCAAGCGATCTTGTCAGGCTTCTGAGATCCCGAGATTCCACAGCCCCTTGCTTATACAGCACCTTTCAAAATGCTATTGTGGCCCAGTTTCAAACAGGTCGTTTGATATTCTTATTCTATAGCTAAGGAATCTAGGCCAAGTCATGTTAGACCGTTTACCCAAAATTAAACTGGAAGCTAGCTTTTGTCAGCTTTTTGCTGTCCTCTGAGGAGACTTTTAAATTGGCCATGTTCTGGTTTCAGGGTTATAATTAGCCTCCAGAAATGATGACAGATCATCCTGCTACATTGAGGCCAGTCTTTTTTTCCCCAGGAACCTGACACAAAGTCCCTATCCCAGCAGTCTGTGACCCAGTTTATTTTATTCATGTTACTGGAGCTCTGGGGCTGCGAGAAGAGCAGATGATAGTTAACAGATGCCTGGAGCTCCCGTCCTTTGCTCCTCTCTGAAGAAAATGGTTTCCTGTGGTGGGTGGGGCGATGCCCCATTTGACTAAAGCCCACAGGCTCAGCTTTTGGAGGTCACTGAACCTCAGTCTGCATCCCGGAATTTGGATGGAGCTCAGAATTCACACTGTGGATCATTACAGGCTGCAAGTGTCTTCGAGAACCTGGGGGTAGATGGGTCAGTTAGGGGCTTCTGATGATTTCTCTCTCTGTCTTGGGTACTCTCCCTCATTTCAAAATATTTAAGGCCATCTGATCAGCCATGGATTTTCTGGAGTGACCCATGGATTGGGAGTTACCTCAAGCCCAAAAGCAGTCAAGGCCATTCACGACTCACTCTGGTCTCAATTCTGGGAGTCCTTCCCTGCAACACACACACACACACACACACACCATCTCTACACCCTCAAAATTTTATAAGGTGTTTCCAAAACCAGTGCAAATCCTTGACTTCAGGCGAGCACTAGAGCTCACTCCAGTGTCTTCAATGCCACCCTTTGGCCACAAGCAACAGAGGGTGCCATCATTGTTGGTGTCCTGGCTGGAGGAAGGGAGTCCATTTTGAAGACATAGTTTGATCATTATACTAATCATTAAGACAGTTATATGTCTTTAAAATACTGTGAGCTGTATTTCTTTGGTACCCTTTTCTTATCATTTTTATTTGATATTACATTAGGAGACAGCAAAACATAGAGGAAAGAGCACAACCTGGGTTTGAATCCTGGCTCTGCTATTTATAGGTCAGCTAACCTCGGACAAGTAACCTAACTTCCCTGGAGCCTCGTTTTCCTCGTGTGTCAAGTGGGAAGAATTACATCCGTCTCAAAGGTCACAGTGAAACTAACAGCTGGCACGTGCAGGGCGCCTAGGTTTTGGTCGGCATATGGTGGTTGCTTAGCAAAGGGCAGTAGGGAGATGATGAATCAGGTTGTTGGGTGAGCGTCCTTTTCCTGGCTTCACCTCTCCCGATGTGAAGATTGCACCTATTATCAACCTTCTGTTGGCCTGGGTGCCCTCAACTTCTCCAGGAGCCAACACTCTTCTGAATATCTGACACCTAAGCTCACACTGCCTGGCACCCCAGTCCAAATTGTTTACTCCCCTGAAAAGGCTGCTGTCATGTTCCTTCATATGCTGTTGGAACCCAACCCCTCTGCTGGAGCCCAGCCTTATGGGCGCATCCATCCTTATGGGCGCATCCATCCTTGGTTCCCACCCATCAGCCTTTCTCTGAAGGATGCGGAGAGAACAGGGACTCCTCCGCCTGTGATTCCAGCGTACCCCAACCGAAGCGTAACTGGGCTTGCTGGTCCTCGTCCATGGCAGGTAAGATGGAGTATTAGTAGTTGTACCACTATTAGTAATAGTAGTAGCATCTAATTACTTCCGAAGATATGTAAACTATAATTGCATCTTTTATATGGAATTGATATATGCCTTTAAAAGTGACTTGTAAAGCGAATTTTGGAGCATCACATCTTATTTTTCCATTGACTTGAATTATTAAATAGGAATGTGTTCCTTGAGAAAAAATAGAATTTTAATAAAATTTTGTGAAGGAATACAGCTAGTGTACAGATTACTAAAGTATTTGTATAGAATCCTAGTAATGATACTGAAAATCAGTTACAAAATACAAACAAAAACCTTTGAGTGTTATTTTCATGTTTAACACAATTGCTTAATGTTCTACAAAAGGAATGACGACAGCCTAATTGCATAGAATATTCTGGAACTAAGACTCAATTTTCATGAACTGTTTTCTAAAACCATATAGTGACATAAAGTGCTATTTTTTTCCTCTGTTGCTCAGATCCTGTATCTTAGAACTTTGAGAATCTAATGTGTGGCATAATTTCCTTTGGTTTTCTTAAAGCTTTGGGTTTGATTTAATCTGAAAGAAGAAACACAACTATAGCTGTAATCAGGAGCATTGTATCAGTCAGGCTAGGCTAGGTCTCACTGAGACAACAAACAGCCCCAACAAAAGTTTGTTTCTTGCTCTTCCTACACCTCCGTTGCAAACTGACAGGGGGCTCTACTCACCAAAGCCCCTCAGGGACCCAGGCTGAAGAGCAGCTTCCACTTGCACATTGCCAGTTGCTAAAGAGGGAAAGAGGGCTCTGAGGGTTCACAATGGCAATTAAATGCTCAGCCCACATGAAGATAGAATTTCCACTTATCACTCGTTGCTAGAACTAACCACATGGCCACACCCATCTAAACAAATCCAGACACACAAGCCTACCCTGTGCCTAGATGGGGCAGAGGCATCTGGGGAGCGGCACTAACGACCACCAAAGGCGTTTGCTGGTACGTATTCAGCCATGAAAGCGCCCATGAGGAAGCAAATGGCTGGGACGCATCCCCAAGGGAGACCAGTAAATGAAGGAAGCAGGTCTCCAGGAAATGTACAAGGAAGGAGTTTTGAGGGGGGAAAAGTCCTTTTCCAAACAGGCAAAAACTGAGAAAGGCCCTCACAAAAAAATCCTCAATGGAGGAAATTCAAAGGGATTTTCTTCAGGCAGAAGAAAACCAATCTCAGACAGAAGGTCTGAGACACCAGAGGTCTGGTGACTGTGGGGTGTACACTTCCTGTTGCTGCTGTGACAACGCGCTACAACTGTAGTGGCTCGAAACAACAGAATGCATCCCCTCAAAGTTCTGGAGGTCGAAAGTCCAAAATTGGTTTTCTTGGGCTAAAGTCAGGGTGTCGACAGGGCTGGTTCCTTCTGGAGGCTATGAAGGGAGGATCTGTTTCCTTGCCTTTTTCAGCTTTTAGTGGCCACCTGTATGCCTCGGCTTGTGGACCCTTCCTCCATCTTCAAAGTGTGTCACTCCAGTCTCTGCTTCCATCATCACATTGTCATCACCTCACCTTCTCCTCCACTCTAACTCCCTCTTATTCTGACTATTGTGATTACACTGGGCCCACCCAGATAATCCAGAAGAATCTCCCATCTCAGGATCTGTAACCTAATCACATCTGCAAAGTCCCCTTTGTGTCACAGCCACAGGTGGCAAGGATTAGGACGTGGGCGTCTTTGGGCGGGTCATTATTCTGCCACCACACCAGGTAAATAGTCACCAAAGTAAGGTTGGTGTGGCTATATCGGACCAAATGGACATTGGGGCAAAAAGCATTCCTAGAGATACAGAGGCTCCCTGACCATTATTTTATCAATCACATATTGGTAAAATAGCCAATGCACCAGGAAGATAGAATAATTTGTAACATGTATGACTCTTCGTACAGCTTGTCAACGTCCTTCAGCTAAAGACCACCAGAAACACGCTTGTACTTAAACATTGGGTGCAACTGGGCAATTTCATTTAAAAGCCAAGAAAGCACACCCTGAAGAGCGTGAGCGCCTTGTGTGGGTGGGTGCTCGTCGGGTCCAGCCGAGTTGGAGACCCTGGGAGTGAGCAGCATTTGCAGCCCGCTGCTCTGTGTGGAGGGTGCTTCCCTGCTTTGTCCAAACGGCGAACGCTTCGTGCCGCACTTCACTGGGGAGTCTGGGACTGCATGTGGGGCGGGTGGCTGGACCTCATGCTCTTGCCTCTTGTCCCTGGATTTTCACCCTCTCTTGTCACCAGTGGAGGACTAGAGTTGAATTCATTGAGGGGCTGTCTGTTTCCTTGTAGGTCCATCCCTTCTCCCTGACTTGTCAGGTCAGCCCTTTGTGGCAGCCTGTAGGTCGGGATGAGCGTAAAATCCCCTCTGGCCTTTCCTCCAGGACCCAAAGCTGCCCCACTGAAGGCTTCCTACATCCAGAACTGAACATGCATCTTCCAGGAGAGGCCGCTCCTTGTCCTGCCACGCCGGACTCAACGTCTCTCTGAACTGTCCTTCCTTCTTCCATCTCTCAGCCTTCTTTCGTGCTGTCCAGGGTCTTGTGACTTGTGTCTTATTGTCCTACATCTTTCCAAATGTGGGTCTGTTCCTCACTGGCAGGCTCAGATCTGTTCTGATGCACACGCTTCTGAGCAGGCATCGCGTGTGCGGCGTCACCCACTGCTTTACCACATCACCTTACTGAATCAGATGGTCACCACAACCCTGAGGGGCAGACCCGAGTATCCCCCTTTTGTAGCCCTCGTGGGTTAGTTTCCCACAGCAGTGAACTGACGCGCATGGTCTCGGATTTGGTCATTCCCAGCACTTCTAACATTTCACCTATTCCTAAACCACATTTACTTATTCACCCATTTACAAGTAGTTCGGGTAGTGATAAATACTATGAAAACCAAGCCACATAAGGGGACAGAAAGTGGTGGCCTTGGAGGAGTAGGGGACATTCAGGAAAGGCCTCATTGGAAAGGTGATGAAGGTGACATTTGAGCAGAGACATGTGAAGACTAGGAGGAGAGCAATTTCTGCAGAGGGACCAGCAGATGCAAAGGCCCTGTGGCGGGCACCAGCTTGGTGTGTCTAGGCAACTGTAAGGTCATGTGGGGAGTGTAGAGTGAGTGTAGGAAAGACGAAGGAGCTGCGTGGGCTGAGTCCATATCACGCAGGGCTCTCTGGACTGTGGAAAGCAGTTGGGATTCTAGCATAAGTAGGAGGGGGAGCTGGAGAGGGCTTGGGCAGGTAATTCACGAAAACTTGTCTCTGGCACTAAATTTGGGAAGAGCAGGGTAATTGGGCTTGAAGAAGACCTGAAAGACATAGGTTTGGAATTTGCAGTGTGGCTAGAAAAATGTAGTTTACACACACACATATGTGGACATGCACACGCACACACACACAAGCTCAGCAATATTTACAAAGCAAGCCAGGCACAAGTTCACATTCCCATTATTCAAATTGAGTGTGCAAGTACAAAGAGTGTCATGTTCCTCAGTATTTGTAAACTCAACGCTTTTCCACTATTAGAAATGATCATTTGCAGATCATTCTCTGCGGAAAGAATGAGCTGTGTCCTTGGGCCAGGAGAAGGCGTTACCATCACGGGCTGACCCAAGTGGCTCAGGCCACACCAGTGAAGCCCCCTCTCTTTTCAAGGGCGGGCCTGGATTGCACCTGTCATTCAGGTTTGAATCGAGAGTGCGGGTACTCCAGGGCAGCCAGAGAATGCAGCTTCTCATCCTTCTTCCTGCTCCTCTGGCTTCCTCCCAGCGGTCTCTGTCACACCCCCCCACTCCAAAGGAGGGGATGTTGTCACAAAGAGCCATCTCCACACCCTGCTGCCCTCCATCTATGCCCCAGCAGGTGGTGGGTACCAGCACCTCAGCAGTGAGGCCACCACGAGCCCAGGCAGGACCAAAGGGCGGGGGCGGAGCTTTCCCTGGAAAGTCTGACCAGGGGTGGGGATGGACACAGCTCTGACCTTCAGCCAAGAGCCAGCAGAGGGCTCTGGGAGGCCAGGGAGCAGCTCTCAGGCCGGCTCTCCCCTCATCCTTTCATGATTAGCCTGGGTTAAAAGGGCCTCTGGACAGCAGCTTTGAAGGGCCCTCACTGGGTGTAATATTTCTTCCTATTGGGGAAGAGACTAGGTAATTATTTAGTCAAAATGCAATCATAAAACACTACACCACGGAGCATGGAGGGGCTGATGTGGGCATGGGGAGAATGAACGCTGCAAGTTCTGAGGGTTAATAGGCCTCCAGAGCTGTCCTTGAACTCTTGTTAGAATTATCTCTAGTCTGTGCTGTTTTGGTCCGTCAGGGTGCCAGGAGCCCCACAGCCTACTCAGGTCCACCAGAGGCCTGATCCTGAAGGGAATGTCAGAGACTCAGGCGGCGACTCTGCAGCATGTGACGTGGCCTCCTGGCCCAGCTGGCCATGCTTATTGGGCCCCGAATTTCTGTGACACTGACGGTCTGAGGGATGGGTGTGCAGCCCGTCATCTCCCCAGGAGTGTTCTCGCAACAGGGAGAGATTTTCAGTGAGAAGAGAATGTCTTCTTCTTGGGGCAGCCAGGCTTCTCTGGAAGTGCATCCGTCCCCTACAGGCAACTTTCATTGCTTTTCTGCCTGCCGGGTCTCACCTCCACCCCTCACGTCTGCTTTCTGTTTCCTGTTCTGGTAGCAGCAGCTGTGTCCACTCTGGGACTTCACCTCCTGTCACAGGCCTTCTGTGGGTTCAGCCCCTGGGATCTGGTAACGCCAGCTCCTTGTCCTGTCTCTCAGACGCTGGCCTGCCCTGTGCCCTGCCGCTTGGGGGGCTCCATGTGTAAGTTCCCCCGGGAGTCCTGGGAGCGGATGTTCACATTGTGCGCCCAGCAGTCACTGGTCAACCAGAAGCAGGGATGGGGAGCTCCCACCATCTGGCTTTCTGACCTGTGGGCTCAGTGACCCCAGTGGTCTGATAGCTGAAGTCCAGAAGAAAAGGCAGACACTGAAAGCACAGCAATCAGGTGGGAGCACCGAGAGATGTAAAAAGGGATCTGAGGGATGTGTGTGAGGGGAGAAAGGTGAGGCAGAAGGTGTGGAATCACGTTGGGTGGAGGAGAAAGCGCTGTGACTTGGCAGGGAATTAATAACCCTAAAACCACCAGGCGATAAGGAGACCCCCTGAGAGCAGGACAGTACCCCTAGAACCCAGCTCAGTGGAGGACGCAGAGGGCTCAGAAAACCCTGTTGCTGCCGGGTGGTCATCCTTTCCTCCCGGGGCGCCCCCTCCGCAGGTTGGATGTTGTCTAACCTCTCCCTGACACCAAGATAGTTTCCTCTTAGCTTGACCACAGAACTGTAAAGTGTTGTGGAACACCTGTTAATAAAGGAGCACACGTTTGGCAAAGCTGTTCAATAAGCAATGTACGTTCTGCAAATAAATTAAAGGTTTCTGGATCCAAAATCAATATAAAAGCAATTGCATGTCAATATGACAGCAACAAACAAAGGATGGCATAGAAATACAAAAAACTTAGGGAAAAATATAACTAAATGCTTTCAAGACTTCTATGGTCTTTATTGAGAAGCATGAAGACCTAGAGAATGTATGTGATCACAGAGTCCATGTTTCAAAGATGTCAGTCCTCCCCTAATTAATCTAGAGTCAATACAATCTCAATAGAAAACCCACTGGCTTTGTTTGGGGAAACTCTGGAATCTGACTCTAGAATGCATACTGAATGCAAAAGCCGTGAAGAGAGAGGGAGCCGGGGCACCAGGGTGGGCTGCACGGGCCGCTCTGCAGCAAGGACAGTGTTCTCTCTCCAAATCTGACGCTGGTGTTCGCTTTCTAACCTATAGAGGCTGTATTTACATTTAAAAACATCAAAAAGAAAGCAGCAATATGGAGGGTCATCTGGAAAGGAGCTGGACTGAAGAGGGCCGTGAGTAAGGAGGCTGCTGTGTGATCCAGGCAAGAAGTGACGAGGCTCTGAACCCGGACACCGGCCTGGCCAGACAAATGGAGAGGCAAGGACGCATCATAAACCCCGAGGTGGTGGACCCAGGCTCCCACGGCTGATGGCACACTGGATGAGTGCAAGGGAGTTGTCTAGACCATCTAGTGACTTCCAGGTTTCCTGCTAGGATACTAGATGGTCCACAGTGGAGAGGACGGCAGGGCAACGGGTTGGAATGGATGGGACGTTCTGTTTAGGGCAAGTTGAATTTGGGGCCCTTGTGGGAACACCCGAGTGGATTGTTTAGTAGCCAGTCAGATATAAGGATTGTAGCTCAGCAGAACCAAGAGCCAGCTGCCATTAAAAAATGTCCAACTGCTAAAGATTGCTCCAAGTAGTTATTTCCTCTTTCTATTTGACAGCAGGGGCCAGACCCTCCCCAGCATGCTGGGAATATTGTAGCCTGAGTCACCGATAGCTGTTCTCTCCGTGCCTCACCTTTCTTTACCGAGGCACAGAGTTTAATGATTTTTCAGGCTCCTTTTCCCTCGATTATAGTGTGGAACGGCTCAGCCTGGTACTTAAGGAGCTCGTTTCTCATATAAACCTTATTATAAATCTAATTCCTTGGCTGTGAAACAGCAATGCAATAACTTCAGCTTCCATGCTAAGTGGAGGAGAGAGGCTTGAAAGCTACAAGTAAACAGGAAAGGCAGAGAACGCAAAGGAAAAGGCGATATTTATGCCACCCTGGGGTCTGCTCACGGCTCCAGCGGGGGTTTCGCCTGCTCTCTGGGCACATCGCTGAGACTCTCCAGTAATGTCTGCTGGAGAAAATGATGCAGTGGGGCACAACCATTGCCAGGGTCTTTGATAGAGTGGTGTCCTTCCGTCACCTCTGGTCCAGTGCCCTGGATGTGGAGAAAGAGAGCCCAGGGAAGTGAAGTGACTTGCTGAGGTGACATAGCCAGAGGGAGAGTCAGGGCTGGGGACAGTGTGAGGTGTGAGTGTGTGTGTCTAAGACAGGCCCCTGGGGCACAGGACTTAAGGAGCCACTCAGCCTGTTCTTGTAGGACCATGAGAGGGACTGTGGCCCCGTGACTGCAAACTCAGAATGAAACCCAGGCATCTTGAGGCCTGTTCAGAGTTTTTTCTGCTACACCCCATTCTATGGGATCATCTTCACAGCTCAGCTCAGAATTCCTCCTCCAGGAAGCTGCCCCCGTTCACCCAGGGTCGCCGGGACCCACCCTTCTCCCTGGCACTGGCTCACACTTGCCTTAAAGGATTGATCATATTAAGGCTTATGTGTCTGTCTCTTCTCCTGACTCCACCCCAGAATACTCTCTACAGCACAGAGCTCGATACGTAAATACACTAATTCATAACTATTAATTCAAAGGTGAATGAACGAACGGCTGCCTATCAGAGCTGAGTAGTTTGCCCCTTGGAACGTGGAGATGCAAACTGGGGACAGTGTGTGGAGAACAAAGCTGGTCACAGGGGTCAAGCCACCTGATGATCCCCTCTCCCTGCCCTTTCTTCCCCTTCCCAACGTGCGTGCCTCCCGTGCCCTCCTGAACCTCTCAGGACTGGGCTCTTGGTGGGGAGGGGACTTTCTTGAGTCTAGCGCAGCCCCTTGGCCACTCTCCTTTGTATTCTTTCGGGTTCCTCACACCTCCACCAGACCTCGCCCACCACCTGCCTCTCAAGCTGTTTCCACCACTGCGAGGGGAAGCTCTGTGTCCCTTTCTTCCAGGAGCGCCCCAGGCAACACTGAGCATCGCAGGTGCCAAGCAAGGGAGCACAAGAGGGAACATCCTTCCCTAAGGCGTTCACTAGCCAGAGAGAGCAGGGATGCTACGGAGACGTCCTTTGCCTCACAGCCTCTCCCTATTGAGTTAGAAGCTTTGACTGTTAATCAGACCTTTTACTAATCACATGCCCAGAGACAACCACCCTCAGGTTTTGTCAAAGTAGTCCCAAAGAAGCAACCCTTAAGCTGAGACAGGTAAGTCAGTCCCCTCATTCTGCAGCTTGCCGCAGCAGACCCCAGCTGGACTGCCCTTTGTTAGGTGGTCTTCCCAGTACCCCCTTTTTAGGAACTGCCCCACCATACTCCATCCATCCATCCATCCATCCATGGAGACCGCCATGTTTGTACCAACGCAACCAGGCTTCCCCGCTAGAGTTGATTAGCTGGGGTGGGCAACCTGCAAAATCTACGCCAACCCCTCACATAGCAGTTTAGAATTGGGCCTGGTGGAAAAATCAGTCTCTCTCTCTGGGTGGCTAAACTGCAATGTGGAAGTCGTTGGCCACTTTCGTTTGCAGCTATGGGGTCTGAGAAACAGAAAGAGTGGATCTGAAAGGGAGAAAATGAAGCAAATCACAGAGGGAAGCAGAGAGGAGGACCAGCGAGGCAGCGGTTCAGCTTCCCCATGATTCCATCTCCAGTTTGTTTCCTGGGCCCAGTGTCAATTCTGCTCCTGAATTCCACGCATAGCCCAGCATCTGTGTGCTTCCCCAGCTCATCGCGGGGCTCTGCTCCTTGCAGCTGGAGAAGTCCTGGTGAACTCAGGTCCCAGCACAAGGTCGCTTGGTGACCCCTCTGTCCTGATGCTGGGGTGCAGGCCTGGAGCAGGGATTGCGGCCCTGCTCTGGGGACAGCCTGGGGTCCTGGAGGCTCTGAGCGGGAGCTTTGCCTTTTCTCTTTCTAGACTGCGGCTGAGTCTTGCCTCCTCTGACCGGCTTCTTTGAGGGTGGCCGCTGGCCCTGCCCCTGCTCTGGGCCTCCGCTGCTGGGTGCTCAGCTTCTCGGCTCTGCCTGCTGGGGACACGCAGTTCTTCGACTCGACCTACATCGTCTGTTGCTGTGTCCCATGACCCTCATGCTTTAGCGCCTTTGGACCGACTTTCGGCAGCTGCTTTTGGATCTGTTTCCCCAGATGTTCCTTACCTGAGTCTTGCCCTGCTGTCCTGATGATGAAGTAAATCCTAGGGGCAAAGCCTTGCCAAGTCCTAAGACACAAAATCTGCTTGCTTGTGTCTCATGTTCTTTAAAAATTAGGAGGAAGCTTGTCCCTCAGGCTCCTGAAAAGGTAAGAGAGGATCGTGATCAGTACCAAAGGGCTTGCAATTCGACAGAATGGGTGTGGCTCACCTGCCCCCCACACACCTTGCTGGGGGGGCAGCTCTGCCGTATCTTCTAGTGCAAAGGGAGTGACACCCACCTTGGGGTCCAGGACAATTTGGGCATTTGAAGCATCTTATCTTCAGACAGAGGGCAGGAGCCATGCAAAAAACCTGGACCCTGCTCAGCAGCCCACTGATGGGAAATCAGGAGGCGCCCTGGGCCCTGCCTCTTGCTGTCCGCAGCTGCCGCCTCATTGTGACCAAGGGCATCAGAGCCCGCTTAGCCCACAGGAGGCAGGCATCCCTCAAAACATGGAGGTAAAGAAGTGGCGTTTGTTTTAACTTTGTATTTGGATGTAATTTCAAATTTACAGGAAAGCAGGGGCTGGCCCCGTGGCTGAGTGGTTAAGTTCACGCGCTCCGCTGCAGGCGGCCCAGTGTTTGGTTGGTTCGAATTCTGGGCGCAGACATGGCAGTGCTCATCAAACCACGCTGAGGCAGCGTCCCACATGCCACAACTAGAAGAACCCACAACGAAGAATATACAACTACGTACCGGGGGGCTTTGGGGAAAAAAATAAAATCTTTAAAAAAAAATTTACAGGAAAGCTGCAAAAATAAGAACAGTTCAAGGAACATTGAGAAACCCTTTACCAGATTCACCTATTGTTAACATTTTAACCCACTGCTTTACCGCTTCATCGTCCTCTCTCTCCTTCTCGCTCTCTCTCTCTCTTTTTTTTAACCATTTGGGAGTAAATTACATACATCAAAGACCTTTACTCCTAAATACTTCAAAGTGTATTTTCTAAGAACAAGGATATTCTTTTACATAACCAGTCATCAACTTCGTGAATTTACATTGATTGATACTTTTAATTTAATGTACTATTTATTTTCCAAATTTTGTCAGGTGACCCAACGATGTGCTTTATTGCATTTCTCCCTCTCCAGGATGGGGTCTAGTCTAGGGTCAGATATTGCATTTAGTTGTCCTGTCTCTTTAGTCTCCATTGATCTGGAACGTTTCCACAGCCTTTTGTCTTTTATGACATCAACATTTCTAAAGAATTCAGCCCCTCACCACCAGCCCCCCTGCCCCTCCGTCCTTTCAGTAGAGTGTTGCTCGTTTGTGTTTGTCTGAACTTCCTCAGGATTACATTGAGGTTATGCATTCTCCATTGGATGTAGCACAGGTGACATTATGTCCCTCTCAAGGTCTCACGTCTGAAGGCACATGATGTCCATCCACCCTCAGTGGGGATGGCAATTCTGATCACCTGGACACTGTGTTGACTGAGTCGTCTACTGCATAGTGACTATTTTTAAACAAAATGTCTTTTTGAATGCTCATATATTTGTGGTATAACACATAATTTCCCAAACTACACACACACACACACACACACACACACACACACACTCCACTGCACACGTTATTTCTTTTCCCTTAAAGTTTCTTCTTTGCGATGCCACACACACATGAGCTTTGAGGTCCTCAAATTCTGCATGATTGGGGTTGACTTGCAGAGGACAAGAATCTTCTAGAATGAGTTTCATCAGAAAGAGATTCAGTATAGGTTATTAAATTGCTTACAAATCATTGCCACATCTAAAGCAATGGATTATCAATTGAGTCGCACCCTTGGACTGGGCTTCCAGCCGTCTGAGCACAGGCAGCCTCCAGCTTCAGAACCTACGTCTAGAGCACAGTTGAAAAGCTGCCATGCAGTAATTTTAAAACAATAGCCATGGAGACTCTGTGTATGTGTGTCTATATGTATGTTATATATGTGTGATATTTTACCTCTGGAAGGTGTAGCCAAAATTTAGAGCTTGTTTAATTGACTTAAAGTAAGTGCTTACATAAATTCTAAATGGAATAGAAATTAACCCAAATATCTTTCAAGTTAACATGAGATAAATTAATCTTTAGTAAATGAAAAAAAAAGCTGCCATGAACTGCAGCTCGTTCTGGAACCACACTGCACCTGCCTCAACCACACTGTCAAAATCACTCCCCAGGGCCCCGCCTCTGGACACCGTGAGGCTGGTGACTAGCGCTGGGGGTGCAGCAGCCTCTGCTCACGCTGATGCAGAAAAACCCAACACTTCCATGGGTGTGCTTGCCAACAGGCGTGGTGGGCCGCAGGAGCACAACCCCCACCTTGCTCTCTCCAAATGGTCCGCCGAGACCAAAACCACATTCACAACCTTGCCCACAAGGAGTCTGGAAGCTGGTTTGTCATGTTCCCACCTCTGCTGTTGCAGAAGCATATTGGAAGGAGAGTGCAATATGTATTGAGAGTTGATCCATTGTAGCCACCTGCTTCCCTAGGTTTCCTAAGTTGACTAAGGAGCAACCCTCCTAAGAATTCAGGTATGCCCCCATCCCACACTCTTCTCTCCTGGAGCAGATCAAAGAAGCCTTTCCCTTTTTTTGCTGAGGAAGATTTGCCCTGAGCTAACATCTGTTGCCAATCTTCCTCTTTTTCTTTTTCAATGTGAGCCACCACCACAGCACGGCCTCTAACAGACAAGAGGTGTGGTTTCGCATCCGGGAACCGAACCTGGGTCACCAAAGCAGAGTGTGCTGAACTTTAACCACTAGGCCATCAGGGCTGGCCCAAAGAAGCCTTCTCTTTCATAGTGAAAGCTCCAAACGTCAGAGAGAAGCTGGCTTGGGAGCGTCCTTACAGCTCGGACCTGAGGGGCAGCTTTACTCTGGATATTACACAGGTAGCTTTTGATTCTGTACTTCTCTCTAAACTCATTGTTTTGGGAGGGTAAAGCTAATAGCAAAGCAGTTACCAGAGTCGGTAGATAAAAGCATCCCCCGATATTATGATGGCCACTCAGCAGACCTGCAGGTGAGGATTTGACAGCTACAACATGAATCAAAGGTGGAGCCCAGGACGAGGAGGCACGTGGCTCAGCAGCACAGGTGAGGTTTGGGCTGGGGCATGGTTGCAGGGGCATTTCTGGGGCTCTGGGATAGACTGCCCGGTAGTGCAGGGGGCAGGTGGGGATCCATGGACCAGGCAGGAGTGGGCACTGAGGCCATTACTGACAGATTATTTAGGGGGTAGCTGCTCCCGTTTCGGAATTCTCCAGTCCAGCTTGTGTTCTCCCTCGTGCCTCCTCTTCTCTCTCAGCTTTCACCAGTCCAGCGAGCCCCTCTGCACCGTCCGCCTGCGTGTCCCTGAGAAGGGGAGTCACCCTGGCCACTGCAGCACAGCCCTCGAGACTCACCATGCTCATGGGCACTTTTCCCTGATAATGATACTTTCGCTTTGAATGACTTTGACTTTCATGAAGGCAACCGACACGAATGTTTGAAGCACACAGCACGCTAGTTTCGCTGGCCTTCTCTGAAAAGTTGCTGTTCCCCTAATTTATTTCCCATCTGCCTTTCCAGACCACAATGTGCCTGACCGGGACAAGTGGAGGACCACACACAGTAGAAGAGAGTCTGTTTTCCCGTGGACGAGTCCTCCTACTCTGAGAACACGACACGGTGGCCCTGAGGGAGACAGGAGTGGGTGAGGTCAGTGTGTACAGTTCCTTTCCCACGCGCTGCCGCAGTTGGAAGTGGGTCACTGGGGCATGGTTGATGCCCTGAGCAAGGGCCGTCTTTCCGACTCCTTCGTTCCCTGAGTGATGAGGGAAAGGTGGCAGCGGAGGAGAACTCGCAGGTTTGTGGTTTGGGAGATCGGTAGGAGGAGCAGGTTTTAGTGGGGAAGATTCCAGTTTAGTTTTGGACAGAGGGAGGGTGAGGTGACGGAGAGACAGCATGGAGAAGAGCCGTCGTATCCACACATTGGCGGCTCGGGACAGGTCTGAGTGAGAGACGGGGATGGGGCGTCACCAGCATCAAGGTTCTAGTTTTTAAAAACGGATCTTAATGTTACCATGGCAACAGCAAGTAGGGCTCCAGCTTTGCGAGTTGGGGGTGGGGCAGGGCAAGTCTGTGACTTCCATCTGATGGCAAATTGGGAGCTACTTTCTAGGGAAGCGAGTTCTAATCCTGGCTTTGCCCCTTGATCAAGTCACTTCCCTGCACAACCTGTAAATGTGTGTGAAATGAAATCACAGACTATAAATGCAAATACGAGGGACTGTTATTACTCACTTTGAACTTTTTATAGCTCCTCTTAACAGCAAATGTACTGCAAGTGGGTGGAAATCATTAAATATGAAAATGATAAGAACATGACAACGTGCTTCGGAGGGAGCACACTCAACTCATCCGCGGCTATTCTGCTGCTGCGGTGGCCGGGCCACACTCCCAGGGACGCTCCGTCAGACACCGAAGAGGACGATGCTGAGAAGAAAGCTGAGTCACCGCGGGCAGCCCCACTGCTTCCAGCTCTTGTCCAGGGAAAAGCTGCTCATGCAGTAATTATTTTCATGATGGGGAAGAAAAAAAAAAAGAAGTGAGTAATTAGGAGGAATTGGAGAGATGGAAATTTCCCTGTGCTCAGAGCTAGGGGACCAAGATGCCTCTTATGGGAGGATTTTCGTCCCAGTAACTTTGCTTTACTTTCAAGTGAGGAAAGTAAGGAGAGGGCGTGGGGCACAGGAAAACACAAAGAGGAGAACGAGAAAGATAAGAGTCAAAGAAAGGCAAACTTCTTGCCAGAGAAAAGGCAAGTTATTGCTATTCTAGCAGAAAAATAAAACTGCAAGAAATTACAACAGGCACAGGAGTCCTGATCCTTTATGGGAACCCCAGTGGCCCCCAGGGAGGTGTGCCCGTGCCTGTCTGCTGGCCCCCGTGATGTGGCCTCTCTTGCCCACCCGCTCCCCTGAGCTGACTGCAGGACTGATTAGCGAGTGACCAGAGCTAATCGTACAAGCCCCTTGTCTTTGGCTAAAAGCCCATGAGTAAAAAACAGTTCCTTTTCCCCTCTCACTGCCGTGCTCTGGGCTGGCACTATGCGGGGAAGCTTGGACGTGTGTCAGGCCTCCCAACTCAGGCCTACGCAGGGCTTCCCAGGACCAGGGCTGCCGGGCTTGCCCACAGGACCTGAAGAGCACTCTGCGAGGAGTCTATTGTGGGGCCTCTGGGGAAAGTGCTCCCTAGAGGTGAGAGAGCTGCTGCCCGAGTCGATGCCAGGGCAACGAGGCTCTGGGAAGCCTACCCTGACTTAGGGGGTGCTCAGTGCCCTAAGATGGAGCATCTTATGCTCACTGTCAAGCCCTCACCATGTTGGGTTCCAACCAACCCCCACTAGCCTGGGAGCTCCACGAGGCCAGGGACTGTCCTCATTTTGTTTGCTGTTGCATCCCCAGTGCAGAGGACAATGCCTGGTAAATAGCAAGTGCTGAGGGTGTGTTGGTTGGATAAGTGAATGAATGGGCGGGGTTGGGAGAGGAGGAGAGCATTCTAAGGGCAGCTGGGATCCATCATCTATCCTCTTCCATGCCACCCTGAACTTAGCCTCAGTAGAAGAGGGCACAATGACATAGCCAACGGAACGGAAAGAAGTGCTCCCCTACAATTGAGAGGATGGCTTCAACAGATGCCATGGGAGTCTGCAACTTCCGCAGCCATGGGAGCTGGCACGAGTGTCCTGGACAGCATTGGCTCTTTGAGTTTCTTCCATAGCCTCAGTTCTGTGGGCCCTCGAGGCTTTGGGGCAAGCATCAATGGTCTTGTCTTCCCATCCCACCAAAGTAGGCCAAGGCAGAAGGGGAGCGAATGGCTAACACCAGGCCGTAGCTGGGGTACTGTTCATGGGCACGTGGGGAATGACCAGGCAGGGCATGACTGGAGCCAACCAGGAAAGAATCTGGTGGAGAAAGAAGGCCCACATAGACCATGCCTCGGAAAGGCCAAGGGTTACTGTTTTGGGAGGCTTAAAATAAGCCTTCCTTGGCATGGCCTGAAGAAACCCAGGTCCAACATAATTATCTCTAATTTGTCAAACCACCTTGCAAAGTAGGTTCTCCTTATTACCCACACTTCGCTGATGCGGAAATGGAGCCTAAGCGGCTGGTTTGCTTGCCCCGGTCACAGGGCTGCTGCCTGACTTGGGGGCCCACGCTGGTCTCTGCCCAGCTGCCTCTCTCAGTGATGCTGGTTCACCTGCCCAGTTCTGCCTGACCTCGCGGCCCTGAAAGAAGATTTGGCATGGCGGAGACATAGGGAAAATGGAAGAGCCCGCCCAGGGAGCAACCACACCTGCCAGAGGCCGCGTCCTGGAAAAGGAGCTCAGCCTCCCGAGCGACAGAATGTGTGCTGACGAGGCAGATGCTGCTGGCTTGCCCTGGCGTTGTTTCCTTTGGGCAAAGTCTTGGTCGGAGAAGAGAATTTTGCAGCCAGGAAGGCAAGATTGGGCACCCATCTCACATGCCAAGGAAGGTTTGAGCATAGAAACAGGAGGCGAAGGAATGATCGGAGTAACAAGCACACAGCTTCAGGTATTACACACAGAAGCAATAACATGGATGCTCGGGCGAGTTATTAGCGGGCAAAGAGGCAAAAATCCAATTTAGGAGATTATGCCAAATGGAATAAATCCAAAGTAATTGGATTGCTGAGCACTAAACACCATAAAGGAAAACCATAACACATCTTCATTAAAAAAATATACAGAAGACAAACACAAGCTGACTTACTGGCTGGGGAAATACTTATTATTTTTCCAGACAGGACTACAGTCAAGGACTGTGCCTTCAGTGTAATCCATGCAATAAATATTTACTGAGAGTCCTTATGTTTTGCGTGTTCTTGACGCTCCCGAGCCAGGGGCATGCTGTGTCTGTGCCTTAGGGCCAGGCGCCACTTGGCTGGTTGACATCCAGTCTCGTCTTCATGTTATTCTGTCTGAAAACACAAATAAGGTCAGTGGGGTTTAGAAGGATGGGCGACCGAGACTTCTCTCACGGGAAGACGTGGATTTGGGAGGCACGACCCCAACCTTTTAAGGACAATGTCACAGAGAGATCTTTTGTGCCTGGCGTGAGTGGAGGAAAGCTGGAGTCACTGCACGAGAATCCCAAACACCATGACTCGTGTTTGACAATAGTTAAAGGGAAGCCACTCCGCAGAGGCTCTGGGTTGGCAGAGACTTCGTAATACACAGTTCTTTTCAGTCATCAGTCTGCAGCATCCAGAGCAGCCTCATCCCAGCTGTGGACCAAAGCTCAGAGACAGGGCCTAGAAAGGACATTCAGAAGGAAGATGAGAACGGCTCCTGTTTTGAGCGCTGTCAAGCGCTCTGCTAAGTGCTTTACGTACACTGTCTCTGTGTCGCTGTTAAAATTACCTTAGTCTGAGAGATGACAATGCTGAAGCTCAGTGAAGTGAAGTCGCTTGCCCAAGGTGACACAGCCAACGATTAGCAGAGTTGGATATAGTGCCTGACGACTCGGCTGTCCGGCCTCTCCCAAACAGGGAGGTTGCAAAGCTAGATAATTGGGAAACAGTTGTGGGTTAATGCTAGTTAAGGCCACATCTGATTCTGGAGTTTTCTTCTTTTTCGTGTTCTGCTTCTTCCCAGAGAAGGAAATGATGCAGACAATCACAATTTCCAGGGCTCAGAGTGTCCTCTGGACAAAACATAGGTACCAGTAAAGACAGATTGGTATCACTGATAGAGAATGTTCAGATATGTGACAAGCCAGCAATGGGAATTTAAAAGTGACACAGTATCTAAATGATGATTTATATAAGAAGCACAGATGATCCAATGTACAAATAGTGATTTGCATGTAATTCCCCCCAATAAAGTCACTGGTCCAGAGGCAGAAAACTCACCTGGCCTGTGGCCCTGGCAGGTGGCACACAACTGATAGGAAAGAGCAGGTGCCCCCACGGCTCGGCTCCTGTGGAGAACGGGGCCCCACAGGCTGCTGCAGTCACCCGCGGGATGAACGCTCGCTCACTGGTCCCCGCAGTCTGCCGGTCGGTCGTTGAGAACCATCCAGCTCAAAGAAGGGCTCCGACGTGGTTTTGAGGATGTCAGACAGCGAGGAGGAATGCCTTTCATGCTCTCCACGGCCTGTCCCTAGCATCCTGTATCCCCCTCCTCGGCCCGTCACTGCAGCATTCATTCCTTCATGCAGCCCCTCTTCTCTTCATTACTCACCATCTGTTCGGTGTTGACAGTCTGTCAGATGCCAAGCTGAGTCCTAGGGTTATAGTGATGGATAAAACTCGGCGCCTGTCTTCACATTGCTAACTGTCTGGAAAGGAGGTAGACCTGTTAAAACACAGAAATGCAGCACTGTGGGGTGTGCTGTGGTGGCCCTGCCTGGTGGCAGGCTGGGCTTTTACAGGAGAGGAGCCTGCCTGGGTGGAGGGCCGAGGGGCAGAGGGGCGTCTCAGTTTAGGGGAGCAGAGCAGACGAGAAATCACAAGGAGTTGGCTGATCCAGTAATCCTCCCAGCAACCCCATGCTTCCAGTCTCGCCCATGGCTGATCAGTCCTAAATCCACCACCGGATTATCTTCCTAAGACCTGGTTTTCTCCGTGTCACGTCCCTGCTCCAACCCTTTCACGGCATGGATTGACACCCCAGGGCCTTGATTGGTGCCCAAGGTCCTCTGCCTCCCGAGCCCCAGCTCCCGCTAGATGGACTGTCCACCACTCCCGCTCCGGCCGCCTCTCCTTTGACCAGTGCAGGCCTCTGGGAACTCTCAGCCCAGGTGGGAAGCTCAGAGCCACAGACACCATAAGGGCGGGAGGTGGCAGAGTGGATGACGACAGGACGCCTCTGACAGCAGACTGCGGACCCCAGGCATTTCCACCCCAGGCCTCCTGCTCACTGGCTTTGCAGGGCTGTTCCAGTGGCTGTTCCAGGCTTAGTCCTGCCTCTGAGCCTTTGTCCAGGCTGGGCCTGCCTCCTGACACAGCCTCCTCTCCTCTCCATTTCCTATCCTTCCTCAACACTTACCTCCCGTGGAGACTTCCTAAAATACCTCAGGAAACAGAAACTCTCTTCCGGCCCTAGCCCAACAAATGTGTCCAAAACCAGATTCACCTTCTTTTTCCAAACTAGTCCTTCCTCATTATTTTCCTGTCACCAGGGATGGTCCTGCTACTTTCAGTCCCTGGGATGGAAATCATTCATTCCTCCTGTCTTCTGTCTCCCTCAAAACTTCTGGACACGAGGCGTAGAAGGGTAGCCTCTGTAACCGGAAGGGACTCTGGGGCTATCCTGACCTACCTGCCTGCAAACATGCGTCTCCTCTGCAACAGCTCTGCTCCGTCAGCTTCCAGCTTGTTTCCCATCCTTCTCTAACTGCTCGACCATTCCTATGTTGATTAAACGCAAACCTGCCTTCCTGGACCCTCCTGTTTCCCACACTTTAGCCACACAGGCAGGGCCTCACTCCTCTTCTGAACACATTTGCCTTTATCATCTTCACCTTCCTCTGCTTAGACATCCCTTTGGTATTTTTAGGTGACACTCCCGTGACTATCACCAAGCTGATTATCTCTTTTAACTTGTTATGGTCCTTCCTAAAGTGTAAATCTAAAGTCAACTAAATTCCGCTCAAAAAACATTCCTGACATCTACTAACAGAGAAGCAGGACATCACAATCGTCGTAAGCGTGAAGTCCGGAGGGAAGCTGCCTGTGGCCGACTCCTGCCTCTGCCGCTTCCTGGCTGCATCACGTTGGCCTTCAGCTTCTCACCCAAGACCACAGACACGAACAGCCCACACCATGCGGGGCTGCCACGAGGCTCAGGCGAAAGAGCGAGTAGGCAAGCGCCGAGAACTGCGCTAACACTAGCGAACATTCAAGGGATGTTCGCCCCTTTGCTTTTGTTTAAAAATATGGGATCTGTAAGGTTGATGATTTCTGAAACTGAGTGATGCATATACAGGGTTTCTTAAACTACTTTTTAAAACTTTATGTAGGCTTGAAATTTTCTATAATAAAATTAAATTTCAAAGTATAACAATATATCCCTACAGTGGAATGTTACTCAGACTTAAAAAGGAAGGAAATTCTGACACATGCTACTACATGGATGAACCTTGAGGACATTATGCTAATTGAATAACCCAGTCACAAAAAGACAGTGTATGATTCCACTTATATGAGGCACCCGGAGCAGCCAAATTCACAGACACAGAAAGCAGGATCGTGGGTGCCAGGGGCTGGGGGAGGGGGAACAGGGAATTGTTATTTAATGGGGACAGAGTTTCAGTTTTTTAAGATGAAGAGAGTTCTGGAGGTGGATTGTGGTGATGGTAACGTAGCAATGTGAATGTATTTATGTCACTGAACTATACACTTAAAAATACTTAAGATTGTAAATTTTATATTGTGTGTATTTTACCACAACTAAAAATAAAAACTTAATTTTTAATTAATAAATTTAACTAATAAAATTAATCTATTAATTAGGTGGGAGACACCTAATTAATATCTAGTTACACAAAAATAAGACAGTTCCTGCCATTACCAAGCTCCTGGAGAGTTGGGGAGAATCTGTGTAAATGATGGTTTCCGTGCAGCGTCAGTGCAGGGACCAGAGGCGGAGAGGCGCCCGAGCTCCGGAGCGCGCTCAGCAGAGGGTGTGGTTAACCCCACAGTGTGTCAGTGTGTGTGAAGCGGGGGAGACGGCAAATGTGTCTCTCCTTCTGGATGCTACCTGTCCCCCAGGAGGGCCTTGGCTGGTTTAATAGCCCATATTCACTTGTCGTCATCTAGAAAGCCTGGTTGGTCCTTGTTTTCATATGGAGCAGTAAATTTCCTGGGCTCTAGGGTCAGTGTCTGGGTTCAGATCTGTGACTCTGGGCGACTTACCTAAACCCTTTGAGCGGCTTACCTAAACCCTTTGAGCGACAGATTCCTTATCTATGGTGGGACCAAGAGCAGGACCTACCTCATGGAGTTGTGACGTTCAAATGACGTAGTATTTGCAAAGCGTTGGCACCATGCTGGGCACATTAAGGACTCGAAAGATCCCCACTTCTTCTCCTTTATCTCCTAAATTATTCTTAGGAGATAACTCTTGCCGTCACAGAGTTTGTGCCCAACCTCACACTCTTAACTTCCACCTCCAACAGGCGTGCTCCTGCAGGGCTTTCATTTGAAACTAGAAAGGTCCATTTCTTTAACCCTCCCCTTCTTGCCACTCCCTCCTTCTCTGGGCGAGAAACTCCCGGCTGAGGGACCCTGGCACGGGGGCCGGAGGGACTGCAGGACACAAGACGATGTGAAGGGGGATGAGGAAGAACTCATGTTCTTTGAAAAGAAAAGGCAACAGCAGGCCTGCGCGCACATTTGAGATGGAAACATTTCAGAAGCTCCCCTGCCCTCCAGGGAAAGGAAAGACCTGGCTCCCAGGCTCCATTTCCACTCGTTTGGGACCGTGCCCCACTTTTTTGAGTCTACAGCCCCACCTGGCGGCGGACGCCCACACGGTCCCCTGTCTCGCTGTGGCCCAGACTACAATTGTCCTCGTGCTAACAAGAATCTGCCCCTGATTTCAAAACTAAACACAACATCCGATTTACTTCCTCTGCGGTAAACTACTGCCACTGGGAAAATTACATCCATTCCTGTCCTAATGAGATTCTCATCTCAGCAAAGCATTCTTTTCTGAAGGGGAAATGCCATTTCAGCAGAAGAAATCTGATGCCCCTCGTGCTTCCCTAGATTGTAGGGATGCACCCTTTTCTCTATCATAAAAAAGCCATCTTTCAGGACGATACCTGCAGAGGTAGCCTGCTGCTTGCAACTCATTTCCTACCTCCTCTTGGTGCCCCCACCGCAGACACACTGCCAGCTTGCTCTCGTTCAGCGTCTTGCCTCAGGCCTGGGCACCTGCCGGTCCCTCCCGGGAATGGTCTCCCCTTCCTGGCTGGCTCCTCAGAGTCATTCTTCGCTGCACCCAAGCACCACCGATCTGAGGGAGCCCTTCACACTGCGCCCTCTCGATGGTAACACCACGACATGCTTCAGCTCCCTTATAACATCAGGAAGTTATCTTCGTCTATTTATTTGCCATCTGTCTCTCTCCCAGCTGCAATGTGAGCATCATTTACATTTTACATGTGCATTCCTAGTTCTGCTCTCTGCTTTACTGGCAATGTACAATGCCTGGGCTATAGAGGCATTCCAAAACTGTTTGTTGAATGAATCAATTTCGTCTTTTAACGGAGCTCCTCTGCCAGCTCAGCAGCCCATGCTGCCCTTGTGCTGGCCCAAGGACCAGGCAACGGATAAATGACAAAGACGCACGCGCTCTTCGTTAAACAGTTATCTTGCAGGAAGTAGTGACAGCATTGAGTATGTGGATGGGCATGTCTCCGAAGAGATCACTGACTTGATTATTAACTCACTGAGCAGATCACCCAGGACGCAGGAGGCTGGGTCTCGGCTCTGTTGGGAAGAGATTCACACCCGTTCTCAATTACTGTTTCCAAGTGCATCAGCCATCACTGGTCCTTTCTTGTCTCTAACATGGAGTTGTGCACATGTGTGTGCGTGTGAGTGTACATGCCCTGATTCCCACGCATCCTGTGCAGGTGAGGAAAAGAAGGGTGCTCGATATGGATGCTTCTTAGTAAACTTTTGCTGCTTCAGAGACTAAAAGTGCCCAAAGGAAAGTGGAGGAGCATCCCATGGAACCCTCACGTGGTGTTTACACTGTTCTCACATAGAACTTTTAAATAAGGAATGAAGAGGTCAGTCAAGTTCTGAGGACTGGCGTCTAGTAACGGTGACTGCCAGCAGATGTCACCATCCCACAAGACATGAAATGCCAGGACCCACTGGTAAAGCTGGGGGTGGGGGAGGGTAACCAAAAGAGGCTGGTCCTGGAGCAGAGGGGTGAGCAGCCATCTCTCCGGACTCATTCGTATCCTGGGATTGACCGAGGGAAATCAGCGCACGTCGAGTCTGCTACCATCCTGGCTCTCGGGATTCCCCTTTTAGTTATAAACTTATTCTACTTTATTTTGGGATGTGCTCATCCTCAGTTTTCTTTGCAATGGCGGTCCCACTTTCTCCGGTGGCCATCAGCGCGGAGCGTGCTGCCCGGAGCTGGGAGCCGCCGGGGTTGGGACTCTCCCTGGAGCCTGCCCAGACAAGCTGCTCGGTCACCTGTAGGTCTGTCCTGCAGCTCTGAGCTTAAACTCTCCCCCACCCTTCCCGTCACTGCTGGTATGTGGGGACTTGGACTCCCCTCTGAAGACACAGCTGGCTTGGTCTCCTGTCACATGTGAAGTCTGCCTTGAGGAACTGCTTCCTGCCTCACAGTGAGCTACTCCTTCCTGGGGGCAGCTTCACTGGAATTGCTCAAAAGCTGGTTGCCAAGAGGAAGGCCTTGCTTATGGCCTGGAGGACCTCCAGACCCTTATGGTTAACCATTTGTCCTCACTGGATGATTTATAGAACATTCACATCGCTCACTGATAAAATGTCCCTGGGGACTTAGGTCTGAGTGTTGGTGGGTGCAACCTGTTTCCAGTACCTTCCTCGGGCCAGGAGAGGAAGAGCAGATCTGTCCCCAACAATCCCTGTGTTAAACCATCACACAAGCCCTCCCCAAGCCCCCTAGACTGTCCTGGCTTCCCTCCCCACCCTGAGCAGTGGAGCTGATGTCTGGTTCCTTTCCACCTTCAGGGCCAGCCCATCCCTGCTGTGCCTGCTGAGTTGCCCCTCAGGGGGCTCTCATTAGCTGCCCCCCTGGTGGGTGGCGGTGCCCATTTAACCATGTTCTTTCCCTGCTCCCCTGGGGTCAGCAGCACCACAGGGCCTCGCCCGAGTGGCCTTGATGCAGGGGTTGGGTGGTGCCCATGTGCCAGGCTAGGCCTCCAAGGGGCAGCCCCGCCTCTCCAGCTCTGTCCACTCTCGCAGTCTGCGACGTGGGTGGGAGCAGGCCCGAGAAGAGCTGCCCTGCCACCTCCCACACAGTAAGAAATGGATGCAAGTGGAAGCACTTCCTAGAGGACGTTCACTAGATTCTGAGTCCCTTCAAGACGTTATGTTGCTAGCTTATAAGGTTTTGGGGATTAACTTTAAAACAAAACAAAAAAAGGTTTTTAATTACGCATGTGATTGTCTACAACTTTTAAAAGCAGGACAATGAAAGTCTAATACGCCACCACATCTGCTCGGGGTCATAGAATGATCAGTATTTAAGAACGGATCAGATTTCTTATGCCTCCTCATAGAGCAAAGCAGCTTTGAGGCTGGAGGAAAGTTATCACTCTCCTTTAAAAGTCTCTGAGGGGCAGAGACATTGAGAGGGGCCTTAAAGAAAGAGGCGATAAGATTACTGACAATTTGTGAGCGAATGCCATTGTGGGAACCCCTAGCAAGTGTATTCTTCACTCTCAACTCAGCTTTCCCCATGGCTCCCTCTCACGCTCATTCTAGCGCTGTCGCCACCCCCATCCACCATCCAATTGAATGGAGGGCCTAAGGGGACCTTGAAGCTCACACCAGGGGCACAGACATCTTCTGGAAGAGAGCAGTTACGGAGAGAACATCTGTATTCCTGCCTCATTGACAACACACGTCCCTAACCAGAGACATGAGTTTTCCTTGGTACAAAGTAAATGTTTGATGGACAGAGAGGAAAAGGAAGATAGGAAGGAGGAAGGAGAGGAGGTAGGAGGGGGGAAGGGAACAAATTCTCTGCTCACTGTCTTCCGGCTTAGAATGCTACATGCTGTAAGGAAGGTCCTGTGCATTTCATATTGAATTCTAGAATTTTAGACTCAAAAGGACCCGTAGATAATCCAGTACAGGAAAGGAAACTGAATCCCTGAGGGGAGAAGTGGCATCTAAAGTCACATAGTTTACTTGGAAATTTATCACATAAATTAACTTGATATTTTGTACTTTTAGCAAAAAGTAAAGTTGAAGCTGAGAAGTTTTACATGTCTTACAAGTTGTAAGACAATACTCCATTTCCTAAAAACGAGTGGTTCCTCTTAGAGTTGTTAAAATCAAAACGTGAAAGTATTTTAAAAGTGTAATGAAAGGCTGTGGTCCGTTCCCGTCTATTATCCCAAGTCAGTGGGAATGCACTTCATCAGACTGGGGCCCAGTCCCCAGAGGTCCTGCCTACGACCATGGTGTCTGTCCTGGCTGCTGGCCGCCAGGCACAGCTCAGGCTGTTCCTGCCCAGACTTATACACAAGCTCAGCGATGGTTCGATCTTGGAAGTGTGTACTTTTATTAATGTGGGGTAAAATTGCTTTTGTTTTGTTATTATGCAAAATTATTCTTTTGGCAAATATGAGTTGAGTTGAACGACTACTAGGTACCAGGCCCGGGCTGGTCAGTGGGGGTGTAGGTGTGCTCCCTGCTCTCATGCCAGGCTTTTTGCCCTCAGTGAACCCACAGCATGGAAATCAGTACGACGTGAAGGGGGTGGATGTCTATATAAACTGGTTGAGAGAGGCAACATTCAGACCTCCTCCACGCCGTGTTTCTGAAATTAAATTGTTGGAGGCCTTGATGCTCTTCCCTCTTCGGTGGCTCTCTGCTTTCGATCGGTCTTCCTGCCTCCCAGGGCCGTCCAGTTTCTGGATTGCGCCCTCTGTCCCATTGCTATTTCTGTCAGATGATATGTGTAATAAACACTCCTATGTGTCTTCTCTTAGTCACCAATAAGCATGCTACAGATGACGGAACCATATTGGCGTATTACCAGAGACCTCCCTCCTGTTTTGTTTTCAACCAAACACAAATCCACCTTTTTACATTGTCATCCTGTTGACATTTCTTCATCTTTCTCACAAAGAAATCCTGAAAGGCATTGAAAATGGTTGAGTTAAAAAGCAAAAAACAGAAAGGGCCTGATCCACGGTGTCCCTAATCCCCACCCCCTTCCTAAGGGTGGACAAGGGGCAGGTTTTCTGTCCTCTGTGAGGCCCAGTTTGCTCATCTGGAATATGGGTCAACGGTACCTCTGCGGTGGGGATTGATTGAGAAAAGGGGCAAAGTGCCTAGAAAACGCTCACCAGTGACAACTCCCATCTTCTCTCTACAATGCAAAGAGCCCCTGATGAGGGAGTGAGGAGCCTACGTTCCAGTCAAAGCTCTGCCACGCGGCAGCTGTGAGCACAGCCAAGCCGGCATCTCCACCAGCCCTGGCTTCCTGTCCATGTAAGAGTCCAAGCGTCATTTTCTATGATTCTGGGATTGATTTTGTCTCCGTGTCCTGCTGATTTCCCCGTCTAATAACCCTTCAAAAAAGAAGCCGAGGTGAGTTTGCACACCTTGGTCTCCTGATTACCACTGTGGCCGAGCCATCTGCTTGCCATCCGTCCTGAGGTTTGTCAAGAGAAATGGCAATGACGCCAGATCAGCATACAGAGTGCAGAAGTCTGGCCAGTGTTTACCTCTTCCGGGTCCCAACACCTCTCCCACTCCTACTGCTTGTCAGAATTTCTGATGGGCTGGAAATAATCCATGGGCTCCTGACATTAGGTGGGAGGTGGGCACCG
Source organism: Equus asinus (assembly GCF_041296235.1). Taxonomy (NCBI): domain Eukaryota; kingdom Metazoa; phylum Chordata; class Mammalia; order Perissodactyla; family Equidae; genus Equus; species Equus asinus. Next base: position 9,504,430 of record NC_091800.1, read on the forward strand.
GGCAAGAGAAGCGCTTCTTCTCCTGCCCCCCCCCCCTCAGCGTCAGTTCCTTCTGCGTGGTGTTTAGCCCATCCCTGCTCCTTTGAGGTCATTCTCTCCTTGAAAAGAGAAAAAGAAGCAAACTAGTCGAGTAGTTGAGTGGCTCTCTGCCTTCTTCCCGAAGTTTGTCAACGTTTCCTCAAATCTTTATGTTCTTTATGAATGAAGCTGAAAAATATTCCCTAGGAACTATCTTCCCTGTAATTTTTTGCAGGGTAAAACTACAAGATATATTAACTTGTATGTCGTTTTTGGCTAATCGACACTACTTTTATAAACTGTAGAGGACGACCAACAGAGGGTTTGGGCTCGATTGAGACAAACTTGGGGACTTGCAGTCAGAGAGAGGACTAACCCTCCACTAGGGTTTCCCTCCAGCCCCTTCTAGTCTCCAGGTCTCGGCTTCCCTCCTTCCCGGCTCCCCATCCTGTTGGCCCTGACTTTGTTTGTCAATAGTATTTTGAGCTAATCAGTAAGTATAAAAAAACTCAGGTTGTTGGAAAGGAAAGAATCTAAACTGCCACCTCTGTGCAGCAGCGTCTGTCTGTTGCTTCTTAGACCGAATCTGCTTTTGGGAAGAGCTAGAGGGCGGTTGCTCTTCCAGAGTGAAGCCACTCAAAGCACAAAGCGATGAACACGGTGGTGGGGCGGAGGGTTGGGGGTGGGGGGCGTGGTCCTCCACTGTCCTGAGCCTTCTGTCTTTCATTTGAAAGGCATTTTTCCCAACGTCTTAAGTAGATTGAGATGAATGAAATAGCAGGGTTTATTTTTTAAAATAAAACACTATGTAGAATAACAAAAATATAAAAACACGTTATATTTTTGTTTTTTCAGTTTTAATGTATTAAAATATGTACTTCTTTTGAAGTTCTGAGTTGTGACGTCACAGTGTGTTTTAAAATTAACTACTTTTAAATTCACTTTTTATTTCTATACAAGTTGCTTCTTTTACAAATTGACTTTTCTTCCTTTGGGCCGTCAGTGAAGCCCTTCTCTCTCCCTGGGCGCGCCCCTCATGTCCGTCCACACGGGACTGGCTCATGTGCAAGTGGCTTTGTTGCTAAATATGGACTTTAACAAACACACTGTAGAAATTATATTCACTCTTATCCAGTGGGACTCTGGAGGCAATTGAGAAAATATCCAACCTCAAGTTTAAAATGATCTTCGAATCAATTGGAAGAGGTTAAGATGATTTGCATTAATCTCAGATATCTCTTCTTCTAGCAGATTTCTTCCCATTCTCTCTCATTCTGCAGGATCCTTGTACATTTCTGATTCTACTTGGCACACCTGGAAGGATCAGCTATCATATGTGAAAATCAGCATATGAGAGGGAATGGCTGGTGGAGAGGAAAGGTTTGCACAGAACCCCTGAGGGAGAGGAGAGGAACAGTGACCATCCAATGCCTGTGGCCCTGAGTGGTGCCCAAGGGAGAGCCCCAGTGGGGGACACGTGGGCACAGAGCCACCTGCAGCCAAGAGCAGCCTCAGTGAGCATCCTCGTGGAACTACAGCCAATGACTCTCTTGAATTAATGGGCCGGGTGGGCTGTGCCCTGGTGGTCTTGACACGTTGGTGAGGAAGCACGGCTTCGTTCTAGGCTATAAGTGTGTTCTTCTGAAGGTGATATGGAAATTTACGGCAGTAGGCCTGCTTTTGGAGTTGTAGAACTGGAACATTATAAAGACCCTGGCGTCGATGGACCTCGATGGAATGGACCTCGATGGTCTCCATGTTTAGAATTGGAATTCTTAAATGGACAACGTCCAGAGAAAATACTTGTCTGAAATAAATTTGTTATGACAAAAATCTCAATTCACAGTCACTATCATGGAAAGTGAAAAAGATTAATTGGCTCAAAGTTGTATTCCAGTAGGGTTCAGGCCCCAAAGGGTGGGCTTTTAGCACTGGCCCCCTCTCACACGTGCCCCCAACAATGCCGTGTGACATTCCTTAGGATACTCAGTGCAGTCGTTTGGAAGGGCAGCACGGTGGGCGGGGAGCTTTCTGCCTGTGTGCTTGGCTTCTTAGGCAGGTCCTTTTCTTTCTGGCTCTCCGTGAGTCTGCAGACAGGGGCAGCACCCCCTTGACTTGCCGCACCAGTCCTGCTGCACGAGCACTTGTTTATGACGTCTCCCTCTCTCTTCAGAGCTGCCCCAGGACATCTGACTCATTCAGATTGGCAAGCAAATGGCGGTGACACAACGTTCGATCTCCTGAATCCATGAGATGAGGCCCAGTGCAGGCAAAGCTTTCACACTTTGGTGCCAACCCCTCCAGGACTTCCATCTCTGCTCCAAGAAATTTGACATTTTCAAAAATTCAGAAATCAGTTGGAGTGGAGCCAGCTCTGTCAGCGGATTATTAACGGCCCTGGAGCTGACTGATTGCGTTTGCACAACCTTTCAATAAACAGCTTCAACAACAACTCGGAGGAAAAGAAAGCACACACCCCATCCAATCGGGACAGACTTGAAGTATCGATTCCCCCACCTCCTTCCCACCCCCGGCCTTCAGAGCAAATCGAGAGGATTACACCACGGTAGTTGATGATTGCCAGACCCCCATGTCACCAGGGCCCGACTGTGTTTTGCTGGAATAGCGCGTTGTCTGCTTTAGCTGAAATGACTCTTCCAAGATTTCCTGAGGCCAGGGCGACAAACAGCTGCATCCTGGGGAGGGGCAGCAACGAAAGGAACGTCTGGCCGGGCCAGGGACTCCAGGGGGCTCTTCCTGACGCTCACTTCTCAGCTGCCTGGGAAAGTGCTGCCCTAAACCTCCACAGGAGCAGCTGGTCCTCCCAGAGCGCTGGAAACAGAAGGCAACTGGCCGCAGAGCCGGCAGCCTCTCTAGCCGGAGGGGCTGCGGTCTTTAGTGAGCTGCTTTCTGTTCCTACTCTATCCGGTTTGTGGGACAGGCAGGGAGAACCACGGGAGATATTTCAGAGGACCCGGTCTCATCAGTCTACACCCCTGAGTGTGCTCTCTGCTGACCTAAAGACATCATTGGTCCTCACCCACTGTGACAGAAGCCAGGACTGCTTGGTGACACACAGATGTGGATTTTCTTCTATCTCCTAGTTGTTTCAAAATTTGATAACACAATTAACTGGCTAATTGTACAACTCCCTCCCCCTGCCTCACTTCCACCTGCTTTAATGATTAATAAAGCCTGTTTTGCTTATTCTTTTCCTCTTTCATGCATCTTTATTTCGTATCTGACTATATTGTCACCTGAATGCTTGAGACTGAGGATGACCTCTAAGGTCTACATGACACCTTCCAAATAGTGACAACAGATACGGTAGAGGAGTAAAAGCATGGATGTTGCAGATGGATGTGAGTTCATTATTCATTCAACAAACATTCATTGAGGTCCTGCTAAATGGCAGACATTGTGCTGCCTAAATACCGGCCATGCCGCTCACCCAAATGCAGCCCGGGATGACTTTGGGCTGGTTCCCTAAGACCCTGAGCCACAGCCACCTCAGCTGCAACCAAGGAGACAACACCACCCCTGGGTTTCCGTGAGGATTAAAGGGGATGAAGCGGCAGGGCCGGCACCTGGCCATGCGTGATAATTTCCTGTTTCTTTTTTCCTCTGGACCAAACACAAGGGAGGCGGTTTTGGAGTAGAACACGATCCCTGAAACCTAATTTGTTAGTCAAATGAACCCCACGGAGACAGAGCTGCTCTCCTATGCTTATCGCTGTATAAAAAGCAAGGCCTCTGACCCCGCTCCATATCTTTAAAAAGTTTACTTTACCTGGGCAAACACCAGGTATCAAAGAAACAAATAAGAGAAACACAAAAGTTCAGTTATTCCTGGTGGGAGCTAAGTAGACTCAACCAGTCGTCAAGTGGCGTCTGGATTGTCAAGTTTTAGGAGGGGGAGTAGTCTTGGACTGGGGACCAGGATGCCTGGCTCTGACCCCAGCCAGGGTCACTGCCTACCTAACGAAGCATGCGACTTTGGACTTAACCTCTCTGCTGGGGCCAAACTTCCCTTTGTCGGAACCAGGAGGGGTCAGGCACTGGGTGGTCTGGGAGCCATCCCTGCCTTCTCCCTTCCTCTTTCCCTCCTTCCCAAACATCCCTCCGGCACTTCCCATGGGCTGGACACAGGAATAATAAGGAATGCCCATGCCTGGCGGGCTCACGTCGTGCGGAAAGACAAACATGGAAGCGAGCGTCCTCGTTTCTATTCAGTTTGTAGCAAACGGAGCTCCCAAGATGACACAGGTGTTTTGTGAACTCAAGCGAGGAGTCATTGTGAGTATTTTTCCTACCACATTCAGGGCTATTGTAGAAAGGCGGGTGAGGAGAGAGACTTAGCTCACCAGAAGGAGCTTTATCAGGGAGCTGAACCCTCACAGATGCAGCTTGGGCTCTGGACCCAGCAAGGCCGCCGCTGCCGGGAGAGGTGGTCAGCGCCACCCACGGACACAGGGTCGGCATTATCTGCTCACCTTGTCATCTCAGGTAACTTAGTCTTAGATTGTAAGACACAACATCACTCAATGCCCTGAGTTTAGATTTAGACAAAGGCCTTATTTTTTTTATTGCGGTAAAATGTACACAACATAAAATTTTCCATTTTAATCACTCTTAAGTGTACAGTTCAGTGGCATGAAGCACATTCCCATTGTTGCACAACCATCACCACCATCACCTCCAGGGCTTTTTCATCTTCCTCAACTGAAACTGCGCCCCTTAAGCACTAACTCCCTGTGCCCCCTCCCCTAGCCCCGGGCAACCATTCTACTTTCCGTCTCTATGAATCTGACTGCTCTAGGGACCTCCTGTAAGTGGAATCACATAGTGTGTGTCCTTCTGTGGCAATAGCCTTATTCTTTCTGCTGCAGGTGGGAAGGAAGGCACAGGCTCGCCCCCTGACAGAGCCGTTCACAGGAAGGGACAACCGAGGAGACCACGGCACCTGCACTGTCCTGACAGTATAATGCCAAAGGACAGCCTCAGCAGTGCAGGCCGTGTTGCCATGGCGATTCTGCCCAGGGATGCCTCTGTGGTCCATGGAAAGGAAGGATTCTGGGTAACTGTGGAGCCGGCAAACCCTCTCCTTGGTCACTGGCCTCTAGAGGGGGTCCCTTCAAATCCTCAAACCCTCCACACCCTCTCTGATCTCTCCGCCCGGCACGCCTTTTCCCACCACTTTGCCTGGCTAACGCCTACTGGCCAGGGAGTCTCTTCCTCATGAAAGGCTTTTCCTGCAGTGGGGCCCATCCTGTGAGCGCCATGCTGCCCCGCAGTTACCTCTGCGGAATCCCTCACTACAATTAATTCCTGTTTACAGTCAGTCTCCCCAACAGCATGCAAGCTCCTTTGGGCAGGGACCCCTTCTTCGCTGCCCTATCACCTGAGCCTGGCAGCAGCAGACACGGAGCTCAGGTCCCTGAGAAGCAGAGCCTGAGGCACGCAGGCAGTTGATGGGGGGCATGCCCTCAGGAGGAGTCTGTAGGGAGGCCAGGGAGGTTAGGCGGGGAAAGATGCGAAGCAAATATGGGGCTTCAGTTGAAGTCCAACCTCAGCCTGATCCCTGGAGAGTTCTGTCACACGAAGAGCACCACAAAGTTGTCCCGCTGTGCGCAGGGGACCAGCTTGTACCTGGATGAGGCAGTGGGCAGGGAGCCTTCCAGGCACTTCAGGTGATGCAGTCCCTTCAACAGAAGGCAGTTCTCCGGAGAAAGGGGCAGCAGTGTCATCAGCCAACACTCCCACAGCTGGGGCACGACTGGGGACCGAGAGTCTACCCCAGTGCTGTGTCAAATGAATATTTGTTGATAATAATGAGAGAAACAAAACTAGCTGCCATCTAGTGAACATTCCCCAGGTGCCGGGCGCTGGGCCCTGCCCTTTACTTGCACAATCTCAGTCTGTGTCTATGGCAACCCTGTGAGGCAGGTGCCCATCGTACTAACGAAAGCGATCGGCGTCCAGCAAAGCTGGGCAACTTGCCCAAGACGCACAGCGAGGAGGGGCAAAGTCGAGGCTCAAACCCAGATCGACTTGCCTTTATCCCCGGTGATACACGCGCACAGCAGAGTTTGAGAGGCAGGGGACTAGACAATGTGCATTGAGACCTCTCTCTCCCTCACTCTCTTTAAACAATTTTTATTTGTGGTATTTCCTCTCACCAGCTTCCTTTGTGGGACTTGGCCCGTGCTAACCTGCAAGGCTGTTAAACCGGTAAAAACCTTTCAACAACACCTTGATCAAACGCCGCCTCCTCCGGAGTGGCCTTCACCCTCCCTTGAACACCGCTCTCTCCATGAACACCCGGGCTGTCAAGCGGCTTCAGGCTGGCTTCCTGTTCAGTCCTAGCAGAAGAGTCCTTGACAGCGGTGAACTCGGGGCTGGGGAGAGAAGACCCTTGCATTCCTGGGCCGCTCCTCTATTTCCTTACTTCGGCCCACAGAAACATCCATGTCAACACTTCCTCGCTGCTTTATCTTTCACAGGCCCCAGGCCACAGCCATATTTGTCCAAATTAGAGTCCGTTTACTTTGCAAACCACACTCCAGCTTTCCTACACACTGAGCAGCTGCTCCCCTGACGTCCCCACCAGTGCCCTGTTTGCACTGCCTGTTGACAGCAAACACACCGCCTTGCACAAGCCACGGAGGAGAGCTCCTGCCCAGGACCAAGCAGCAGGCACGCGGAAGACTCTCCAGGCTTTTCCTCAACAGACGGCCGCCTTGCTTCACCATTTCAAAAAAACAGACCAAGAAATAAAGCATTCATACAAAAGCGTGCAAGAACATCTATGTACGGCGTGAAGAACAAGCATGGACCCGCTAAGTGGCAGCTGCTTGGCCCTCGCTCTGCCAGACTTCTCTCTCTTTTCTGGTGGGAAGAAGGTGAGCACAGTGGTTATCGAGGTGTCTCCACAGCAAGACTGCCTGGATTTATAGCCTGGTTCCCCTCGAAAGTGACTTAACCTCTGTGTAGCTGTTTCCTCATCTGTAAAAGGGGACTAAGAATCCTGTTGGGAGGATTAAATAAGTTAATAAGGTGCTTAGAATAGAGTCGAGTATGCAATAAATTCTTGCTGAATATTTGCATTTATTTGCTGTCTTCCTGCTGGCTAAAAGAGCACTGAGTTATGAGGTTTTTGGTGTTGGTGTGTTATTTCCGGAGTCAGGATCCTTCCAGACAGGAAATTGGCCATGTGAAATGCTCACCGGTACCCCTACTTAAGAGACACAGCAGAGAGTTTGCTTGGAACAGGTCTTGACCCAAGGGGCTTAATAACAATGGCAGCTGGATGCCTGGGAGTCTGGTTCTGGTCTTGCTTCTGCCGCATTTGTCCCTGTTGAACATCCAACACCTCCCTTCCATCCCCACCACATCCCAGGGAGACTTCTGGTTTCTCTTCTGAACAGACTCACTTCGGAAACCTAATTCTTCCTGCCTCAGTAATGATAACGTTCACCTGTATATCCCACCATTCTCACATTTGTGTAGCTCTTTGGGTTTTACAAAGAATTTCCTCATATATCATTTTGTTCATTCTTGAAAGTACCACAAAGATGTTTAATGCTACACTGGGTCTTCTTGGACCCTGCGTGGTAGATCTCCAGTGGTCTGGCCATCTGAACAGCAGGCAATGGCTTCTACAGTTACACAGCTCTAATCAGCAGCAAAATAAAACGGAATCCATTGAATACGGCCCAAAGGATGATGAGCTCCTTCTGGGGCTTGCCTGGCCTGCGCTCCTCCTTAGTCAGACCAAGCCACCATCCTTCCCTCGGCCGTGAAGCTCTTCTCTGAGCTGCCCACCAACTGTGAGGAGCGCCCTGCAAAGTCCTGACTTGGCAGCGAGGCCAGGCAAGGGAGGGGACCAGGAAAATCCCCAGGTGACTCTTCTTGGGAAAGGCGTGGAAGCCAAGGAATCTCTCTGTGAGCAATAGTCCTGTCACACCCCAGTTCCACGCCTAGCCCTAGACATTCTGGTGCCTGCAAGTGTCATTCCTGGCAGAGGTTAAGAGAAGGTTAGTTTCTGCTTGTCCTTCCTGATTCAATCAGCTCTTCCCCACTGAGCAAACAGGTGCCAACCTCCCCAGCGACACTGGAGTGCTCTCCTGGACTCTCCCCAGCCCAGACCCGCTATGGTGGAGCCAGCCTCTGCCACGAGCTTCCCATTTTATTGATGACTTCCACTTGGTCGGTATTTATAGATGCAGCCAATCCCTGAAGTATTATTGTGCTCGCAAGCAGAAAAAAACAGTACAGCCCCACCCACTTCTCCATCTCGGCTCGGCTTGGGATCCGTACGCACCTGTCCAGATTTTGTTCTGGGTTTTCCATATTCCTATAATGACCAGGAGGGGGCACTGTGTGGCCACAAAGCATCTTCCCAAGGGCGTCATGGTGCTGGTTTCCCCAGGTTCTCGGGGCCAGGCGGATCCATCTACCTGCAGCGTGGTGCCAGGCTGTATGGACTCCGGAAATCTCATCTACCTCTTACCTAGACCAGAGCACCTGGATGAAACTGCTGTGTGACAACAGGCCTTTGCAAGGTCAGGGCATGATCGACGGCTATTTCTCTAGTGCTGACATGACAATGAATTTACTGATTTGGGTCGAATGCCGCCAACTGTTTATACGCCTGCATTTCCTCAATTAGTTTGAAAACTGGTCTGTGTTCCCCAAATAACAAGTTTAGAACATAAAATTTTAATTGCATGTGTGTATGTGTAGGTACTGTTAAGAATAAAAAGGAAAGCACTGTGTTAAAAACAAAGTATCTTAATATTTACCAGTTTTGTGTCTAGTTTTTACATCGGTCTAACATGGAATAGGAAAAATTTTGGTATCGTTCATAAAATTTTGGTACCAACAACAAAACAAAAAAGCTATGCTGTCAACAGATAACTGATGCTCCTAGGAACATACAAAAAAAATACGTTAGCAGAAATGAAATAAAATCAGATAGATGACAGAGGGCTTTGCAAACTATAAAGTGCCATAGTAGGACCAGGAGAGGGGAGTGGGAGCTCAAACAACGCTTTCTAAGACAAAGGATAGGCCTGAAAACCAGCGCTCTGCTGATTTCCCAGGTATTTAGGTTGGAATCGGCCCATGCGCCTTGCCTGCCCCCGGCAGCCCCTCCCACCTCTCCCCACCAGGGGGCTCCACCCCTCTTTTCTGCTTCCGCTCCCTTTCCTAGCTGCCCCGCCCTCCCTTTCACCTGTAGATGCTCCCCCCTCCCGCCCTCCCTAATTATCCTCCCGCAAAAGAGTTTCCCTTCCTTGTGCCCCACTCAATCTGTGATCTAGACGTTACACGTTTTGGGAGCAACAGATGAAATAAAGCACAGCCCACCAGCCCCACCGTATTGCAACTGTTTCTGTCTGTCGCCCCCTGAAGCGGAAGGTGTGGGATTTGTCTATTCCCCGTGCCTAGCACGGTGTGGTAAATGCAGGCGCTCAACGAATACTGGGGATCTCAACTAAACTGGGACCTCCCAAGAGATGTGATCAAGGTTGCCTGAAGAACCACACTGAGAATCCACTGCTGATGGATTTGGATAGTTTAAAAATCATGGGGCCAGCCAGCGGCCTAGTGGTGAAGTTCTCGGACTCTGCTTCCGCAGCTCACATTGGGGGTTCGGATCCCAGGCGCCGACACACACACTGCTCATCAACCCATGCTGTGGCAGCTCGCAGAAGCAAATCCACACGTACACAAGGATTGGGGTTATTTCAAAAGTTCCAGTATGAAGGAGTGGAGAGGATGGCCCTTTTAATAATCTGTGTTAGGGCAATGAAGAACAAATCTTGGCTCCCATCTCACACCATACACAAAAATCAGTTCAGATGGATTGATGATCTAAATGTAAAAGATAAAATAAAGCTTCCAGAAGAAAATAAGAAAATATTTTCCTGATCTCAAGCTGGGGAAACGTTTCTTAAACAGGGCACCACAATCATTAACCATAAAGGAAACAGATAAGTTGAACTATAGTAACATTAAGAGCTTCTGTTCATCAAAAACATAATTAAGAGGGGCTGGCCTATGGCCTAATGGTTAAGTTGGGCACACTCCACTTTGGTGGCCTGGGTTTGGTTCCAGGGTGTGGACCTACACCGCTCATCATTGACCATCTTGTAGAGAGGACCCACATACAAAATAGAGGACGATTGGCACAGATGTTAGCTCATTGATAATCTTCCTCACCAAAAAGAGGAAGATTGGCAACAGATGTTAGATCAGGGCCAATCTTCCTCACCAAAAAAAAAAAAAAAAACCACAAGAGGAGGCTCAGCCATCAGGCTTGATGGCACTTTTTTTTTTTTGCATTCGCTTCTATTTTAGAGCTCTCCTTCCCCCTTATCATGACACAAAGGAGTACTTGACAGTCAGTCATGCCTCTCAAAAATATTTAAATCTATTTTATATATATTTTTATGTGTTTTACATAATATATATTTATTTTATATATATATAAACTCATTCAATGTTCTTACTAACTTTATAAGTCATATATTATTGGCCCCATTTTCAGAGAAGGAAACCAAGTTTCACATAAATAATAAATGACATTGAAAACCATGAAGTATGGAAGTGACTATTTATTTAGAATAAGAAAAGAAACCACAAAATTAAAGTTGATAAATAACATAAACACTTCAAAGTCCAGGAAGATAATATTTGAATCAACTACCTAATGTACTTCTACAAGACTTTTGCCTTCATTTAAAAAATTATAGTAAAAAAATTGTAGTAAGATATGTATAAGATGAATTTACCATTTTAACTATTTTTAAGTGTATAGTTCTGTGGCATTAAGTACACTCACAATGTTGTGCAACTTTTAAATGCTGACTCCCCAGGTCCCCTCCCCCACCTTCTAGCAACTTTCTGTCTCTTTGAATTGGAGCACCCTAGGTACTTCATGTAAGTGGCATCATGCCATATTTGTCCTTTTGTGACTGTCTTATTTCACTTAGCATAATGTCTTCAAGTTTCACCTGTGTTGTAGCATGTGCCAGAATTTCCTTCCTTTTTAAGGCTGAATAATATTCCATTGTATGATTATCTATTCACCCATCCATGGACATTTGGGTGGCTGCCACCTTTTGGCTATTGTGAAAAATGTTGCTGTGATGGTGGGTGTACAAATTTCTATGTTCTGGTCCTTGCTTTCACTTTTAGCTTTATACCCAAAGTGTAATTGCTGGATCATATGGTAATTCTATAGTTAATTTTTCTTTTTTTTTTTGGCAAGGAAAGAGTCACCCTGAGCTAACACTTCTTGCTAATCTTCCTCTTCCCCTCCTCCCTCTAAAGCCCCAGTGCTGGTCGTAAGTCCTTCTGGTTCTTCTATGTGAGCCGCTGCCACTGCACGGCAACTGACACACAGGTGGTGTGGTTCTGTGACTGGGAAACGAACCCGGGCCGCTGAAGCGGTGACAGCACCAAACTTTGTCCACTCGGCCATCAGGACTGGCTCATCTATGGTTAATTTTTTTGAAGAATCCACCTACCATTTTCCACAGTGGCTGCACCATTTTATATTTTCATCACTCACAGTGCACAAGGTTTCCTATTTTTCCACATCCTCACCAACACTTGTTATTTTGATAACAGCCATCCTAAGGGATGAGAGGTGGTTCCTGCATTTTTTAACTTCATACTTTTTGATCTCTTCGTATATCAATGATTTTGTAGTAACATTTTCTACAGAAAGACATTTCAGTCTGTCCTCTTCTATGGTGGTTGGGAGTCATAAAATATGTGACTTCACACAGACATATTCACTGTGCATGATACTGCTACAGACTTTGTCCTGCAAGCCCAGAAATCCTGAAAAACACTTGATTTTCATCAAAAAATAAAACCACATAGGATGAATCCAATTTCTAGTCTCCACTGTTGAGTACATTCCTGAGAGGAGGGAATTTCTGTTTGACTCAGCATCACTGAGAATCAATTTCTCCATGGAAAATCTTACATTTCTCGTGATGAGAAGACTGTTCCTCCTCCATGTCCTGTGCAGTGGGCAGTGAACACATTCCTAGGAGCCATTCCTACACCAGGACAGCTGGCGAGAACTTAATTGTACACAGAAGTGACTGTGAACCACATAGATTCATCTCATCAACCCAAATTAAATGTAGCCCTACTTAATTTTTCTTTAGCAGGGTCCCCAAAATGCCCGTGCCTATTCCAAAGCCACTGACCCTGGGGGCAATGTGAGTGGTCTGTCTTTTTCTTGTTGATCTGTGGCAGTTCTTTACAGATCACAGATACAAATCCTTTATCTGTTATATGCTTACAAACATTGTCTTGTACTCTGTGGCTTGCCTTTTCACCCTCTTAATTATGGTTGGTTTTTTTTGCTGAGGAAGATTTGCCCTAAGCTAACATCTGTGCCAATCTTCCTCTATTTGGTATGTGGGTGCTCACTACAAGATGACCGACAATGAGTGGTGTAAGTCCGTGCCCAGAATCTGAACCCAGGCCACCGAAGCAGAGCATGCCCAACTTAACCACTAGGCCACAGGGCCAGCCCCTCTTAACCATATTTTTGCTGAACAGAAGTTCTTAATGTTAATATAGTTCAACTTACCTCTTTCCTTTGTGGTTAATGATTTTGGTGTCCTGTTTAAGAAACGTTTTCCCTAGCTTGAGGTCAGGAAAATAATTTCCTATTTTATTCTAGAAACTTTATTTATCTCTCACAATTAGATCATCAATCCATCTGAAACTGATTTTTGTGTACAGTGTGAAACGGGAGCCAAGATTTGTTCTTTTTTTAAAAAAAATGTAGACATACGATTGCCCTAACTCCAGTTATGGAGACAGACATCCTCTCCACTCCTCCACACCTGAACTTTTCCAATAAATCCAATCCCTGTGGATGTGTGGATTTATTTCTGGACTCTTTATTCTGTTTGATTGGCCATTTTTCTATCCTAGCATCGATTCCGCATTGTCTTACTTACTGTACATTTATAATGTCTTGATATCTAGTAGTGCAGAAACTCCAATTCTGTTCTTTTTTATGATTATCTCATTCTTGGGCCTGTATATTTCCTCATAAATTTTGGAAGCAGATTGTCAATTTCTGAAACAAAATAAACTGATGATAGTTTTATTTGGATTATATTGATCTACAGATCAGTTTGTAGAGAAAGTCACTTATCTTTTCTATGTCCTAGATCCGTATTCTGAAAAAACAAGACAAAAATACTCACTGAGCAATTATGAGTGTTACATGAGACAGTGTATTTGCAAACTGGAAAAAAATAACCCACTATAGAATGCTGGATATTTGTTACAAAATGAGAAGCAACACGTGCAAGGGCTGGGGAGAAATCCGCCTGCAGCAGATTTAAAAAGGTTGCAGCAAGGCTGGAGTGTGGTCACTGTTGGCTCCTCCCCTCACGCCGGCAGGGAAGGCACAGGCGGGGGTTCAGGGGAGGGAAGAGGCCACCTTGCAGGGACTCCCCGTGTCAGCACTGGCGTCACATCCCAGCGGCCATCCCAGCTCCTTATGACATTGTCTAAGTGTTTGCCTTCTCACGTCTTCCACTCTGTAGCCGGGAAACTGAGCATAGAATCCATTATGACTTATTTTTCAAGTACGCCTGCTGCGCGTCAGGGCCAGATCCGCGTGGATCTGCCTTTCCACGTGTTCTGCATAGAACGTCACACCTGGAGAGGAGATGACCAGGCACCACCAACGGGGAAAGGACTTCTTCCATTGACCATGCCTCCTCGGTCCCCTGGAGGGTGTGCTGAGTTAAGCTGAGGCCGTTTATGTGTGTTTGCGTGACTAGGGCATGGATTGGAGGCAGTCTCCCTTCCCCAGAGGCAGACAGTTGGAAAACAGGAGGGTCTGAGACTTCACGCTCTGCCACTCTCAGCCCTGACTCTCCTTTCAGAGGCTTTCTGTGGACCCCTTGAACAAATACCTTTTGCCAAAGAGGAAGCCCCAGGCTGAAACAGAGAAGCACTGAGATCCTACAGCACTTGCTTTTCGTGGGGCATTCTCATCCCTTCTCTCTGCGTCTTCAGGGGCTGTCCACAGAGCCCCGCGCACAGGGGGCAGTGTTGGCAGAGCCCCTGACATTGTCCCAAGTGCCACAGGCCTGTCTCCCAAGGGCCGGGGCGCCCCAGTGGCCCCGGTGGCCCTCAGCACTCGGCCCTTCCCGTGCACCGAGAGGAAGCGCAGGAGCGGGGTGAGCGCTGAGCTGAGGAAGCGCGAGCCAGAGCCCGAGGATGCGGGGAGGCAGCCTGCGATCTCCCGCCGGGCCCGCCTGGCTGTCTGCAGCAGAGTCTGCGTGTCCTCACAGGGCAGGGCCCGGGCGGCTGGCTTGGCGTCCCATCCCCTTCACAGTCCTGGCGGGCCTGGGGGCAAGCGGCTGCGAGGAGCGTGGGCTTTGCCAGGAGGGCTGGCGGTACAGGCCCGGGGTTGTATTTGTCCCAGCGCCGCGCTGCTCCTCCAGGGACTGTGGCAGGGATGCTGGCCAGGTGAGCCCCCCGAGGACATCGCCAGAGGCCCCCTCATTCCTGGGGGGGGGGGGCGGGGATGTCCATGAGGACATCCACAGTGATGTCTCACTGTGTCGGGGGCGGGAGTGGGGGGGGCAGACGGAAGCCTGACCTCGGGCGAGTCACATCCGGCTCCTTTTATCCCCCTGGCCCTGTCAGAGCACCGCCTGCCCTGCGCTGAGGGGAACCAGACGGCAGCCCCGCCGCCGCGGCCCGCCCTGCCCAGCAGTAGCCAGAAGGCCGGTCCCTGGGGGGGAGGAAGGAAGACAGCGGAGAGAATCAGACAAAGGAAGACCACCATAAACCAGCAGCATGTCTGTAATCAGGAGGGCCCTTTGTTGAGAGCTGGTCTAAACAAGTTGTGATCCCCTGGAAGGGGGCCATAAACCGAAGCCAAAATAAAGGTGTTTACAGCAAGGGAGACGGACGGGCTGCGGCCTTGTTTGGCCGCCATGGGGGGGTACTGGTGGCCCTAAGGCCCCGCCTGCGCTCGGGGGACGCGTCCGAACATCACAGAACATCACAGACGCAAGCGCAGGGGAAGGGGGAGGCGCGGGATGGGGGCGCCCAGGGACCCTCCCACATTCCGCCTGGGGGAGAGAGAGGGCAGGGTGCCAGGTCTGTGTGACAGCTGGAGATTCATGGCCAGAGGCCTGGAGATCTTCGCCCGGCTTCTCTACTCCTCTACAAAGTCCTTTATAATGGACTTGAGGGAGTCACACTCCTAAGAGGGTTTGAGGGCAGTTGTTTCTTAAAGTAATGCCTCTTAGGCCCAACTTATCAGCCTGGAAATGTGTAAGGAGGAAGTTTCACCCCAGGATCCACCTTCGTCAGGGAAGCTTCGTGCTGTCTGTGAGCCATGAGCAGATGGGCAGCTGTTGGTGAAGGTGAGGCCTGAAATGTCCCAAGGACCTCGTCCCTGAGCAGACCTTTCACCACCGCCTCTCCTCTGCTCTGTTTGCCAGTGTGGAACACATGAACATTTCACAGTCCTTCATTCACTCAACAAACATAATGAGCATTGACTCTAGGCCAGCCAGCCAGGTCAGAGGCTGCCCAGGTATAGCACACGGTCCCATCCTAGAGGGGGCAGCTGTAAACACATAGGTACTCCTGTTCTTTAGAAGAGTAATTCTTCCCAAGAAACCCATGTCTGCTGGAATGTGATACTGCTGGAGAATGGCAGTGCCAAGGAAGGCTAACATGATTCTTAGAAGGACATGGTGCTGACGTCTCACTGTGTAATCTGTTGTTTATGCTCAGGAGGAAAGACTGCCAGACTTTTTTGAAAAAAGGGGTCACATTCATATGGTAATCAGAGGACATGGAAGATGCTTCAGGTCCTTTTTCCCTTTAAAAAATTTGTTGTGACTCTTTAGTGGGCAATATTTGTCGAAGTGGCGCAACTGAGCTGGGTCCTCCCAAATGCAGCTGAAAACGTCTCTCCCGACAGTCACGGACTCTCCCTCGACTCTTGGATCAGGCTTGCCTGTGGAAGAGGCGAGCTTTGTTCTGTAACACCCAGTATGCTCTCCTCATGGGGAGAACAGGGAAGGAAATTAGCCAGGAAGCCTGTGCAGTCCTTCAAACGCCTTTATTTTCTGTAATCTGTGATCTCCTTAGGACTGTTTCCTATCCGTAAGACTGGCTAGTTTATGATCTCAGAGTTCCCTTCTAGCCAACAACAAAACAAAACAGGTAAGACTCTAAGTAACAAAGGGGCCTGATTAATTGTCCTGTAGGAATCATATTATATCCACTTTGAGGAGGCATTTCAGCTCCTCCGAGCATTTGGTAATATACAACCATCTATGGGGTCTGGTGTAAGAGGCACCCGTCTCGAAGTCTCTGTCAGTGCTTGATGCAAACTGCTCTGCTCTGCAAAGCTCAGTCACCTGGGACAGAGGCCGGGGACCTCCTCTCCCTGAGTCGTGAGGTCCAAAGGGTGGCAGCAGGCTTCTTCCCTGATGGCAGTGATCTGGCTGATCTTGCTGCAGGTGGCCCAGTTGCTACTGTGAAGCAGAACGCTTGTCCTTCCTCCATGATGCTGAGTCACTGGCGTTCCTGTGAAAGGTGCGCAGGAGCCAGCACCAGACAGAGGCTCTCAGGTAGGGAGTGACCAGGGAGGATGACACCATCAAGAGAACCGGACAGAGGTCGGCTCACCCCACACAGGAGAGCCTAAGAAAAGCGAGTCCATGGGCCTCATGCACCCTCAGTCCTCAAAAACCAGTTCTTTGTGAGAGGAGAAAATACAGTTTGGGAAGAGGGCGTGGGCTTCGAAATCAGACAGTTGGTTTTGGAGCCCATCTCCTCAGCTTAGTCACTGGACAAGTTAGCATCTCTAAGCTTTGTTGTCTCATCTGTAAAATAGGGATAATAATATCCCGCCTTCCCAGGGTCTTGTACAGGATTACATGAGAGGATGTGGGTGAAGCTCCTGGCATCGTGGCTTCCTGCCTTCCCTCTTTCCAGTGAAGCAAAGTTTACGATCACTCCCCACAAATTCTGAAAAATGAAAAATTGTGAGAACAGAAGTACCAAACACAGTAGATGGGCTCTTCCTGTTTGTTTAGGAACCATTTTGAATTCCTTCCTCGATGATAAGCAATTTCACTGCCCATAGATCCAGGGTGGAATTGGTTTGAGGCTTTCAGGCCTTTCGTACAGTTCCTGCCACGTGCTCAGCACCAGAATAGACAAGGGAGATATAAAGATGACTGACGGGGCCCTAAGCATAAGACGATGAACACAGAAGCACATAATTTCAAAGGCACAAAAGGATTGAGGGGAATACAGTGGAGGATCGTTTTGCCTCGCTTGGGGATGGGGTTGGAGAGAATGGCGTTCCTGGTTAGGGAAATCTTCTGGAGAAAATAGTACCTTCTATAGAAAATAAAACTCTAAAATCTCAAGATATGTCAACTAAATATCAACAAAAGTAATCTAGAAATAATTAGTGGTAGATTCAATAGGAATTATTTCAATTATAAGTTCTCTTGACAAATATTTATTGGGTGGCTATTTGTGAAACTGCTTAGATGCAGAGATATGATGCGTAAAGATGAATAAGAAATGACCCCTCTCTCAAAGGAGCCTGAATTCTAATAAACGAGTTAAAAACCGACTACAATCAAAGTAGCTGACACTACGATGAAAGTACATAAAAAGTATAGTGAGAATGGATGGCTTTTCAATTACTAAGCTCCTAGTTTTTGAGCCGCTAAATTATTTTAGGGGCCACACTTCTTTACAGGTCAGTATTCCTTTCCTGAAGCTACACATAGAATATTGGGACAACAAAATTTGTTGTGAGTCAGTAACAACGTTTCTCTTTGTGAAGCATTTTGCTTTAGCGCCTAGAGAACTGCAGCGTCCTTCTTAGAAAAGTGACAGGGACAGTGGGTCCCGATGAGCAGTGGGGAGAGAACTTTAGATATTCTTGAGACTCAAGATCCAGAGGTGTCTCCTCAGTCTGGCCGACTTTCTACCACATTTTGCATGGTGATTTCTTTTCTTGAGCCTCCTCTGAGGGTCCCGGCCAGATGGTGCTCCAGCTGAGAGATGAGCTCCAGAGGGGAAGAGGGAATGAAGAGATTTGGCATTTAGTGAGCATCTACTGCAAGCTAGGCGTGATCCCCTTTAGCCCTCAAATGGACCCTGGAGAGCGGTCCCTTCTTATGGTCAGGGAAGCTGGGCTGTCCCCGGAACCTGGTGAATGTGGGCCGGCCTAGGAATCAAGCCGGGATCTGCCTGTGCACTCTGCATACGGCTGGGATCCGCCTGTGCACTCTGCATTTGGCACAGCCCTTCCCGAGCAGGGCATTCCCACTGCACAGGATGGTGCTTGGTGGGGTGCTGTGCTGGGGACCTGGAAGGCAGCTGGCAAATGAGGGGTAAATTTCAGTGAAAGATTTTTAAAATCAAGTTTTGATTCTCTTTTCATTCTAGCACATGATGTAAACGTAAATTTTATACTAAATCAAACATGAATATATTACAGATTAGGGTGCAACATATAGGTGGATGTTAAAATAAAATCTGATCTGCAAAGATGTTCTCCGTGTGCCCGGGGCCCGCTCAGGCCTCACCTTCCCTGTATCCAAAGCACCTTTGTGGCCTCAGCTCTGGGATCTCTGAGGCAGAGCCATCAGCCCAGCCATTCAGTGTGCCTGAAGCATCACAGGACATGTACATCATCAGGGATCAAACATGGGAAGTCCTTGATAAAGGGCTGAATGATGTGATAGCCTTAGAGATAATACCAGGGAATTCAGAGAGCGGGGCATCTGGTGGGTCAGAAATCGCAAGAGCTCTTCACGGAGGAGGTGGTGTCGATGCCCTGGGAGGAGGGTGGGCATTCTGGGCTAGAGGCGGTATTCTCATCACGTAGTGTGTGGAAGGGACAGTAAAAAGGCAGGCTGGGCTGGAGAAAGGCCTATTTGGGGAGGAGAGGAGATGAACAGCTAATAGCAAGATTGGGAAGCTGGGCATGTCGTTTGGGTTTGATGGGGGAGTCAGTGGGGAGCCCTGGCCGGGCCACAGGAGTAGCGAAGGGTTGGGAGCATGAACTCTGGAACAAACAGCCAGGTTCAAATCTTGGTTCAGCCACTTTCTGGCTGTGTGATCTTGGGATGGTACATGACCTTGCTGTGCCTTAGTTTCCTTATTGATAAAAGTGTCCCTAAGTGGCAGGTTTGTTGTGAGGCCAGCACTCTGTGGGTTAGTAGTTCCGGAAGCAGGTGGTGGGCCAGATGGAATAAGCAGAGGTCAGAGGTAGGAAGTGGCCTGGACACTGTGCAGGGAGTTTACAGACCTTTCAGATTTAGTCTAAATTACACGATGTGCCATTTGCTTGTTCCATATCAACTTCTAAGTCACGTGTGGTTGGTAAGTGAATGAGTCTGCTCCGGTCGCCATAACACAATACCACAGCCTGCGGGGCTTAACAGACATTTCTTTTCTCCAGTGCTGGAGGCCGGAAGTCGGAGATCAAGGTGCCAGCAGTCCCATTCACTGAAGCGCTGTCTCTTTGGCTTGTAGGTGGCTGTGTTCTCGCTGGGTCTCACGTGGTCTTTTCTCTGTTCATGTCTGTGCCCTAATCTCCTCTTATAAAGACACTAGTCATATGGGATTAGGGCCCATCCTAATAAGCTCCCATTAATTTAATCACCCCTTTAAAGATCTTATCTCCAAGCACAGGCACATTCTCAGATACTGGGGGTTAGTACTTCAATCTGTGAATTTTGGGGGACGCAATTCAGCCCATAACAGTAACTGTAAACTCTGCTGGTTGCCTGTGCCAGGGTGTGAAGCTCTGAAGTTAGGGGAGGAGAGGGAAGAGAGAGAAGCGCAGTTCGAGTTATTTCCTAGGTCCTGTCCCATCTGCCTGGACAGTCAGTGCCCGGTGCGTGCGGCTGCAGGAGACTGTGGGGCCGTCCTCGTGGGCCCCCCGCTGCCACTTGGAGCCTGCTCAGGTCCAGCTCATCTTGAAACACCTCACAGCGGCTTTTCTGTACATTTGTAATGCGCACATCCTAGCTTTAGTAACATCAGCAGCTTTAAAAAGAAAAAGGAGAGAAAGAAAAAGGAGAAGCATGCTTGGGGTTCCTTGGAAATACAGCTCAGTCCATTACAGTCCACGATGAAGTAAAAAATGGATGCTGGAGTGGCCAATGTGGGTGGCCTTTATCAAATCATTCCGGAACAGGAGGAAAGTCATTTCTTTTCATTTCGGGTTCTCAATGAAACATTCCAAGAAGAAACAGATACACAGAGAGAAAAAGACAGAGGAGCAGAGTAGAGACTACACAGATCCTCGAGTTTGTAAAAAAGACACCGAACACTTTGCCCAGCACCCTCTTTGTACAGGTCTAGGGTGTGGTAGGGAGGAGGGGAATGGTGCCGTTGACCTTGGGCTGAGAGAAGGGGCAAGGGAGAGGGCGTGTGGGGAGTGCTGGGGGCAGGGAGAGTTGGAGGTGGGAGAGGGGTGGGAGGCACAGCTGGGAACAGAGGGAGAAAGTGCTGTTTCGAGCAGATAAAAACAAAACAGGTTTTGGCATCTCTTTATTCTTAAGGCAACTTTGACCTACTTTGCCTCATCGGTAATGGGCTCTGGTATCTAAGCAATGCATCTCAGCTGAGCTAAGACTGTTATCAGGTATGTAAGATCCCTTATCTCTGGATTGGAAGATGCTAAACGGCCTTCTCATTCTTCCCCCATCCCCCGCCCCTGCCCCCACTCCCACCCCCAATAGTGCTCCATTCCTTCCTTCACAAGTGTGTGTGGGTGGACTCTGCTAGGCTCAGGTAGCTGCGGAGGCTCCCTTTTCCATCCCAAAGGGAAGTACATGGATCATCCTGCTGTTCTGTCTAAACTCCCCTTCCTAAAGTCCCCTTCCAGGGGACTGTTACTACTGTCTGACTTGCATGAGTTACTGAGAGTCTTGAGTAGAAGGACAGATTGGGTCTTCATGGAACAAACTAGAATATTCTTAAACAGAGGGAACAGTATAATGACCCCCATCTATCCATCCCCCAGCTTCCACATGGCCAAGCTTGTTTCATCTTCTCTGACAACCTCTTCCAGTCGCCACCCAGATCATTTTGAGGCAAATCTCAGATAGCTTGTAAATATCTTAATAGGTATTTCTAAATGATAAAGACTCTAAAAGAAATAACAGCCACAATAATATTGCACCTAAAAAATGAAAAATAATCCCTCAATATCATTCAAATATCCAGTTAATGTTCACATTTCTCTGATTGCATAATAATTTTTTTACAGTTTGCTTGTTTGATCTGGGATCCACATAAGGTCCGTCCATTGGAATATGTCTGTTGAGTATCTTTTAATCTATAGGTCCCCATAGGCCCCCTCGCCTCCTCAGAGACTGAGTTGTTTCTCCTTTAGTTTCCTACAGGCTGAATTTTGCTGATAGAATTCTTTTGGTGACCTTTAACGTGCTGTTCTGTCCCTTGTATTTCCAGATCTAGAGGCTTGGTACATGTGTCCATGTGTGCATGTGTGTGCACATGCAAGACTGCTTTATAGGCGGTGTATATTTCCATTAGCAAGTATATAATGTCTGTTTCTCTCTGGATAATGTTACTAACCGTTGATGATCACCGTCTAGATTTATTAATTTATTTGGAGTTGCAAAATGGTGATATTCTAATTCTATCATTCCTTCTTCATATATTAGCTGGAATACTATAAAGTAAAATCCCTCTCCTCGACTCTTTGGTTACCCTGAGGTCCAGATCTTATAGAAAATGGTGGACAGATGCTTGGTTCTTTCCTTTGATTTATCGCTTGAAAAGTGAATGAAGATTTGGTTCCTTAACATCATTCAATGAGTTGTTATGGTTTTGGCGAGCTTTTGTATCACTGTGAACTCAGGATCTTCACATGTGACCTGTTTTAATCCCCTGCACTTTTCATCCTTATTTATAATGTTTACGTTGTCCTATCTTTGGCCAATGAGAGCCTCTTCAAGCTTGGTTCCGAGTCCTTTGATGCCATCTGAGTAGCCTTTGATAGCTTCCTTGCCTTCTGATATGAGCAAAATGGTGCATTTCCTACCTCAACTCTGCAATGGACCATTTCTCCAAGGATGCGTGATTGGCTTTAGAGGGACATGCTATGTAGAGATCACAGTCTGAGTGTGGGAGTGCTAATTCCCACTAGCAGGTCACTGTTTCTAGACCTTTTCTGTAGACGGAGCTAGAAAATATGTATTCTTTATTAAAGATTAAAGTAATCATAAGGCGATGCTCTGATACTTCAGTTCAAATCCAGGATTACAGGGGTTTTTACTTAACTTGACCCATTTTACACTGTATTTCCTTTCGACCACAGTGAAAAGTTCTCAAAGACACTGGCATCATTACTCATTTGATTTGTCCCACAATACCCAGACACCAGCCTCAGAACAACAATGCTAACATGACCATCTGCTGCGAGGTTACGGAAAGCCAATGAAAGTTTCCTTTCCAGTTCTTTTTGTCCTTCGGGCATGTCCTGTGGAGAATGCACTGTCAAATTACAGGGCTTTAAAGCCACCTGAGTAGTTCCTGTGGGTGCAAAGTGTGGTACACACTTTGGTCCATTTGCCTCCTTTTACTTTCAGTTTTTAGGAATTGCTTTTTTAATTTAATTTTGTTTTGTAAAATTAAGCAAAATATTTACTGGCTCCAAAATAAACTCTACAGAACTTGGTGTATGACAAAAGCCTGCCTTTATCCCCGCATCCTTTAGCTTATCCTCTCCTCCCTCCATTAGTAAGTATTTTAAAAATTATGGCTTATTCTTCCATTTTTAAATGCTTACATATATTTTTATAAGGGATGTTTTGAGGTATAATTTGCATACCATAAAATTCATCCTTTAAAAATGTATGTTTATCTTCTTTTCTTAGATAAACACATGATAAGCACTTGCCTCTACCTTACTTTTTGTGCTAACAAGTACCCTAGAGGTGCTTCCTGGCATGTGTGGAGCTCCTCCTCATTCGCGTGCACGGCCACATTGCATTAAAATGCCATAATGTACGCAACCAGAACCCTGCTGGTAGACATTTGCGTCATTTTCAGATTTTTGCTATTACAAATAGTGCTTATATATTTTCATATTTTTTCCACTGCACTTGTGGGATAGATTTGTAGAAGGGAAATTTCTGCATGGACAAGTAAATGCATACATAATTTTTCGAGACATTACCCAGTTCCTCTCTCACCATAAACGTATGAGTGGCTGTTTCCTCACAGCCTTGCTAACATTGCATATTGTCAAACTACTGCATTCTTGCTAACCTGCTAGCAGAGAAACTGTAACTCCGTGTAATTTTCCTTTGGGTTTCCCTCGATACGAGTGGGGTTGAGGACCTCTTCACGAGTGAGAGCCACTCGCCATTCTTTTCTCGTGAACCGTGTTCTAATTTCTCATCCATTTTTCCGTAGGCTTGTTGGCCTTTAAAACCCTCTGACATATGAGTGCAAATGTTTTTCCTTTTGTCTTTTTACTTTATAATAGGGCTTTGTGCCATGTAAAAAATATTTTGTTGCTGCTGTTTTTTATATAAGCAAATTTATCAATCCCTGTTACTTCTGGTTCTGAAGATAGTTATGGAACTTTCCCCCATTTTTAGTTTCTGGAGTTGAGATGTCGCCATGACAGCATACTAAATTCTCAAATGCACTTGGGTCAATTTCTGGATTTTATTTTCTGGTCCATTGGTCTGCCTACTGATTCTTGGGCCCAAATGAAACTGTTTTGTTATAGAAGCTTTATAATATAACATATGGTAAGGTCATCCTTTCTTCTCCCCACTGTTGTTCTTTTCCAGGGTTTTCCGAGTTGTTTTTGCTTGTGTACAAATCATATTTGAAAAGTTTTAAGGATTTACACTATTGCAATACATGGATCTTGTTTATATCATCATTCAAACAAGAAATTATTTTAAAAAAGGTTTGTATCAAAACCAAGGAAATGCCCATACTATGTATTTGATGAAATTAAGGAATTATTGTTAATTTGTGTGTGTGTGTGTGTTTGATAATGGTATTGAGGGTTTTTTTTTCTTTGAGCTCTTATCCTGTGACCACAGATTGAATCATGGTTTATACTTGCTTTGGAGTAATCCTGTTGGTGGGAGGAGATAGAGAGGAAATAAGATGGCCATAAATTGATAATTATTGAAGCTGGGTAACGGGCACTTGGGGCTCATTTTACCATTCGATTTACTTTTATGTATGTTTAAAATTTCCCAGAGTAAAAAGTGAAAAAGAGAGAGGCGTTTCAAATTATAAAGGTTTTTGAAAGATGGAGCAATTCAAGACTTTTAAAAAATCAAATACAGCATAGAGTGAGTACTTTACATAGGAAATTTGCAGTCAGAAGTGGCTACAGCAGAAGCCCGAAGTAGAGAGAAAACACCAGCAGTGGTTACAGAGGACCAACTTGCTCGGGGCCAGGTGCATTTGCTAATCATTTTCTCCATTAAACATTTACCTGTAACCAAACTACAGCCTTTGCTGGGACTTAAAGTTCCAACATAGGTGTGCCAGAGTTACACCCCAGATGAGTTCCTGCGAGGTTGGGTTTAGATTTTATATTTTGTAACTGCTAGCCTAGCATATTGCTCAGAATTTGTTTTGGATAGTCCTTGAAATTCTTAAGTGTTTCAAAAGAACAAAATAAGTAAGTCACAAATGTCATGTTTTTGGAGCTCCTTTTATTTTTAAGCAATGTATTCTTTAGAAATAAAGAAACATTATAGATTTCAGACAATGGACTCCCTAATTTGCTCTTTCCACACTTCAGCACTCAGTGAGGTGAATTTCCTTCCCTGCTTAAAACCGGCAGGCAATCCTGCAGCTCTACCCCCTCTGTCAATTGCGTAGGATGAAGCCTGAGAGACTGAGTCCTTTGCTCACCAGAAGTTAGTACTTTTCAAAACTTAAGAGATTGTGACAGAAAAAATATACAGATGGAACTGGGTAGTTGGGGTTAGGGCGGAGGGAAACAAATACATTCCCTTTGATTCCTTTTAAATTTAATACTGGCTACATATATCACCTGTTAAATATTAATGGATGTAACTACTTTGAAAAACAGCTCCACATTGACTGATAGTAAAGATATAGATGCTACGACCCAGAAACCCAGCTCCTGAAACATACCTAATAGAAACGCATGCACATGTCCACCTACACACAACTACAAAAGAATGTGCTAACAAGATTGATCACAACAGCCAAATACTGGAAACAATTCCAATGTTCATCAGCAGCTAAACAATAAATACATAGTTGAATATTGATTATTGGACAGTCACACAGCAATGAAGATGAATAAACCATAGCTACATTCAGTAATG
Source organism: Equus asinus (assembly GCF_041296235.1). Taxonomy (NCBI): domain Eukaryota; kingdom Metazoa; phylum Chordata; class Mammalia; order Perissodactyla; family Equidae; genus Equus; species Equus asinus. The sequence goes on from NC_091800.1 coordinate 9,529,875, forward strand.
TGGGTGAATATTACAAAAGTAAAGTTGGTGAAGGAAGCAAGAGAAACAAGAATACACGTGTTATTTATAAACTGTGTTGCTAAAGGATGCACACGCAGATGTTAAAGAAAACGACAACAGGAAGAGTGAAAATACAAACATGTTAAACATTACAATCAACCATGAAGCATGTGCTCATCATAGAAGACAGGATATGGTCATCTTGGTGGGGAGGGGGAAATAAACGAGAAGGGACACATGGACACGTTGGGCATTCCCGAAATGCTCTGTTTATCAGGCTGGTTTGACGAATGCACAGGTATACAATGTAAAATTATTTATTAAACCGAACATTTATTTATGTGCACCTTTCTGGATATGTTTTATATTTCTCACTTAAAGTTAAAATAAAGTTAATTAAAGGGATTTTAAAAAGGTATGGGAAACATAATGTCCTTTGTATTGTCTATAAATAAAAACATATCACTTATAAAACAGCCATTGTGGACCTAATTGTCTGTAATGTCAGTAAACTGCTCAATCATAAAACTCACACTTACGTAAAGGACATTGGAGAAACTAGAGATACATACGTTTAGATGTGTCAACAACAGTGCTTTCTGCTGAATTAACAGTTTAGAAACACACATCTGTGTGTCCAGGTTAAATAATGATTTGTAAAGGGAAAACAAATGGAGAAAATAGTAGCTCACAGGGGGAGACTGAAATGTTTAAAAAAAACCCCTGAACTATACTGCTTTTTTTTGTACTTAGAATAAAACTCCTGTCATACACTTGGGTGTGCATATGTAGGGCAAGGCCGAGAGGAAATGACTTTACTATTATTGCAAGTGCAGCCTCTGGAGGTCCTTGTGGATGTGCACGCAGCGGGCAGTGGCAGAGCCCTTCTGAGAAGCAAATGACCACTGCTGTCAGCTTGTCAAAAACTCAGTCTAAGATGCCCTTCTAGATTTTGACATTGATTAACATAGTACATATTCCCTGCACGATGGATTATCACAAAAGAGTTGTGTGTCACTTCACGTGGCACTGGATTTGAGAAACAAAAGCAAGTGGGAGAAATACAACAACATTTCCACATATTATCAGCGCGAGTAACAGAATCAGTCTGAGCAAAGAGAAGCGAGGATGGGAGTACCTAAACCTTATCGCATGCATGGCGCTGTGCCAGTCGCTTTGACACATCCTTTCATACGATCTTACTGGCAGTACCTCCTGCAAAGTATGCACAGCCTCCAAAGGATGGCTTGTTCTCCCCCATTTCAGAGACGAGGAAACTGGGATCAGAGTGGTAACGTAACCTGCACGAGGGAAGTGTCAGGACCCGGGGAGAGGTGCAAATTTCAAATAAAAAACACCAATTGTGATAATAGACAAGATGTTGAGAAAACGTAAATGTTTTAATTAACACATTTATTATAAAAGAAGACTAAGCACTTAGCTTAAAGAAATAAATCTTCAAAATGTAGCCCACTGCAGTCTTCCAGATTTCAAGAATTTATTGTGTAGCTACAGTAATCAAGAGTGTGTAGTGCTGTTGGAGGGATAAATACCGAGATCAATGGAACAGAATAGAGTACCCAGGAATAGACCCATACAGATACAGTCAACTGCTTTTGATAAAAGGGCAAAAGCAATTCAACGGAGGAAAGATAGGCCTTTTCGAAAAATGGTGTTGGAGCAATTGGACATCCATAGGCAAAAAAAAAAGACCCTTGATCTGATTTTCCCAACTTATACAAAAATTAACTTCAAACGGATAATGGACTTCAATGTAAAATATGAAACTTAGAAGAAACATGGGAGAAAATCTTCAGGATCTAGGGCTGGGCAAAGAGTTATTAGACTTGATACCAAAAGCATGATCCATGAAAAGAAAAACTGATAAATGTGACTCCAAAATTTAAAGCATTTGCTTGGTGAAAGATTCTGTTAAGAAGATGAAAAGACAATCTACAAAGTGGGAGGAAATAGTTATAAACCACACATCCAACAAAAGACTACCATCTAGAATATACAAAGAACCTCTAAGACTCAACAGTAAAAAAAGCAAACAATCTAATTAAAATATGGGCAAAAGACATTTCACTGAAGAAGATATACAGATGGCAAATAAGCACCTGAGAAGGTGTTCAACATCATTAGCCATTAGGGAAATGCGAGTTAAAACAGCGAGACCCCACTATGCACTTACAAGAATGTGGTGAAAATGAAAAGTAGCATGAACACCAAATGCTGATGAAGTTGCAGAGAAACTGGATCATTCAGTTTTGCTGATGGGAATGTAAAATGATACCACCATTCTGGAAAAAGTTTGGCAGTTTCTTAAAAAACTAAACATGTAACTACCATCTGACCCAGCAATTGTACTCCTGGACATTTACCCCAGAGCAATAAAGACTTATGTTCACACAAAAACCTGTGTACAAATGTTTATTCATAATTGCCCGAAATTGCAACCAACTTAGATTGTCCTTCAATAAGTGAATAGTGAAACAAACTGTGGTACATCTATACCTTGGAATACTATTCAGCAACGAAAAAGAACCAACAACTGATGCACACAATTTGGATGGATCTCTGGAGATTCATCCTCTTTGGTAAATGACTTATCTTGCCTCCTTGCCATTTTCCTGGGCTCGATGGATTTCTACAATTCTTCATTCTTTGTACATCACGTGTCTTTGATCAAAGGCTAATTTAAGGTTTAGGCCTTGGAGGGCCTCACAAGCAGTTTGAGGAAAATCCCTGTTGTTATCCAAAGGTTCAAGTTAGCCCCCAGTCTTCAAAAAGAAGGTTAGAGCAATGAGCCATGTTTACAGTGAAATGTTTTCACGTCTTTCTAGTGCAGCAGCTCTGAAACTTTTTGATCTCAGGACCTCTTTACATTCCTAAAAGTCATTGAGGACCCCAAAGAGCTTTTGTTTATGTGGGTTATACTTACCCATATTTACTGGATTAGAAACAAAAACCAAGGAACTTAAAAGATATTAATTCACTTGGAAATAACAGTAATAAATCCTTTACGTGTTAATATAAATATTTTTATCAAAAATAATTATATTTTCTGAAACAGCCAAACACTTAGTGAAAAGAGTTGCAGTGCTTTTCCATTTTTGCCATCTCTTTAACGTCTTGCTTTCTAGTTGGCAAATCTCTTTAACAGCTGGGTTCTCACATCTGCTTCAATGTGTCGTAGTCTGTTGGTTGGGCTGACACATTTACAAAAGCCGGGCCTCCCACAGAAGTGCAGTTGGAAAGGGAAAACCTGAAGGACCCCCCGAAAGTGCCCAGGGATCCGTGGACCGCACTTGGAGAATCAATGATCTAGTGGATTTCCTCAGCTTTCTTTTGAGTTCTTCTTTCCTCAAAGTTGCAGAAAACACGCAGCGCTTGACTTTCTGTTCAAGTCATTGGAGGATTTAGTTCTTTTAGATAATCTGGGAAATAGTAAATGAAAATAGGAAAATGAAGGAAAACAGTGTCTCCAAAAGGCATTTTTTTGGGGACGGCTGGGGGAATATCCGTTTGTTCTTAAAAAGAATACTCTGAAGACAAGGTCTGAGTGAGCTGTGAGGCCCCAGCATTTGGCAGGACAGAACAATGCTCCCAAACCAGCCCGTGCTGCCCAGGACGCACAGGTGACCCAGCCCTGGGAAAACGGGGCGTTTGAAGCAGCTATGTAAAAGCAGCGTCCATCTTAGCTTTCCTTTTAACGAGATTAGTCGTGCTTTTCCCTTCCTCTTTATTTCACTGTCTGCGGGCCACCTCTTGGCTCTCATGGTAATGTGATTAGCTGGCCTGTGGCCCACACCGAGGCCACTGTCACAAAGATCTCTGCTTCCCTGAGTGCATCTCTTTCCTGAATGCAACCTCTTGTGTTTATAGTCACAGGGGCATTGTTACCTCTCGGATTCCAACAGAATGGGACATTTACGACACCCTGCTACCTCCCCTACCCCCATAAAAGTTGATTCAGGGAGACATTTAGGGAAGAAATAGACAGAAGACAGATGTGTTTCCTTCCCCAGATGCTGAGGAGCTTCAATTGTTCTGCATATGTAACGACTTTTTATGGCTCCTTGCAAATGCCTCTTCTGACTTTTAAAAAGGTGCCAAAGTCAAATATAGGTAGTTACTGTGAACGTTTTAGCAACATCACCGGAAGCTCCAGCTGGCTAGAAATCCTCTATCAGAGGATAAATAGTAAGCATACATCCCTTTCCCATTTCACAGATGTAAGTCTGACTTCTTTGTATTTATATTTAAGATTGTGCAACACCTACAAAAACCTAGAGTGTCTTATTCAGACAACAAATGCCTTTTATAAACACTTAATGGTTCAATAATTATTTTAAAGGCAATTCATGTAATTAAAACAAAAAGAAAATGAAATTAGTGGAAATTGTGGACTCTCACTTTTTTATTTACAAAAATTTTATTACTATATTTTTGATTTTGTATAGCACTACAATTTACAAAATTTTTTGATGTATAATCAACTCATTTACAACATTATTTTATCAATTAGTGCAATAATCTCTGAAGGACAAGTTTGGTTTTAGTGATTTTGATAATTTAGGTTGAGCTGAACAAGAAAATGTCTGGAATAGAGAGATTTTCCTGTCCTCAGCGCAGCATTTTTATCAGCGTTTTGCTGTGCTACCCTCACTTTAAAGATGGTCCGCCCGTTGTCTAACTCACTTGATTTGATCCCAGTACGTGGGATCATCAATGTGCACTTCCGACTGAATTTCAGAGGGTGTGTAGAAGAGTAATGGGTGCTCCACAGACCTTCTCCCACTGTCGTTTCTCCTTGAAAGCCTGGAGCTGAGAAACGAATCCATGATTGATAGAAGAATGGCAAGAGAGAGCAGAGTCCATGAGTCCATGCTTCCCAAGTCCTTGATACTCCCAGCCCCAAAATGCTCTTTTCTGGGTTCTCACCTCAGTTAGGTGTGCTCAGTGGCATGCTGGTAAATGTTTAGAAACCAGCTCTTTGGGGAGGAAAACAAGCCCTGACTTGTACTGTTTGTGATTCCTTTCTTCTGAACACTCCCACCCTGGCTGACTGTGACATCACCAAACCTGGAGTTGGGAAGAGATGCACCCACCGATGGGCTCTTGCCGACAGGTGCCCCAGCTCCGGCACACCTCTGTGTGCACTTCTGCTTCTGCTTAAATTACGAGTTCGGTGCCCCCATGTTTGTCCCTCCAGGGAGATTATAAGCTCAGTGAAGGCAAAGAGAGTGTCCAACAGGTCTTTACATCATCTATAGTGCCCGGCACAGGGTTCCATAGAAAGTTCCCCATAAATTGTCACCAGCATCATTAGTACTACTTTTATCACTGGTGCTGTTCTTGTTAGTTAATAATTATTGAATTCAAAGTTACTCAGAAGAGCTTCTCTTGTATCATCTCGTTTGCTGATGAGGAACACAAGAACGTATTACAGACTACGGAAACAGCATGGTGGATCCTCAAAAAATTAAAAATAGATGACTACTACTGAACTGTACACTTAGAAATTGGTAAGATGATAAATTTGTGTTATGTGGGGTTTTTTTTACCACAATTAAAAATTTTTAAAAATAGAATTACCATACGATCCAGCAATTCTACTTCTGGGTATATACCCAAAAGAATGGAAAACAGGGACTTGACAGATATGAGTACACCCGTGTTCATAGCAGCATAATTGACAAAGCCAAAAGGTGGAAGCAACCCAAATGTTCATTGACAGATGAATGCATAAACAAAATGTGGTATATATACAATGGAATACTTATTATTCAGCCTTAAAAAGAGAATTCTGACAAATGCTACAACATGGATGAACCTTGAGGACATTATGCTAAGTGAAATAAGCCAGACACAAAAGAACAAATAGTGTATGATTCCACCTATATGAGGTATAGAGCGGTCAAATTCCTTGAGACAGAAAGTAGATGGTGGTTGCCAGGGGCTGGGGCAGGAGGCAATGGGGAGTTAGTGTCTAGCGGATACGGAGTTTCAGTTTTGCAAGATGAAAAGAGTTCTGGAGATGGATGGTGGTACAACAATCTGAATATACTTATTGCCACTGAACTATATGGCTTAAAATGATGAGGATGGTAACTTTTGTCATTTGTATTTTACCCCAATTTTTAAAACTTTTAAAAGGATGTATTAGAGAGAATAAATATATTTATTGAAAGAGTTATCAGAATTATACTCATTCAATGTCTGGAAACCACTAAGCGACGTGTATTTATTTCCCAATCATTCCCCCTCTTGCTCTTTTCCACTCTGTGGAGCATCTCTTCCTCCCTGTTCCCTCTTCTCTTCTCACACGATTTCTCTTGTCCATTCCTGATTATGGATGCGTACACATCATCATTTGCAAATAATTCTCAATCATTAGAGTGATAAAATTCTTCTTCATCTCACCCACAATGACCAGTGTCATCACTCTGCAGAAACACATCTTCTGTGGTTTCCCTCATCAGGGAGGTAGGGCAAGCCAAATAGCTGTCTCAAATGCAACCTCATAACCCTCCCAGCCTTCGAATCTCAGGACAGCAGACGAAGGATGAGATAGAGCGGGGAGGCATAAGGACCACATTTCCTTCAGGCCCCACCTGCCTGTGAAAGCTCTCAGAAGAGAGCTTTGAGGCACCCCTCCTGCTCTGCAGGTGGCACAGTAAACTGGAAGCCTAGAGACTGGGGTCCTCATTTCAGCTCAACCACTGAATTGTGTAACTTTAGGCAAATCATTTCCGTATATTCAATCAACATTTTCTTTTAAAAATCCACTTTCTAATTTATTTATCCATACACTTGGAATAACACATTTCCTTACAGTTTCTTGTAAAGCTCAAATATATGAGGTTGTGCTTAAAAGCACAAAGTCTGATATGTGGCCACATGTGCAGAGCGTGAGAGCCCTATATTATATGTTGTAAACACGTTGGTATGAAGTATTATTTTTCTTTGGACATTAAACCAGTAATCTCACGGCTGATACAGGCCTATAGGTATTTTGCCATACTGATTCAAATATGTAAAACACTTATTGTTATCATTAGCATCAAAAATGTTTATTAAATATTTATTAAATTTCCCTTTTTGTTGTGTGTTGGTCTCTGTAGTCTGGGTGATTATTTGTCTTTGCAAACAGTGAGGAGCTATGAGAGCAGGAATCGTAGTCCTATTTAGCTAAACCTATTACTAATGTCCTGGGAAATGCTCTCAATTCTAGGTTCTGTAGCTGATGTCTCATCTAACATCTCCCAAAGTTCTGGGTTGGGCAAAAGTTACAGAAATTTCCAGTTTCTATTAAAGTCTTTTCCTGTGCTTTTATTAATTTAGGCTGTTGTTGCTATAATACATCATTTTATCCTCAGAGGTGAAATCTGTCTAAAATACAGACGGGAATATTTCAATAAGAATTTTCTTCCAACTACTTTAGCCCTCTGTCTATAACCATTCTGGCATGTACGCGGAGGACCGCTTCCCACTTTGCGTTAAGTGTTATTCAGTCCATCACTTCCTGTTGAGAGAAGGAAGTTCCAGGACGCAGAGCTAGTCCCCCGGGTGCTGCTAGTAGACGGTCATCCTCGGTTCCACCTTCTGGGAAGGAGGTCAGCTTCACCTCTCCTCCTCCTTTCCACCAACCTCAGAAGGGAACTTGGACTTCTGGCCTCTAAAGATGAATATACTGACTGTGGCCCAACACCAGACACCTGGCTAAGCTCATGAAAGAGCCATTGGTTCAAACAGCCAGTTTTATATTCTTGGCCAGCTGTCGACCCTGCCCCAACCTGGGCTGGGGCTGGGGGAAATCAGAGGAAGGACTGAAGCAGTAGCACATTCCAGGTAAGGCATGCTCACTCACCTTGTCTCACTGGGCTTACAACCTCCTCAGGAACAGGAGGAAAGTGCCTGCTATGGGAAGATACCCACAAAACAGATGCGGAGGTGGAGGTACAGAGGGAGCAGACCCCCGATGAGATGGTTCTGTGAGGCCCTGGGGGATGTGGGCACTCTCAGTCCGTTGCTCCCTACACCCTGGGCATTAACAACACGAGAGGAGTTAGAGAGCTAGATTTCCTAGAAAAAAGAGGATATTTAAACCTCATCAATTAAGCCCAACAAGGAATGCTTCCTCTTTCAAAAACTAAAACGCGTTTGTTGTCAAAAGATCTTTTCATTAAAGCAGTTATGTCAATACACCATCTGGGCACAAAGAAAAGAGTTCACTTGAATGTACGTAAATGATATTAGTGTTAAAATTATTCAAACTGTAGGTGACAGCTCTGTTTCAGCCACTGCTGCCTGCATTCTCTCTTCTCCAGGTCCCTCTTGGAAACCAGACTGTTGTATCTCGAGATTGCCTTTCCCCTGAGTAAAAGGAAGTAAGTTTGAGACTGTCTACTTTTTTTCAGGCTTCTCAGATCAAGAAGAATTGACCTTAATTTTTTCTTGTTCAACCTATTCGTAAATATCTACCATGACTCGAAGGTACTTATGGAATAGAATTACTTATTAGTTGAGTATTTAGACATATTTTCCCTGTAGTATCTTTCAAAGAGCAGATTTTAGTTTTCAGAACTCCAGGATGGCTTCCAAATTAATAATTTGTTCGTTTCTTAAAATTTTTTCTTCCAAGATCACAGGTGAGGGTTCTTCTGCAAGAAGAACAGTTTCAAAGCCTCTGATTCTTGCCTGCTGGAATAGCACGTGGTAGGACTGGCGCTGGGAGCAGGTCTAGACCAGTCCCAGCGGGCAGGAGACAGCACTCACTCATCTGCAGGATCCCAGCTCGTTCAACAAAAAAGCGAGAGTGGCAGATGGAGGACATGTTTTCATCTTGTTGCATCTTTAAACAGATGGACCCTTTTTGAAAGACATAAGCCCTGTTATCATTAAGAATTAGATCGTAGGAAAAATAAAACTTAAAAAATTCCATACTTGACCAATAAAGGGACTAACGCAGTAATTCACACAGGGTTAAAAAGGACATTTTTAGTCATTTGAGAAAGCATTACAAAATGTGTAAATCAAACTTACGTATCCTTGGACATGCCCTTTGATATTGGAATCTGAGTTTTATGATCTGCCCGTAATTACAGTTTTTGGTTAAGTTTTTAAGGAAGAGAAAATTAAACACTTTAAGAGCCAACAGCTTGTTTCTCAAGACGTGAGCCAGGGCGGATTTTTGTGGCTGCACTAGGCTTTCAGTCCCCAGTGGCTGGCACTCTCTTCCTAATTCTCAAAGCGCTTCCAGCCCTTCCTCTTTACGGCGGCCCGTGCTTCCGGCAGGGCCTGGGTGTAGACCTGCCCGCCCTCTTGCTGTGGACACGCTGTGCGGTCACAGCTTGGCCTGGAACGGGCCCAGGGCCGAGGCTGGGGCACAGGGCCGGGGCTGACACGAAGGGAGTGAGCCTGGACTTAGACGCTGGACAAATTACAAACTGAGGGCAGTCGGCCGGGGAAGCACACTTGCTCTGTCTGAAAGAATAAGGAGCCTTCTTAAATCACACCCACCCTCGCTGCCACACACTTGACTGTGAGCGGACTGGCCGGCACAGGCAAGCAGGGGTCTTCCAAGGCAGTTATTAAACACAGCCATTATTAATAATTATGTAAAATACAGAGCTAAGAAAACTCAAGGATGGTCACTTCCTAATTCACTTTTTACCACATTTTACTATTATTCATGTTCTTGAGGCTGTTTGGGGTACTGTAGCAGAGTGATAGAAATACCCTATCAGGATGTGTTACCGGGCGTCTCTTCTCAATTCCATGTCAGTAGATGGAAATCAGCCACGGTGGGAGTGTTCACAGCCTAGAAATTGGCAAAATGCTACACATCAGAGTTTGGTTTATTGTTTTGTTGCTAGCGCAAACTTAAAAAAGTGATGGAGAAAATATTAATAAGACAGATTAAACTTAAAAATGTGTATAGCTGTTAAACTGTGAATAGCAGGAAAACTGAAAATACATTCCTTCAGTGTGTGAAAATATTATCTGATTTAGCAAAGAAGTCACACACATCATTGATGAATGACTGAGGATTGACATAGTCTTTGTTGTTTTCCTTGTATCTTACTCTTAAACTGAAATATCCACTAACATTATGTTGAAACTACATTTGTTCATCAGCCATAACCATAGTTTCGCCGTGAATACAAGAGTTCAACAAAAATCAACCGAATGCCTTCTGTGAGAATCAGTCGGCTATATGGAATTTATAATCAAGAGTACTGTATATTTTTTATTTGTAAGTTGTGTATCACACATCTTCTAATATCAGTAAAATTTATAATAAACCTATATATTAAACACATTACGCACCCACACGTGCACATTTTTACCCCTGAGAGCTGGGTGCTAAGTACCTGCTAGCATTTCACTGCCTACATGGGTGTGATGCGTTCTAGACTTCTAGGACAGCAGCTTGCAAAACTTTTTTGACAGCAGCCCACTTTGACAAGCTAAAAACCTTAGGGCCTACCTACCTCGGTCAGTTTCCAGACAGCATAGAAAAAGAGCTCCTCAAACACATTCGGCAGAATTATGCATACTTTTGACTTAGCAATAGGGGCCTGCGTGGCTCACGTTCCAACCTCAGGGCATTTGTGTATTAACATGTAGTGACTGGGAAAGTATAGGCAGAAGCTGAAATACACCACCACACACTTCAGGGTTAATCAAACAAGCCTGACAAACCAAACGGACAGGAAAGAAGCTAAAACAACAGTAAGGTATAATTTAAAAGCAAGAAAAGCAGCAATTGCAAAGCACGACCAGCTCAAGACGGCGCTGTTAAGGTGTGTTCCGCCCCCAGACTTGAGGAATCCCAGCTATGCCGCGGGTGCCACGGAGCCAAGCTTGCTCGCAGCCAGCCCTCTGGGAAGGGACCGTCGGGATGTTCCAGCCCTGTGTTAATTTTTGTTTGTGAATAATAAATTTTACTAACGCCTAATGATTCACTTCTTAGGTGACAAATAATTAGGCATTAGTCGTCTATAAAAACGAGAGAGTGTGGAACCACCTGTCATTTACACATGAGAAAGGAGGCAAGGACCTGAACCCTTGCCTCAGTTCCCTGCTCAGCACAAGTGGGCTGTGCGTCACCGTGAGCCCGGGCCTCACAGGTTCTGGGGAATTCGGTGGTCTCGCACGTAAATGCTCTCTCCATCAGACTTGACTCAGACTTTGGAGTCCTTGTGCTAAATAAAGTCCTTGCTGATAGTCACTGACAATTAAGTGTGGTATTTTTGTAGGAGCATCAGATCCTTCAGTCATTGATTAGTCAGTGCTGGGGCCAACCTAGTCCCAGCCATAGGCCACACTCTTCTCCAGGGGGATGGAAGGGCTTCCCCGGCCGCTGGTCACCAGGAAGGCCCAGCTCCATTCCAGGCCGAGAGGGCACTTGGGCAGACAGCCCCCGATCATCCAATGAGAGCCAAGTGACTGGTTATCTCCGCTGGGGAAATTCTGGGTCTGCTCTGGGGTGTGCTTGAAAGAGCTTATCTTCCTGTTTATTTGTTTCTCCTGATCGAAACAGCGTTGGCCCAGTGACAGACCGGCACCCGGAACTGATCTAGCAGCTGGACCTCCTCAGCTCTGGTTTAGAGCTGATTTGGGGGTTAAAGGTTACACTTTTTGAGAAAGGTAGTAAAACATTAATGATGGGTAAAGTTCTTTCTCTCCTGCCCCGTGAGTTAACTGGGTGATCCTGTTTGCTCTATAAAGTGAACTGTATTTGCTAAGGGTAATTTGAAATTGGCAGCGCAGCTGACCTCCTTGATTTCCTCCTGCTGCTGGGCTGCTGTGTCGAGGTGAGCGTTGCAAGGCGTTTTCAGGCAGCTGAAAACAGCCTTGTCATGCCCAAGACCCACACTTAATTGAGTCCCTCCAGTGGGACAAATGCTGCATACCTTAGGAGACCCACTGAATTAGAGACTGGAGGACCCAAGATGTTAGGAGTCACACAGACTTCCCAGAGCCGGTACCTCATCCACAGACATGCTATCTAATGCAGGTACACAGTGCACAGTGATGCACAGTAAAATTGACAGCTGGGGAGTCTGATTGACTTTCCTCACTGCAGTCTCTGATTTTATTCCTGTCTCTGGTCCCTAGACTCCTGGGTGCCCTTGGACCATCCTTTCGATTTGCCATCTATAATGTGATGTATTTTTTTGTTCTTGTCTGTCTTCCCACTAGAATAGAAGCTCCATGAGAGCAGGGCCTTGGCCCCGGTTCTGTTCATCGCCATCTGCCTGGGGCTTACAGCAGTACCTGGCACACAGTGGGCACTCAGGCAGTATTTGTTACTCGAACAAACGAATCCTATGACTGTTCTACACATGTTGCCCATTGCCTTCGTGGCACTTACCATCTCCCTGGGGAGACGTGGGTGCTATGTGGCACATGTGAAACAATGAGATGACAGGGTAAGACCAGCAGAGGTAGGAGCTAAACTGTGGGCAAGGCCGGCACACCTCAGCAGGAAGTCAGCGGGCCCAGTGGGCCAAGGGCTGAGCCTGGGCAGGCGCCTCGGCGTCTGCTGGGCAAAGATCAGGTTGGCACGGGGTGGGGGCTGGTCCAGCACAGAGGAGAAGGAAGCACATTCCAGGTTGCACTGAGGACATAGGGAAAACTACTTATCCCCAAAATTTAACTGAATTCTGTCTTAGCTGACTTCAAGAGCAAGGCCAAAGCCATTTGTAGCAGATTATCCCCAATCTGGATTTGAGGCTGCCAACGTGCACACCATGCTGAGGCTCTTACAGTTCTGTTGTCTGTGGTATGAGACGTGGCTTTCCTAAACCCAGCCCAGAAGGCCTCCTCTTCCCATGCTGGGAGGCTGCTGAGAAGGTGCCCCAGTGGAAGCATCTGAAGGATCCTCACTCTATAAGCTGAGCGAGAAAAACCCTTATCGGTCATCCCATTTTAAAAACGTCTCTTGTAATGAGTGTTCAAGAAGGGAGCGCCTCCTGAGCTTAGAGAGGAGGCTGTTTGCTTATTTGAGGATGGAAGTTTGTGTGCAGAAAACCACACGCACCTCACTAGGCACAGCTGATGCAGCTGGGCGAAGCTCTCCATCACCGTCCAAGCTGTTTGGAACAGTCCCGTAGACGCAGGTGACACTGGGGCTTGGAGTAGCCGACGGCCTAGGCGCAGGCCCAGCTGCTGTGCAGGCCACACTCTGAAAGTCTGTCCCCCACGCCTGGGGACTGCACTCTGCCGTCTCAGAATGCAGCGTGCATTGCTGGGGTCTGCACCGTGAGAAAAGGCTCGCACGACATGACGGATGCTTCCAGAGAGGCAATATGAATCCCTGACACCTACAAATCGATCCTCTAAGTCCCGTATCATCTCTGATGAATTAGGTTTATCCTTGACAGAGAGAGTGCAGCTGCACAGCATTTGGCAGCGTCGGAGAGCAATCTGACTAATTTCTTATTATTTTCTAACAATAGAAAAATCCAAATATTTAATTGAGGCAAATAGTAAATCTTTCAGGATCATGATTACCCAATTTGATTGTTTACTTTAATCAAATTACAAACTAATGATCAAATTTGGATTTGATTATGTACCTATAAAGATAACCAAGGAGCCAACGCAACTGTCAGTCAAACCCTTTTCAGACAATAGCTAGCATTACAACACACCAATTACATTTTTATCAGGTAGTTAAGTTAATTACCTGTGGTAAATGTGTTAGCGGAACAACTATAGATTGCTGTAAACGTTTGCTGACCACTTTAAAATGCTGCCCGGCCAACCGGGAGGAAACACGGGTGCAAGAGTATGCAGATGTATTTACACCTGTGTAAAACCCCATAAAGTTTTCAGGCTGAAACCTGTGCGTCCTTTTCCCACCACAAGATGGCTCTGTATGGTTTCTTCTCAGAAGCAACATGGACTCCATGGCAAATTGGTGTTTGTGAAGCAGCCCAAGCCCTGGGCAACGATATCGTCAAAACTGGATGGTCAGCTTGAAGCTGTGTCTTCGGCCTCCCTTCCTTGGCGAGTGGAACCCTCTCCTTACTCCCGTCTCCCTCAAGCATCCCGTGCCCTTGGCTTCCCTCTGTGCCAGGTGGAAGCAGCGCCTGGAGCCTGCAGCCTGGCGGGGCCTCGGCCTGCTGTGTTCATTGATGTCTTCCCAGTGCTCGCAGCAGGGCCTGAGGTGGTGCTTGGAAATTCTGCGCCTGCTTCCTCATGTGCTGGGGGAGGCCACCGCAGCCAGGGATGTCACCGAAAACCACGTGCTGAGTCAGTGTCGAGTCCATGTTGATCAGCCTCCACACGAGGGTGCCCTGCCTGAAGTTCTCCCCCACATGGAACGGTGGGCGAGTGTGACGTTTTTAATGTATGACGTATCCCCTTTGGCTACTGATATTAAGATAATCCCTTTTCCAACTCCCTGAACTTGTGTAATTCCAAACTGCCTCTCAGGTAGGAATGCTGGCCTCGTTCACAGTCCCTCACTGATCGTTCCCAGGCCGTGCCAGCTGCTACCAGTCCGCCTTTTTTGGAAGTCTGTGGAGCAATCTCATGATCTCCAAAGTGTTTTCTTTTTCTACCAGCCTCCAAGCCTCCAAAACTGTGTCACTGCCTTTGACCCTTCTGAGTGCTGACCATGGATGAACGTATTTAATTCTTTCTTTGGCTTCTTGACTCTGCCGAATCAGTTGCCATCCAAACTTCTGCTTTCCAGCATCCAAAATTTTGTCGCCACAATCTTATCTCTTGTTCTTTTGCCCTCCTGGGATAATACGCTTGCTTGAAAAAATCCTTCCTGTATTTTATTAGGGCTTCAGGAGGAAGCAGTAAATGCTCATGTTCACTCTGCCATTTTTAATGAGAAGTGAGCCCTCTGCATTTAGTACCTCATTTACTCAACACAATAACCCTATACTGTTATTATCCTCATTGTTCAGATGAGGAAACTGAGGTTCAAAAGAATTGAATCACTTGCCCAAGTCCACACAGCTTGGAGTAGGGGTGGAGCCAGAATCCAATTCCACGTGGTCAGACTCCAGCATTTATCATGCCTTTCCTCTAGAAGAGAGGAGGTGCTGGCAATAGAAGAAATGATGGAAAGTCTGCTTAAGAAGCAATTAAAGCCCTAGGTACACTGTGCATGTGCACAAACACACACACACTGTAGTGACCACCTCCTAGTCATGCCGTTGGTGAGGGAGGGATCCGCCACCCCAAACAGTACGAGGTAGCTGAACACATGGCACCTGACACTGGAAAGACGAGATGACAGCCGTTTATCAGCCACATACTCACAGCTTGGGGGAGGAGGACACACTGAACCATGCAGGGGCGCATAGTGGTTGTTCTCAGGAGCAGAGCGAACCTCTACGGGCTGGAGGAGGCAGGGTTTGTAGTAACAACAGGGTGGAGTACCCCTGGGTTCCCACAAGAGGATGTGATTGGTTTGTTTAATTTCACAGGCAGGCAAGGAGGTGAAACCGATTCAGTGGAGTGCATTAGGTCCGGCTGACAGGGAACTAGCCAGTGGGGAGCTTTTCCTGCTTGGTGGGGGACATACCTGGCCAGAGTCGGGGAGATCACAGTTAGACCTTTGGGGCCCTGTGCTCTAAGATGTCAGAGCAGCACATGAAATTTTAGGTCTTACAACATGCACACACACACACTCCTTGCTATGGCCAGTTTTCCCTTTCTTCTTCCCAACAGAAGCTTGGAGTTACACCCAATGAAGAGGATAAAACATAGGGTCTCTGGATTGATGGGAATCTAGCACAGTGGAGGGCGGGAGAGATGGAGGGAAAGTTTATCCAATGAACAGGGAGACTCCCAGTCTCCTCCTCCACAAAGCTTCTGAGATTCTAGCAGCCAGAAGCGTATGGTCTGCAGAAACCTGGGGAACATGACCAGCCCGAGAGGAAAGCCCTAAAAACACTGGGGTTCCCTGAGGACTGGCCCAGCTTTCAGTCATCACCCACGTGTACAGGAATTTGATTGGTTTTTAATTAAATATGAGAAAGCAGCTAAGGATAACCACATAGCTGTGGAAAATCTCTAATATAAGACATGGGTCAACACGAAGGGAAGAAGGCACGGTGGAGGAAACAGAAACCACGCAGGGAGGCGAAAATCCAAATCTACTACCATTAATATCCTCAGACCAATCAGAGAAGATACCACATGCATGAAACAAGAATAGGATGCTATTTAAAAAAAAAAAGGAGGGCAAATTAAAAAAATTTTAAAACATGATAGGAGAAAATATAAAACATAAAAATAGTATAGAATATTTTTAACATTCAATAGAAGGGTTAGAAGATAAAGCTGGGGAAATCTTCCAGAAAATAGAGCAAAAGAGAAAAATAAATGAAAAATAGGAATAAAAAGATGAGAATATTAGAGAATTAGGGAGCATCATTTAAGAAGCGATGCAAGAAAATCTCCCGGGATGCAGCAGATGGGTTTCTAGGCCCAAGAGCCCGCTTTGTGGCCAGCCCAGTGGTAAAAATAGGCTGCACCAAGACATGTCACAGCATATCCCTGTGAAATTTCAGAACACTAAGGAGAAGGGGAGGATTCTGTGAATTTCCAGAACCCTGGAGGAAAAACAAAATCAATAGAGGCATATGTAAAGATCAGGAATCAAAACGTCGTCAGAGTTTTCAGCACAATGCTGGAAGCTAGAAGGCCATGAAGCAATGTCTTCAAAACACTGAGGGAAAAAACATTTCAAACTTAAAATTCTATACGCAGCCAAACAATCAATCATGAGGGTAGACAAAAGATATTTTTAGATGTACAAGGTCCCCCACATTTTACTTCCTACGTATTCTTTCTGAGGAAACTACAGAGAGCTCCACCATGATAAAAAGAGGACCAAGAGGGAAGAAGACTGGAGTCTGGGAACAGGAGGGGTGAAGGGAACCGAGGGATGACACAGAGAAGGCGTCCAGGACGGTGGCTTTGAGCAGGTCCCGGGAGCCGCCAGGCCAGACTGGAACAGGTCAGAAGTGCTCCAGGAAAAATTTCTCCAAGAGGGTAAAACTGATGGAATACCAGATGTGTCTGAGTATAATGAGAGGAGATCTAGATAACTGGGGGCGAATTTAGGTTGAATTAGAGATAAATATGTAAGATACAAAAGACCAGGGAAACAAAAAACCAGACAGTTTTTGACTCTGGATAAAATAAAAAGTTTTGCAAGAAGGAGAGAGAAATCACAGTTTACCACAGGGATCAGCTGTTCACAGCACTGATCGAATCGTATCAGAAGAACACTGAAGACTGATCTGACTAAGATCATGGCCTGATCCCAGCAGCTAACGCGGTGCTTAAGAGCATGGACTCAGGCCAGGCTGCCTGTGTTCAAATCTGCATCCACTGTTTACTGGCGGTGGTTGGGCCACTTGCTTAACTACTCTGACTCAGTCTCCTGATCTGTAAAATGGGGATTATAACAGACCCCAGGGTTTGGGGGGAGTATTGAATTAATACGTGTGAAATGCTTAGAACAACCCCTGGTGTGTAACAAGTTCTGTGTAAGAAGAACCTAGTATTGTTATTTTATAACCATTTAGGAGAATGGAAGAGGGGGGATGGGGGGTGTGTGTGTGTGTCTTAATCTTCATATTCTATAGGGGAAAATCAATAGAAAATGCCTAAAACTGAAAAATCAGGCAGCAGCACTGTCAGAATGTTATTTAGAGACGTAAATGAGCATACCAAAAAGGAAGAAAGAAAGGAAGGAAGGAAATAGAGCTAAGATGAACGTGAAATGGTTGTTTCTGGAGAACACGAAGGTGGAGGGCGTCTGGGCCGGGTCGGGGCGGGTGGGGGCATGTGGTTTTCCTTAACAAACCTCAGAAAGTGACTCGACTCTCAGTTCCCCAGAAGCAGACCCTGAGAGGAGAACTCGGGTGCAGGACTCACGGAGTACTCCCAGGGGAAACAGTAGAGGACAAGGGGGAGCCGGACAGGGGAGGAGGAGGCCAGGCCCAGACTCAGGGTGACCCTGCTGCAGGCGAGGTTGCTGGGCCGGCCTCTCCCACACCTCTGACTAAGGGCCAGCCACAGAGAAGGAGGCCCCTGCAGCCCCAGGGCACACCTCGGGAAAGGCCTGGGTGCTGGCGCCCTGGAAGGCTGGTGACAGATCTCAGAAATGCTAAAAGATCTGTATGGCGGCCTTTAAATTGCTAAAGGTCCTAAAATACAGTTTAAACTCTCCAATTTGCATCTCTAGCCAGACTCTCCCAGGCTTGTACGTCAAATGGGATGGGCAATAAACCAAGCTTGTTCCACCAAAGGGGGCTCTGGAGGCCTATGGCTGGAGGGTGCTAATGTGGCCTTCCTGGGAATATCCGCCACTGTTTTTTTTTCAGGTACCCAAACACCTCATGTGTACTTTCAAGCAGAAAGTAGAGGAAGCACTGTGGGGTGGAGTTCTTTCTTGAACCCCTGAAATCGCTCAACAGAGAGAGGCACTCCTTCTGCATCGTCTTAATGCTGAGGGGGCTGCTGCTCAAGAAACTTATCCTCGTTATTTTTTGTCCCCCCTCCATGCAATTTAAGTAAAACAATAGTGCTTAAGTAAATGTTAGTGCAATTACAATATTCAAACAGCACTTTTTGCAAATACAACCAGCAACAAAAGATTCTTTATTGCTCAAAACAACTTTGAAAGAGAAAAACCAGGGCTTCAATATCCTCCAGAGGACATTGGCCTACTTTTCTCCCAGATTGGCATACTTTCACTTATTGCTCAATAGACATTTAATAAAAAGTCTGTGATGACGTGATTAGAACTCACAGAAAGTCTTTCTTCATCATCACCCCTCCCGTAAACAAGAGGTGATCACACTCTAATGTTTTTAACACTTTTTATCACTAAAATGGCACTGGTCCAGGTGCCCCAGTTGTCGGCTGGAAGGCTCCGGGGTGCACCCCCTGAGCATCACGTGGGGCTGGCACCGCATCTCACACAGAGGTCCCGGTAAATATCTACAGGAACCAAACTTAAGCCATTATATGCAGGTTCACTCTCATTATCACTGGTACTTTAAACACAGGTGGCTCTGTGGCAGTCACGGGAGTATCATAGATTGTAAGCCTCTGTGGGAGAAGAATAAATCAGCCACTTGTTCATGGACAAGATTACTGTCACAGACCATCCCACAGGAGAACAGGCTCCCTTCTGGATGACAGTGCTGGCTCTCCTGGGCAGCCCACCCTTTGGAATGCTGGAGAACACCACTCAGCTGGAGACAAGCCCCACTGGAAACAGTCGCTAACTCCAGGACTTAAAATTGTGACCACAAAAAACAACCAAAAGATTTAATTCCAAACCAAATTGCTGAGTGTTACTTTTGAAAATTTTTTTTCTACTCATCCTCTGGAGCAGAAATTCTTAGCTTGGGGTCCAAATGATGCGAAATTATGTGCAATTATTTTTTGCTTAGATGTGTATAGGTATTTTCTGGGGAGAGGACCTTGAGGATGACCCCCCAGTTGTAGTGATGGGCAGCGAGATGACAAAGGGAGAGCTTTTGGTGTGCAATGGAGTATTTTTTCTACATTTGGTAGAGGAAATACCCATATAAACCTATTATTTCTTTGACCCTATTTCCACTGGGGAAAAGGCCTGGAAAAGAGAAAAGGCAAAGACAACCATCTCATTCCATCCAGCTGCAGATAGACGAAGGCACTTTCTCTTTCATATAGGAGCAGGGACCTAGACAGGAGAGGGAGCAACTGTTCCCACAGGTGCTCCAATTCCAATTTTTAGAAGATTAACATTTGAGACCAGCTATTTTCTCTTCTCGTAGGTGGGTGAATATTACTAGAGGTCGTTTTAAGATTCTGGGGAAAGTTTGCGGCATCGCAGACATTAGAACAGTGGTTTTCCAGGGTACATCCTGCAAGTTCTCATACAAGGCCCCAGACATCCAAAGGACCACGGAGACCCCTCCCCTTCCCACGGCCTCTCCATGTGACCCTCCACCTGAAGAGAGATGGTTCCTGTCTCTGAAGCTCAGTCCAGAGACCAGCAAGAAAGGATTGGATGAGGCTGACTCCATGCTTTCATCATCTCCTTTTTGTCTTGCACTGCTGGTCAGTCAACAGAGAGGCTGGGAATCCCCTTTTGGACTTTGGAGTAAGATAAACTCAGTAGTTTGAGAGCTCCAACAGGGAGAGAACCTGCTTTAAGTTTAAAACCCTATCTCCCAGGGGCTGGAGGCTACCAGCGTCCTGGTGGTCTAGGCTGGGAGCCTAGGCTGCCCCATTCTCTCTGGCAGGGCTGACTTGAAAAGAGACTCTTGGCATATCACCTTTCTGTTCCCAATGGAACCTTGGAGATGCCTTGTGTCTGCAGAATTGGGGGTTTTATAACTTAGCGCACTTCCAGGTACAGCACCTGCATCCCGTCAGCCGACTTCCTTTGTCCATCTCTCCTCCATCCCTCTCCCCTCATTAATTAACCCAGTAATTTAGCAGCTACTTAGAGAGGGTTATATAATAGGCCCTGCTTGGCATTTCCAGGAACTGGATTACGGAATTTCTCTCTTCCAGTCTCTGACTCAGAAGAAAGGCTTAGTAATGTAAAGAGAAGAGAGACCACTGGAGGCGCATGCGAATCATGTGGCCAGGGTGAAGAGGCGGTGGCATTTGTGAAAGGTTGGATAGGCTGGGAGTCACTGTTCGTGTACCCCAGAGAGTCCCAGGAAGGTGACAGTCATGACCACACAGTGGAGGAAATAAAAGCACAGAATCCTGAGTTCGGAAACAAGAGAGGGAGTCTGGAGCACCGGCCCCGGAGGGAGCATGGTGCCCCGAGGTGTGCTTCCCTGTCTAGGCTGTTCCCCATCTCCATAACGGGGCACTCTAGCCTCTGGGACTGCGCTTTCTAAGGAGAATTAATAAACACTTTTTGAGTGAACGGATGTCACAAAGAATATTTAAAAAGTTGCCATGTCCCTGCTCTGTGCTGCGAGGTAAGCAGGACAGACGACTCTGCAGTTCCAAGAAGGGTGCAGGTTTCACTCTAAAATGTAGTTGATAAATAAATGCTGCCACTTATTAGCAAAGGGCCTACTGAACAGGACCATATGGAGCCCACAGTTGTGGGGACAAGAAGAGGTCACGGAGGGTGGGAGCCTTAGGCCTGAGTACACAGGGCTGTGGCTATTAGACCATCCACTGATGCAGACCTCCCTGCCCATGGGCACGGGGCCTCCTCATCTGTGAGAAGGAGTCAGAAGGTCTGCCTCACAAACTTGGGGGAGGATGAAATGAGATGATGTATTTAAAGCACATAGTATAGAAATTGGCCCAAAACTGACCTAGAATGATTGAGAAGAAAGGGGGGAGGCAGTATTTCAAAGCCAATTCATAGGATACAGGGAAGCTGTGAAAGGTGTGAGAGAAATAAAAATAAAAACATATTGGCATGCTAGAAAGCAATAAGTCTTTTGTTCAAGTCAAAAATTTACGTTTCATATGTGAAATGTTATCAGGACCAATAAACGTCTGACCCAGGGAAATGCCATAGCAACTTCCACTACTATTTCTGCGGCTTCATAGCAGTGGTGGGAAATTTACTGATTCAGTCAAGAAAGATTTATTGGCACCCGCCTTGTGCTGGGCACTGCGCTGGGTGCTGTGGATACGGTGGTGGATGAGATCCATGGAGCATGCCCTCAGCGCTTGCACACTGCCGGGGAAGATTAATTAAAGAATTGTGGTAACGGCAGTAACATGTGGTAAGCGCTGTGAGGAGGGAAGCCCAGGGGATGGCAGAGTATGGAGCAGGGCCACTTGGCCAACCGGAGCAGTCTGGCAAGCTCTCTGGAGGAACTGACCCCTAAGCTGCCACCTAACGGATAAGTTGACATTTGCTAGTTTTGAGGGACAGCAGGAGCAAGAAGGGGAGAGTGACACAAACCAAGAGAAGAGCATATGGGAGGTCGGAGGGAAGTGAGAGATGGGCAGGCATGAGTGATGAAGGAAGCTCCCTGTGCTTGGACAGCGTGCAAGTGGTGAGAAAGGAGGCCTGGAGATAACGCGGCTTCTCTGAGGCCTTGCCAGGGCACTAGTAAGGAGGGGGAGCTTTATCCTACAGGCTGCGGGACATCACTGAATCTCTGGCATCTGAGAAGGATCCCTCAGCAGTCGTGTGGAGAAGATTGAAGAGACTGAGCCTGGTGGCAGGATGCATCTCGAGATCAGGTGGGACAATGGCAGACTGGACCGAGATGGTGGCACCGGAGGTGAAGAGAGATGAATGGATTCTACCCCTAAAGTAAACCAAGAAGCCATCCGTAAATAGGGCGAGGACTCCCTCCAGATGCCAGCTTCCCTCTGCCAGGGGTGACTCTGGTGGCTCAGTGAAAAAGCTGGCAGAGGAAATTATCGAACACAAAAATCTTGCATGGCCACAGATAGAAACTGTGTACATGCAAGTGCCTGACCCTGTGGGTAATCAGAGAGCAATTAGGCCTCACTCACTAGATGGAATCTGGCTCCTCCAGACTAAAATGGATTTGAAGTGGGTGGGAGTGATTACGCACAGGCCTGTGGCGGTGCAATTACAGCTGCGGGAAAATGCAATGATCAGACTGAAGCAAGAGGAGCGCTAATTAGAGAGGCCAGGCTGGAACTGCAAGATGAGCAGATAATCAAGAAGAGAAATGGTGCTAGGCCTGAGCACTGTCCGCCGATGATTCCAAGAGAAGTCTGTTCCAAAGAACAGACGCTGAGAGAGGGCGAGAAACCTGCTGACAGCGTGCCGCTGGGAGTGAGCACAAAAATACAGATGACAGCCTGGGGGACCTCTCCTAACTGGGCCATTAGACAATCAGTGACTCCTGCAGGCTCCCTGGGAGATGGGGGGAATTATATTGAGGATGTGGCCCAGAGGTGGAATCTCTCTTGCTCAATCTCCAGGCAAAGTGGAGGGAACTTTTCTTAATTGCTGTCTTCCAGCTCACTTTGGGCTGACCTTGGCCAATGCAATAGTGCTCATCCACTCATTTCCTTTTTGTTTGAGCCAGAATTTCAGAAGCTAGTGTTGGTAACAGTTTGCAGATGCATCGCACTTCATGGCTGACAAAGGTGTTCGCACAGATCACAGTAATCATGGCGATGAGAGCTAATTCCTCTGAGCACAGAGCAATTCCTCTGAGCCATGCCTTTTGCTACGTGCTTTAAATGTGTTTTCTCGTTTAATCCTCACAACCTGTGAGGTAGGCACTATTGTCCTCAATTGACTGATGAAGAAACCAAAGTACAGAGAGGTGAAATAACTTGCCAAGTTCTTACGTGACGCCCATAATGACTCTGGAAGGGAGGTAGGTCAGGGTCTCCTCTATTTTATGGATGATCAAAGCAGGTTGGGAAGAGTTGCCCAAAGTCGGGCCCAGGTAGTCAGTGGCCATTCGTGGCCCATCCAAAAGTCTTTCTACCACATGCCTACAAAAGCAGCAGCAGAGCTGTCGTTCTGCTTCTTCAAGTTAAAGGTGTGTTTCAGGGATGGTGTCCTGGTGCCTTGCCTGATCCACAAGGACAGTGGCCCTAGCTAACCATGTTAGCTGCGTGGGACTAGTCTGGGAGAAGTCAACATTGGAAGATAAGAATAAAATTGGGATAAAAGGGACCACACACTGAAGATCTTCTAGGACAGTCCACATTCAAGCTATTTTGTCCAGTTATCACCATAATTGTACTCACTCTTGTCACACTATGTAACTGATTTTTGGATAGGAAGAAATTTGTGTAATGGATGGATGCTGGGTCAGCGTGCCCTCTCCTGTCAGAATACTCCTTGTGCAGATGCTCTCTCCTTAGGGTGTCTACTAGGTCTAGAGTTATTTTGTGTCATGAAAGACTGACTTTATGTATTAGTTATGCTGCGTAACAAATTACCCCCAAATTTAGTGGCTTAAACCAACACACATTTATTATCCCACAATTTCCACAGATCAGGAATCTGGGCACGGCTTAACTGGGTTCTCTGCTTCAGGGCCTCTTCCAGGCTGCAATGAAGGAGTCAGCCAGGGTTAGGGTCTCATCTGAAAGTTCGACTGGGGAAGTACCTGCTTCTAATCCCACATGGCTGTTGGCAGGATTCAGCTCCTTGAGGGCTACAGGACTGAGGGCCTCAGTTCCTAGGTGGCTGTTGGCCAGAAGCCACCCTCAATTCTTTGCCCTGTGGGCTTCTCCAACATGGTAGCTTATTTCATCAATGTACCAAACAAGCCAAGAAGGTAATGGAGGAGAGTGTGCTAGGAAGATGCAAGTCCCAATATTTTGTAACCTAATCACATACCATCACCTTTGCCTTATTCTATTAGTTAGAAGCAATTCATAACGTCCAGTCCACACTCAAGGAGAAGGGTAATCACAGAGGGACATGAATACCAGGAAGCAGTGATTATTGGGGGCTATCATAGAAGTCTGCCAAACTCTACTCTGGTTTAAGAACGGAAGGCATAAGTCAGCAGCAAGTCGGGGGAAAAAAGAAAGGCTACTATTGTTTGATCACTTATTATGTGCTGAGCCCTGTGCTAAGCACCTCACATGAATTAATTGTTTCATATAATTCTCACAACAATCCTGTGGCATAGATATTATTAGCCCCATTGTACAGATAACACGGAGTTCAGAGAGATTAAATAACTAGCTTAAGGTCAAATAGTAAACGGTGGAGCTAGGATTCAAAGTTAGGTCTGCCAAACTTCAAAGCCCGCTTCTAACCACCACCATAACTGGGCTGCCTTTTCACCTGTGCACCTGCCGCCTTCTTTCTGGTGCCATGGCCAGCACTGCGAGCCCAGACCTCACACTCTGCTGACAATAATGACCTCTGAGTGTGCCTTCCCGACTCCAGGACTCGCCCTTTTAATCCTACTAGATATCCTCTTTTTCTTTAGTGCCATATTTGTTAGTGTGAGAAGGTCTAAGGCCTGCCGGGAAGGAAGCGAACTTGAGAGGTCAGGAGCAGTTTTGGGGAGGATAGCCTCTAAACAGAATTCTCTCCACATGGTTGGGGAGTGGACCGATTTGATCCCTGAACACCCATTTGCTGATGAGATCACAGACACTCAGGGGAACTAGAAGGACCAGGGCCTTCCTTGGGTCCAAGTGAAGATGGGGAGGTAAAACCAACCATGATGGGCCTTTTAATAAATGCAGGGGTGAGAGATGGAAGAAGCCATGGGTTCAGTGAGCTGGGTGGATGATGGCCCCGCTCACTGAGACAAGAAGACCCGGGAGGGTGCAAAGGGAGAGAGGAAAGCAGTTTTGAATATGCTGAATTTAAGGGTCTGTGGATATTAGACGACTTTAAGGAAGTACTGTTCATCTTGCTGGATCTGATAATAGAATTGAAGATAATACTATGTATAATATCTATAACCTCTTAGAGCTAATTAACAAAATGAGATAATACAGCAAAATGAGATGATGTATGAGACTGCTTTAAAATACTCTAGCAACACCCAAGTTCTCTTGCGGCCTAGGCTTGGAACCAACACACTGTCACTTCTAACTTATAGGGCCAAAGCAAGTCACACAGTTGATACAGAGTCAAAGAGACAGAAAATATCTCCAGTCTCCTACATCGGAGGAACAAAGGGTGGGTAAAAAGCTGAGGGTAGTAAATGCAATTCTGTAGCTAGAACAGGCATACCAGAGTTCTGTTTGTGTTAACCTTTTGGCTTGATCTACAAGACTCACAGCCTTAGCTCTTTCAGGCTGAAGCTGTTTGGGCCTGAGGAAGAGCCTGAACCCCAGGTGGGCCAAAGATTCTCCTTCAGGAGTCACTAGCCATGGGGAGTTGAGGCCAGATTATGTAAGGTCAGGCAGGGCTGTTTGAGTTGAGCCAAAGCTCTTGGAAAACCACAGTCACAGGGGCAGAAACTCAGTGTCACAGAAGAAGCTGAGAAAAGAGTAGAGACAGGCAGGGATGATCCGAGACCCAGGACTGTGAGGGGAGGAAGCCTGAGGAGGGGAGGGAGGGAGGGAGAGAGAACACACGCACGAGCAAGTGAGTGAGCTAGCAAGACGCATGCACAGACAGGGACACACGTGCACAGGAAATGAATGGAGTAGCCTAAGAGATGCTTGGAGAGCAAAGGAGTGAGGCTAAGGAAGACAGCCGAGCCGAAGAGCGGCAGACTGAGAAACAGACCGTGTGCAGGCAACTGCCACCCTATGCGGTCTGTCCGCAGCCGGTGCAGTGAGAGTCCCTCGCGTCGCACGTGGATTAGTCTGAGTGGGATTATGGTCCTTGCACACGAAAGATTCCTTGATGAAGACATTCATGTCAAACTTTTAAGGTTTCACACAGTGCTTTCATGGTTATGTTCATTTAACTGACTATATTAATACTAAGATGGCTCCTAGTATATGCAAGTCACCTCACTACTGAGGGTCCAAAGATTATGATCCAGTCTCTGCCCTTATGAAGATTAAATCAAGATTGGGGAAACAGGAAATTGTATGTCTGAATGGTTAAAAGTAACCCAACACAGTCAAGGACTGTCTACTCAGTGCTACAGAGAGAAAGGGCTACAAAAGTTCAAAGGCAGGAGAGACGCATGGGGGTGGCAGCAGTCAGGGAAGGCTCATCTAGAGGCAGTCAGACTTGATCTGGGCTGAGAATTGTGCCCAGGGGAGGAAGCGGTATGGAGGGGCCTGAGCCCAGGGACCCCACTGCCTACCTCAGTGCTATTACCTGAATTGCAGGAATAATAGCAAGAGGAATAATAATGCTCTGCAATTACCAGTCTTGCAAACTCAAACCTAGGAAGTCTCAGAGGTTTAGGGAGATGAGGCTGGCGAACGTAAAGGTAGGAAAACTCGTTGAGAGGCTGTTGCAGAAGTCTGGGCCCAGAGCAAAGAAAAGCTAGACAGAGACGGACAGCACAGGTGCAAAAGTCGGCCAGGCCCATGATGAGCAGAGGAAGGAAGAGGATCAGGGACTCTGATTTCACTGGTGTGAGTGGGGGCCTTAGGTGTCATCATTTTCAAAACCTTCTGGGTGACTCTAATGTGCAGCCAGGGCTGGGAACCATTGTTCTGCGTTTTCATGAGTGGGAGACAGAATTATACCCCTGTAGACAAGAAGAAAGTGGGAAGGAGGTATAGCCAGATAGAGATAGTGAGATTGTTTGACTTACGATGTTGAGTTTGAGGTGACTGCTTGATGTTAATGTAAAAAAAAAATCCACTTGTCATTTAGAAATGTGGGTCATTGGAAGAACAAATTGGGGAGTAAACTGCAGAGAGGAAAGAGGTGGAACAATGGATCTGTTCAAAGGAAAGAAAGAGAAAGAAGAAGAAAGGCACAGCCTGGATCCTATTAGCTGCTTTCCATGCAGAGTTGTTGGGAGAACTGAAAGTTGGTGGGAAACGTCCCTCACACAGGGGGTGGCACATAATAAATGGAACTATCAGTTAATATAATCTCATTCCCTCCAAAAATGACTCTAACAGGTGGGGATTAACAGTCGAGTTTAAAGGTGAGAAAAGAGATTCAAAGAACGTTATCCAAAGTCCTACAGTTAGTAAATTTAGAGTTAGGATCCAAAGTCAGGTGACTGAGGCTCAAAGACCAGCTCTCCCACTACAGTACATCATAGCAGAGGGCTGAACACGGAAACCTGGGCACCAAGCTAAGGAGGTGGGAAGAACAATTGGCCAAGGAGACGGGCAAAGTCAGGAAGGCAGGAGGAAAGCCATGGGTGTACCACATGGGGTCAGGAGGCCAAGAGAAGGGAGGATCTTGAAGAGATTCACCATGTACCCTCGCCATGTCCACGGTGCAGTGGGCGTGGGGAGGAGAAAGCCAGAGACAACACAAGGGAAACCATTTAAGACTTTTGGAGTTGTAGGAGGGATGTGTGCGGACTCGTCCCCTGGAGAGGGCCTAGAGTGGCGAAGGAGAAAAGCAACAGGTGGATGCGTGTCCTAGACATGCGTCCCAGACACCCTCTCACAGTCCTCATGAGACCCTATGAGACAGGCGCTATTATCATCATTTCCACTTGACAGGTGAGGCTCAGGAGTGAGTACCACGTGAGGATTCCAGTTCAGGACGATGAAGGCCAGGCTTCTTTTCAAAACTGCACTCTTCTGCAGGGACCTGTTCATCACCTTCAAACAAGGCCTTGCTTAATGACTTGGAATAACGCAAGACATGAAAATTACATACCTGGTGGAAGGTCACACAATCCATCCTGTCGTTGTTATCCTCATCCAAGGACATCCTTTAAACACGTGGTCCTCATAAATCAAGATACCCATATCCATTCAGGCCTCTAAACAGTGCTTCCCAAATCTTAATGTGTGTCAAATCACCCAGAGATCTCTGATTCAAGTAGTTAGAGGTTCTGATTTCTAGTGATGCTGCTGGTCCACAGTCCACACTTTGAGCAGCAAGGCCTTAGGGCAGTGGTTCCCAAACTTTTCTGCACATTGGAATCACCTGGAGAGTTTCCAAAACTACTGATACCTGTTTCCCACCGCTAGGGAATTGTGATTTAATTGGCCTGGGGTATGCTCTGGGCTTGGAATTTTTAGAAGATCCCCATGTGATGTAAAGTGCAGGCAAGTTTAGGAGCACTGTCCTCCTGAGGCTTGCAGAGGCAGCCTGTAGAAAGCATGCAAGGAAATGAATCGATAAAGATGACGAACCGATAATGCGGTAAGAATACAATAGCTTAAACTATGCAAGGTCAGTACTTTGAAGAGGGTAGTGGCAGTTGGGAAACACGTCACACTCAAGCAGCGCCTAGGAATCTGTCGTGCCTCTGAGGCACGAGCGCCTGTTGCTGGGAAGACGAAGCCCTCGGCTCCCTCTCGTTCACAGCACCCACTCCTCACCCGTAGCGGGCGGGGCGCGGGCCGGCGCAGGCCTTCCTGGAGCATGCGCGAACGCGCCGCCGGCGTGGGCGGGGCCTGCTGTCCGCGCGCAGGCGCACCACTCCCGCCCGCAGGCCCGCGCCCCCGGAAGTGCGGCGGAGTCACGCGCGCGGTCAGCCCGGGGGGTTGGCGCCGGGCTGGGCGTCGGCCGCGCGCAGCCGCTTGGCGCACGTGGCTGCGCACCAGGCCCCCAGCGCCCTGGAGCCGCCGGCCTCGGTTGCCGAGGCGGTGTCATCCCTGACCATCGTCGACGCGTTCACCGCGGCCGGCGAGAGCTCCGCGGCGGCGGCCCCCGCGTTCCCCAGGAGGTTCATCTGCTCCTTCCCCGACTGCAGCGCCAGTTACAACAAGGCCTGGAAGCTCGACGCGCACCTGTGCAAACACACGGGGGAGGTAACGAGGCCGCAGAGGGGCGTGGCGGCCAGGCCCAGGGACGAGGGACGCTGTGGCCGGCCCGGTGGGCGCTGCCCAAGCGGCCTGGCGACAGCGCGTGGGTGCGCAGGGCCGGCTGTGCAGAATGTGTTCAGCTTTGGCACCTTGGCCCGCGGAAGCGAACCAGCTGTGCCTTAGGTTAGGGAAGGAACATGAACAGGTAGACCAGAAGTTCTAGGACCGAGCTCTCCGCGCTGTGGGCTTATTAAGAACCCCCCACCCCCTTTGATCTTGAGTCTTGGCCAGTCACCACCTCCCCATCATCTGTAAATACGTGCATGGTTGGAAACCGCCCCCACAACAGACACCTGTCTTAAGCACCGGCCTCCGGGAACTGGAATGGGAGATGACTCCTAAGTACTGGAGGTTTTGCAAGCAGCGTGCGTTTATTCTTTCCTAATTCAGTACCATCCCAGCACTGGAGAGAGCGAGCAGTGAACAGGGAAGGCTTCTGCTGTCTCCAGCCTCTCGCTTTAAGGGGAACAAACGAACGAATAAGTAGGACTGAGTCGCAGTAAGGCGAGGGCTGTGGCGACTGGTCAGGAACGGCGTTTCTTGACTGGAATGACAAGGGAAGGATCCAGCCATGCAACATTTGAGGGACAAACAGTCTGGGCGGAGAGAGCTGCGGATGGAGCCTGTGGTCCTGGGGTGGAGGGCAGGCCCGTGTCATGGGCTGGGGGACCACAGGGCAGGAGGCCTGAGAAGCAGGCCTAGAGGGGTCATTTGTAGGCCAGGGTACACAAGAGTTTGGGTTTCATTTTGAGGGCAATAGGAAGCCTTTGGAAGATGGCAGGTGAGGAAAGGGAGGCTCATGGAGGCTGAGGAATCTGCCCAGTTTCCCAGATTTGGCAGAGCCTGGCTTTGTGCCGCCTCGGCTGAAGGCCTTAGTTCTTAAACCAGGGCCCCGCAGTCCCTGCCTTTGCTTCTCGCACCTGCCTCACTTTCAGGCCACTCCTCCCTGTGTCTTCATGGTTCCCATCCTCCTTGCCCTCTGCAGCCTTTCAAGGCTGACCATTTACTCCTTGGGACCTTTTCCTCTTTCTCTTCCACCCTTTTCGTTGGCTTCTCTTCTGCCCTCTGCTTTGTCCACCCCGCCCGGTCCTCTCTTGGTGGTCTACCCCGGGGCCTGGCTTCACTCGTAACATCCATCATGCTCTGCCTCCGTGTCCTTCCTCTTGCCCATTCTCTCCTCCACACTTTGGGCTCTGTAACCAGTGTTCAAATTAGAGCTCACCTTTCCTTTTAGACTTGTGTGCTGTATTTTGGATATTGGCATTACCAGCTTCCTTCATACAGGCTGGAAAACGTGGAGTCATCTTTGTTGTCCCAAATCTCACACGTTAATTTGACAAATATTTATTGAGCCTACTCCATGGCGAGCTGTGAAAAGTTCTGTGGATCTGCTCTGGTCATGCACCTCGTCTGTCTTCCTGTCCACTTGCTTGGCTACTAGTACTTGCATCTGAGGCCTTGGTACCTCCCTCCTGGACTGTTGTGGTGGTATGTTTTCCATAGTTAAATAAACACAACTGCTTATTTGAGGGGTGTGTTTTGGCTTTTCCTATAGGTTCAGAATGGAGTCCCCTGCTGCCGACTCCTGGCTCCCAGGTGTGGTTGTGATTAGGGCTGTGAGCTGTTTTCCCAGGCACCTGTGAGCTCTTTCAGATGTGAAACATTGTCGTGTAGCTGTGCCAGGCATTCTTTTAGCACAGATGCTGGGCTTGTCCAGGATGAGACAGAACTTGCACGTTCCTCTGCTCTAGCCTTTGAATAGATGAAAACAGGCCGCGGTGGAGATCTGTGCAGACAGGTCATGCTAGTGGCAGACAAGCCATCTTTAAGGGAGTTGCTGCTGCAGTCTCAGGTCAGGAGCAGGTGAACAGTGCTGTACGGTCACTGTGAAGGCTGTCTGCTTATTTCATATGCTATTCATAGAACAAAATCTGCTGCGGTGGCTTTGTGAGAAGTTGTGGCATTTGTGTTGTGTAACTTCACGCAGGAAAGTGTTGCCTGGGCATGGTGTAGCAGGTGCTGCATGCTTCGTGAGTAGAAACCGTCTTTGGAGACAGTCTGTGGCTTTGCCTACTAGACATTTTAGGCCTGAAAATAATACCAGAGCTACTAACTAGGGCAGAATTGATGTGCTTTTTTTCTTTCTTTCCTGCCTGCTAGAGACCATTTGTCTGTGACCATGAAGGGTGTGGCAAAGCCTTTGTCAGGGACTACCATCTGAGCCGCCACATCCTGATTCACACTGGAGAAAAGCCATTTGTGTAAGTAGTCAACTGTTTAAGGCCTTCGAAGCGGTTGTGTTTGGCAAATAGACCTGGTGAGAATGTTGATTGTTCACCCACGAGGTCAAGAACGTTAAGCTTCTTTGCTTTGCATCTGCTGATGTAAGAGGAGACTAAGTTTTGAATGTGTGGAAGAGAG
Source organism: Equus asinus (assembly GCF_041296235.1). NCBI lineage: Eukaryota > Metazoa > Chordata > Mammalia > Perissodactyla > Equidae > Equus > Equus asinus. Next base: position 9,561,663 of record NC_091800.1, read on the forward strand.
GGGTTTTGTGGGTCATGTGTGTGATAATTTCAGGAGTGAGTAAATCTGAAGTTCTCTTGAGTTCCCATCCTCTCATCTCCCTGCAAAATGTATACTAGATGGGAAAGCAGCCCTGAAAAACACATAGTTCAGACTAGATGGAAAATGGTTCCCTGGCGTATTCTTGGCTCCGCGTTGTCAGGGTCTTCGTAAACTGACAGGTGCTGGGATAAGAGAGAAGCATGAAGTAGAGCTTTTAATGGTTTATCTTGTATTTCTTCAAATTAGGCCTCTGTACCTCTGTCATACCAGTTTTAATTTTATTCTTCTTGGAGTTACTGAGTATTTCTGAGAGGATAGAGGTATAGCTTTTCTTTTAAAGCTATGGATTTCAGGGGGCCAGCCCCCTGGCCGAGTGGTTAAGTCCATGCGCTCCGCTTCAGCAGCCCAGGGTTTCATCAGTTCAGATCCTGGGCACGGACCTAGCACCGCTCATCAAGCCATGCTGAGGCGGCGTCCCACATAGCACAACCAGAAGGACCTACAACTCGAATACACAGTACATAGAGCACAACTATGTACTGGGGGGCTTTGGGGAGAAGAAGAGAAGAAAGAAAAAAGGTTGGCAACAAATGTTAGCACAAGTGCCAGTCTTAAAAAAAAGAAAAAAAAAGCAGTGGCTTCAAATTTAGGGGGCATCAGAATCACCTGGAAAGCTTCTTAGAACAGTGCTGGCCCACCACAGAGTTTCTGGTTCAGGAGGTCTGGGGTGGGGCCTGAGAATTTGCATTTCTAGCACATTCCCAGGTGCTGGTGAAAATGTTCCATGAAAACAGTTAGTTTTCACTGAAAAAAACAAAATAAATGTAATAGCTGTCCAGAGCTGTATGCGGGAGACTGTGTCAGAAAACAGCTGTGTGGCAGGTTTTGCAGATGCTGGAATTTGGTAGCATAGTTTTGTTCCATGAGACAATTCCTTGAGCAGTAAGCTTTTTAACGGCCTGAGTTGATTTCTTTTAGTTTTAAGAGGATGATGGATGTGAAGTGTCTCCTGTCTCCCTAAGGTCCAGGCAGTGTGAGGAAGGTGGGTTCTCGACACAGGATTGCCTTCACTGTGGTTTGCCGCATGGAGAGCCATCTCCTCTCTGGCTGAGCACGTGTGGCCCGCGGGAGTGGGGCAGAGTCCCGAGGATGGCCGTGTCTTCACTTCAGTCCCAGTTCAAGCACCCAGTGTGTTGTCAAAATAAATGACCCTGAGGGAAGCTTCATTTATTTCAAAATTCAGTTCAACTAGATTAGCAAGGAGTAAGCGTGGTCTGGAAAATAGGGCTGGAGGTTTCGCTTTGGGGAGTTTATTCTACAGCTAGACTTGTGCCTGAATTAAATGTCTGTACCAGGTTCTGTGCACCACGACCTGTAGAAGTAGAAGAGGGCTACCTTTTTGTGTGTGAAAAGGAGGGGAGGGGGAGACAGGATGAACCTGTATTTATATTTTCTTCTATTTGTGTAAAGAAACCCTGAAAGTTACATAACAGAACTGAAAATGTTGTCACCTGTCTTGGGAGTGGTGGGGAGGGCTGGGTGGGACGGGGCAGATGTGGAAGGAGACGTGGCTGTGTCCCTTTTTATGCTTTTTGGTTTCTGAGCTGAGTAGCTGTACGCTATTTAAAAAACAGAATCTCAAAGAAAGCATGGGTCTGGGTGCAGATGCACTGGATGGATTAGAAAGGCGATGGTTATTCGCGCTGGAACCGGACAAGCGTGTGGTAATCTCCTCCGGCTCGCTCGCTCGCCCAGACCTCTCCCTTTAGCTCTGGATCTCCGTTGTCCAGCTGCTTGCTGGACAGTATCACATGGTTGCCTCTCTGGCTTCTTAAATTCCACGTGGCCGAAACCCCTCACCGTCCAACCTGGGCTCCGCTTTCCCTGTGGTCCTCTCCTCCCTTGTTCTTGTCAGGTGGCGTTGCTGTCATCCAGTGACCCACAGTGAAGAAGAGCAGCTCCCGTGGATGCCTCATTCTTCTTTCCCACCCTCTACAGCAAACAGGTCACCAGGTGTTGCTACTTACCCCTCAGATCCCTCTCCCCTGCTCCAGCTGCCACTGTCTCAGTCAGGCGCTGCCCTCCTCCGTGAGGAATGGAAGTGTTTTCTCTGCCCCCCCGACTGGCGCTCTCCCTCAGTACCCTCCAGGGGGCTTCCGTCCCTAAAACCCCGCAGTGCTTGTAAGCACCGCTTACACAACAAAGTCCGGGTTCTTAGGACGTCACAGAGATGACCTTTGTGATTTGAGCTTTCTGTGCTCTTGCCCCATTTGCTTGACACTCACACATGGAATTGTGGTCCAGCCATGCTTAACTGAGCAGCAGCCCCCCGCACCCCCGACTTTGCCAGGGTCTTTCATGTCCTGTGCCTGCTGTTTGGTTCCTGTCAGGACTTTTCCTGGCCCTGTCCTCCTGCCCCACGCTTGGGTTAGATGGCTGTGTCAGGATTAAAGTCAAGAGTGACAGAAAACCCAGCACGATGGAGGCTTAAACAAGAGAGTCTCTTTCTCTTGCGTACGTGAAACGCAGAAGTGAGAGGTAGATGGTCAAGGGGTGCTGCACAGTCCTCAGGCCCCGGGCTCCTTCTAACCCGTCTCTGCCATCCTCATCTTGGGGCTTTAGCATCGTGGTCCGGGATGCCTGGTGGAGCTCTGGTTGTTGCATAAGCATTCCAGCCACCAGAATGGAGGAAGGGGGCAAAAGAAGTATGCCCCCTTTTTAGACACTGGGGGGGTGGTGATCAGGATGAACCAGAAACTTAGCCTTGTGGCCACCCCTAATTGGAAAAAGCTCTATTTCTGTTGGCTGTGTATCCAGCTAAAACTCTGAGTTCTGTTCCTGAGGTCAAAAACAACACCTGCTGGCACTTGTAGCGATCTCTGCCACAGTGCTCCTCTCGTGGGCTTCCAGGGGCCTCTGGCAGGTCTCTCACTGTCACTGTGCAGCTCTGTCCTTCTGCCTGTCCCTGAGGATAGCACAGTGCCTAATAGGAGTATTCAGTGAATGGCAGCTGAGATCAGGGCTTGTAAGGAAGTCCTGCTTCATCCATCAGGCTTATGAAAACTCATCACAAAAAGAGCACATATTTAAAAAAAACACAGGGCTGGCCCTGTGGCCGAGTGGTTAAGTTCGTGTGCTCCGCTGCAGCGGCCCAGGGTTTCGCCAGTCCGGATCCTGGCATGGACATGGCACCACTCATCAGGCCACATTGAGGCGGCATCCCATATGCTACAACTAGAAGGACCTACAACTAAGATATACAGCTATGTGCCGAGGGGATTTGGGGAGATAAAGCAGAAAAAAATAAATAAATAAAAATTAAAAAAATAAAAACACAGTGTCACAAAGAATTTACATAATTTTTTGAGGCCAAGATACAGAAACGCTCCTTAAGGGGAACTAGAATGGCTTGGTGACGTGCCAGAGGCATCATGGTTTATGGTTCTGTTCTCAATATCTGTTGTTACCTCTAATGATGAGCTGAAACTAGTTTTTTTGAGGTCTTTTGGAAATGCAGGTTATAGTGACATTTCAAGCAAAATTAAGGTTATCAGATTCCAAACTGAGAACTTACTTAAATACGCTTGAAGCTTAAGCAAGCTTTGGTTTTTGGGCCCTGGCGTTTCTCCTCTTCCCCCTGCCCGGTGTGGAGGGGAGGTCTGCCGCAGTGTGCTTGATTTCAGAAGCCTAACGTGAAAATGCACCTCGTCACGTGATAACCACATCAGAGTTAAGAGGCCTCCATGGTATGGCTTCACACTTTGGAATGTGTTAAAGACTATTTTATACTGTACTTTGAAATAATTAGCTTTCATAAAGTAGGAGGATATACACATCTTAAAACGCTTCTTCCCTTGGTTTACTGCTTTGATTTTATATACTTTCTTACAGTTGTGCAGCTAGTGGCTGTGATCAAAAATTCAACACAAAGTCAAACTTGAGGAAACATTTTGAACGCAAACATGAAAATCAGCAGAAGCAGTATGTAGTAAGTATGAATGATTTTATATGCTTAAATTCTATTTGTATGCTATCGCCTATGTTTCTAAGATTTTCATCATCCAAATTTTGTCAGTGACACTAGGTATCATAATAATGGTTTATTTTGAAACCATTTTTTTTGCTAACTCAGGTACGTTATCGGCAGGCTACCTCCAATGAAACATTTTTGCTCTTTCAAATGTGTTTCTCTTTAAAGCTTCCTGACAGAGTTTTATAGTAACTAAACGGTGAAAGTAGCAACTATGTAACATCCACAATATTTTTATCCTGAAAGGATTCTGTTAGGAACTGTCTTTGATTTTTCTCAAGACTAACACACCTCTACCAAACAGTGCAGTTTTGAAGGTTGTGAGAAGACCTTTAGGAAGCATCAGCAGCTGAAAATCCATCAGTGCCAGCACACCAACGAACCGCTGTTTAAGTAGGTATTTTACGTGGGGGAAAATCGCTTACATTTCAGGTGAGAATCAGATCGAAAAGCAAAGGTTGGATACAAATGTTCTGAAGCAGTTTCTTAATCAACATTTTTCTTTTAACATGTACAGTATATACCCATTTACATATTGGGGCATTTTAAAAGTTTAATTTTGCTTTTGTTTCTCTAAAAGAAATATTTAATGTTTCAGAATAATTTGTGAGATTAGTATAATTGTGGTTAAGCTTGAAGGGAGGGCTAAGAAGTGACTTGACTGTTTAGAGCATGTTCAATGATAGGAAATGTCATTATGAAGACACTGAGTATTCCTTTCCTACAGAACAAAAGTGAGTGAGCTTAGCCTGCATTAGAGAGGGTTTCGTGGGGAACATGAAAGGGCAACTGGACATGCTGGAACAGACTTGCCAAGGGCATCGAGGAGCCTGACTGCCTGCTCGAAGGTCGTCTTGAAGAGTGCTGGGTGGCTGGCCAGGGCCGCCTCCTGCTACACAGGACGCCTCGCCCTGGGAGTTGCTGCAGGGCCTGCGCCTGGCCTTGCTTGCAGGTCTGCCACTTCTGCTTGTCTGCTGACGCCTAACACAGCAGTGGCGTGTGCTCTCTATTGCTCACAGAGGCGGCTGCACCTGCTGCTGTGCTTTTCATGCTGTCCCAGAGCAGCAGCATTAGAAAAACTAGACACAGACGATTCAGGGTGGCTTAGTGGTTTAGCTAAGCCATCTATTTTTAGCCATGAAAACAGTCTATTTTTAGAAGTCTAAAGATGAAAACATGGTTATCACTTATGTTAATAAGTTATTTATTAACATAAATTGCTTATGTTAATTTGATCACATAAGCAAAAAAAGTAATGACCTTTTTCTCTCAGCTTGTTTTGCCCCAAGGTTGGTCAAGTAAGTTGAATTTCACGTCTGATCAGGTCTAAATTTTAAATCTCCTTTTTTTGACTGGTTTGCTTGTGGGAGAAAAGGACAGAGTAATGTTTATCGCGAGTGGAGTTCCCCGTGACAGTGGACGGGCTAATTCTCCACCTGTTCTTAACCCAGGTGTACCCGTGAAGGATGTGGAAAGCACTTCGCTTCTCCCAGCGGGCTCAAACGGCACGGGAAGGTCCATGAGGGTACGTATGGACCTGCTTTGTGACGCTCACTCTCAGCGAGACACCAGCATGGGGTGTATTTGGTTCTTCGACCCGCTCGGTGCCTTCTGCCCTAGTCCGTGGTCATACTGAGAAACTCGGAACTATGCAGGCAGGGGCACCGCTCTGCTTATTCGGGTTTATACTCTTTTTTTTTTTTTTCAAAGATTTTATTTTTTTCCCTTTTTCTCCCCAAAGCCCCCCTGGTACATAGTTGTATATTCTTCGTTGTGTGTCCTTCTAGTTGTGGCACGTGGGACGCTGCCTCAGCGTGGTTCGATGAGCAGTGCCATGTCCGCACCCAGGATCCAAACCAACGGAACACTGGGCCGCCTGCAGTGGAGCGCGCAAACTTAACCACTCGGCCATGGGGCCGGCCCCGGGTTTACACTCTTGAGCAGACAGGCACTGTTTGCTGTCGCTTCTTCCCCTATCTGTTGTTGTCGTTCAGAGTTAACGTTCTGTTGTTTACAGCGAGTGCCTGGCTGTGCTTTATACTTAGGAATGTGTTGGTTCTCCAGCCAAGGTTTTGCTTTTTCACACTTGTTTCTAACCTCTTCTCTTTACCACCTGGGCCGTTCTTTTCCTTGTTGGCCTTCGAAGGGCTTGGATAAGAGTTTGAGGTTTTCACAGTAATCAGATTGCAACTTTTTTCAAAAAGACTTCATTAAACTAACTACTTGAATCTATTATCTGTTTCCATGAGGGATTTTTGATAATTCCAATTTCCAAATCCCTAGGATTTCTGAGATTTTTTTATTATTATTTAACAAGAGATTAGTAGCTGAGAGTGAGGAGCAGCCTCACTCTTTTTAGTTTCTAACTGGTATTTAGTTAGGTGAAACTCAGGTTGGCTGTCACACTGATTAATCCAACTCTGGTGCTTTGCACAGTGCCTGTTTGTGTGGAGTGTTTTTTCCTGGGTTCTTCTGGTTTTTTCTTCATAAGCTGTACCCTGCTGCTTTTTTGCAGCAGGACTCTTACTGGATGGTAGGACTTGAGGGAGCCAGGGGGTGGGCACATAACTACTGAGATAGAGTGTTGGTGGTTTGCCAGGGACAAAGGACCATGTAACTCTTTTTCTGAGGAAAGAAAGAGCAAGCAGAAAGCAGAGCAGGGAGAGGGGCTGTGAGCATGAGCCATGGAGCGGGGCGTCAGAGCAGCTGGGGGTGCGTGTGCAGGATGCCCCCTGACAGAAGAGCCAGAAGGGGAGGGCACCTTCCTGTGCAGTCTGTGAAAGTAAAAGCCTGTAGGAAGTACCTTCATGCAAGTGTTTGGTTTTACTGTAAAGTAAGCTTTTCTGAGATTTTATTCCCACCTCTTGAGACTAACAGAATACTCTTGGGAAGTAGGTGAAAAATTATAGAGGCATGTAAGTTTCCTTTCTAATAACCATTGATGTTTACACTGAATATTCACAAAAGGCAATGCAACAATTTTTTTTAATAGGTTATATATGTCAAAAAGAATGTTCCTTTGTGGCAAAAACATGGACAGACCTTCTGAAACATGTGAGAGAAGCCCATCAAGGTAAGGCAGTTGTGAATGGGATGGTGTCACTATTTGTCCCTAGAGAACTGAGGTCATGCTTTTAAAGAGTGAAATATTAAAAATGTGCTCTAAAATAATTGTTGCTATAGTATGTCTTGTGAAATGCTGGGTACCTCAGCTGTCTGACACGTGAGCAGAGATCTGTGGTCCCAGGGTCAGAAGAGCCGTGCCGGGTCCCATCTGCTGTGGACACCAGGCGTTCTTAAAGGCTCTGGCAAGTGAGGAGTCTCAGTCGGTGCTGGTGTTCTGAGGGACAGTCTGGGAAAAGTGCCTGTGGACTGGACCACAAGGAGCGAGGCGGGTCTGTTTAATTCTCTCTCCTTGTCCACAGCCACCTGCTCCTTAGCAATGGAACAGTGACTTTATGTAATATAAGAACTTGTGAAAATTGAGACCAACTGTCAAGCAATAAAAACTGGAGTTAGTTTGCTCTGAAATTTCTGATTTATGATAATCACAAGGTTTTTGGCACCAAATACATTACTTATACACTCAATATTAATTTTTTCTATATGGTAATACCTGGAGAGAGTGGCTAAATTTGTTTTTCTACTCCACCAGAGGAGATAAGATGTGAAGTATGCCAGAAAACATTTAAACGCAAAGATTATCTGAAGCAACATATGAAAACTCATGCCCCAGAGAGGGATGTGTGTCGATGTCCAAGAGAAGGCTGTGATAGAACCTACACAACTGTGTTTAATCTCCAGAGCCATATTCTCTCTTTTCATGAGGAAAGGCGCCCGTTTACATGTGAACATGCTGGCTGTGGCAAGACGTTTGCAATGAAGGTGAGCACTCACCCTCACAGGTGCCGTCCTTTAGGTCTGTGGCTTTCCAGCTGGGTGTCTAGGAGCCCTGGATTCCAGGATGGTGGCCCAGGGCCTGCACATGGGGAAGGCTGGGGGAGCATGGCTCTCGACCGGTCGTCCACTCTGCTTTAGCAGGAGTGGTTCTTAGCTCAAGCCTGCAAAACCACCAGATTGACCTATGCCAGTGGTTCTCAAAGCGTGGCCCTGCACCAGGAGCATCAGCATCACCTAGGAACTTGCTAGAGAGCATATCCGCAGGCCCCACTCTAGACCTGCTGAGTCAGACACTATGGGGGTGGGGCCCAGTAATTTGTTTTAACAAACCCTCCAGGTGATTCTTCTATAGGCTAATTTGAGAACCAGTGGCCTGTGGTACCACATGCTTTTTATTAGAGTCTGCTGATATTTTGGATGTCCTTTTAGACTGCCATCATTAAGGACTGAGAAGGGAAGGGGGCAGCAAGGACACGAGGGACCATACAACTCCGGGGATTTGGTCTAGATCTTGGTGTGATTCGAATTGGTAAGAACATGACGCTAAGTGGAGGGACCCGTGCAGTTTCGCAGACTCTCACTCGAGTTGGTGCTCCTACAAGCGCTTACCATGGATTATAATAAAGGCTGAGGAGAGAGATGCTGGCTCAGCAGAGGTCCAAACCGTTGGAAAATAACTTCAGCATTATCATCAAGCACAGCAAGACTTTGTCAGAATTTCCACTGGTTTTGGGGAATGCTGTTGATAACATTCAGTTAAAAGAACCTCCTTTAGCTTGGAATAGTTATTCAGAACTCGCTCCCCATGCCCCCTTTCTTATGCCAGAACTAAGAAGCCGTGGGTAGTTGAGACTGGATGAATTCCTAAGCTGGGTCCTGGGAGAGGTGGGGATCGAGGTCCACGATTTGAGGAATTCTACTCTGGTGGGGGAATCTTTTTAGGTAGAGGTCAGATCCCTCAACAGAACATAACAGAAGTCTGACAGTTTAAGTAACTCACGGAGTTTCATTTTAATAGACACCAAATGGCAATGTCTTTATAACTTTTTGTCTTTCCTTCATTGTAGCAAAGTCTCACTAGGCATGCCGTTGTGCATGACCCTGACAAGAAGAAAATGAAGCTCAAAGTAAGTTGAGACAACTTAGGCTTTCTGTTAACTTAAAAACATAGATTGCTTAAGCCAGATGCAGTCTACTTAGTATATTTTCAACTGCGTATTACTGTGTGCGTCTGCGCTACTACTGACAGTGGCCGTATGCACTTCACTTCCTCATAAAGGGATGCTGGGTACCTGTCAGGGCGCACACCTATTGGAAAGTCAGTTCACACAGGTTTGATTTTGAATTCTAACCATCTGTTTTCCTGTTTCCAAAGGTAAAACCTTCTCGTGAAAAGCGGAGTTTGGCCTCTCGTCTCAGTGGATATATCCCTCCTAAAAAGAAACAAGAACAAGGCGTCTCTCTGCCGACAAACGGAGAGTCACTGCGCTGCCCTCCAGACCAGGCGCCCCTGACCGCCGCAGTGCTCGCCCTCAGCCAGAGAGCAGCTTGCTTTGTTTAAAAGGACTACACATCAGCCAGCTCAGTTATTTTTTCTTGGCAGCACATTTTTCTTTATTAAAATTACTGATGCAGAACAGAACATCTAATTCTCTATTCTATTTTCTCTGTTCAGAGTGTCTCCTTTCTGGGTCCCTTGAGTTTCTCTATATGCATCCTCTTCCTTTTTGCTCAAATGACGAAGCACACACATTACAGCTTTTCCTCCTTTAACAGACTGTGGCCTGGATGAGAAGGTAGCTATTCCAGGCATAGTCTGGAGTATGTGATTAAATATCTCCTCCTAAAAAAGAGAAAAGAGCCAAAGATTAATTTAAAACCAATGTCTTTGAACAGGGCCTTTAAGGAGGCAAGTAAGGTTAAATGAAGTCATAAGGCTGGGGCCCTAATTTAATATGACTAGTGTCCTTATAAGAAGAGGGCGAGACACCAGGGATGTGTACCCACAGAGAAAAGGCCCCAGGAGGGAACAGGGAGAAGGCGGCCATCTGCCACCAGAGAAATCAAACCTGGGACACTTAGATCTTCAACTTCCAGCCTTCAGACTGTGAGACAATAAATTTCTGTTGCTCAAGCCAGAAAAAACCCCCAAAAAACAAAAAACCAATGTCTTTGACTCTTTCTGGTGTTAATGCTCTAATATCCATACAACAATCATTCTTGAATTGCTGCTACTTAAGTGATTAGCTTATCAAATCATACGTATGTGGTTAAGCTGATTGAAACCTATACAATAATCAGGCAGTTACACAAATTCCATGTAACTAAACTAACGCAGTAAAGGCGTGGTAGTTTTAAATCTCCACTCTCATGGCACTGAGGGGCTATGTTTGGGCCCAGACTACCCCCTCAAAAAAGTACTACAAAGCAGTGGGTTTGGGCCCTGGCAGAGTACTTCTCCTCATCCCCAAAATTTGTTAGCCCAGTGCAGTTCCCACCACTCACTCACACAGAATCACCTGGGGCGATGGGAAAACTGCAGACACCTGGTTCTAGAGACGCTGGGTCGGCTGCGCTGAGACCTAGGCCTACGTGATTCGAACGTGGAACCAGGCTTGAAGCCACTTAGACTAAAGCTGCCTTTCAGTTGCTGGTAAGTTATTGAAGTCTAAATGCATAATACATGTTCCCTAAACTTATCCTGGGATTATAAACTAATACACACTTTCCAGAAGACAACTTGACTAACACACACACAGTGCTCCTCAGAGGCATTTAAGAAAACGAAACAAACTTTAAAAAATGAATCTATACAGTTTATAGTTTTCCTATTTAAATGTTAGATATTCTACAATTTGTAAAATAGAATGGTATATAGCCCTTAAATTATGAAGTAGAATATTTCACATGGCAAAATATTTATGCTACAATGGAAAAAGCAATGTAGATACAGTAAGCTTGCCTTTTGAAAACAAACTGGAAGGCTACCAGCACCACTGGGTGGAATTACCAGATGATTTTCTTTGCCTTTACATTTTCCAGATTTTCTACAATTATATTTTTAGGTCAGAAAACAAAAAACACAAGCAGTTACTCATACCTGCTTTTACTTACTATTTTATTTTCTGGCTCTTCTGCATTCTTCCCTTTCTTTATAGTAATTTGAACTTTGTATTTTTTCTCAATCCATTGCTGAATCTGTTTACTCTTTGTGTCCAAATCATGTTGTCCAATGTTTGAAGAAAACGTTAGTTCCTTTGTCAGGGTCGGTCCTAGTTTGAAACAGTTAGACTTGGTGCCAGGACTATTTACTATCCACTGAACTTGATCACCCACACTTCATAAAATCTTAGCTTGCCACCGACGCCCTAATGGTCTTTTCATCTGATTTTAGTTTCACAGACGAGTAAACACTTTTTTAAACAGGAGAGACAGACATAAAGGTACTAATTTTTTACCTGACAAGTCTTTAAACATGAAATGCTTCCACTTAATGTTACTGTCATTTGAGGAAAGAACAACAAAAGAATAGTCCTTTATAAAAGGAGCAGATTTAGCTTTCTGATAAACTTAATTGTCCCTATTTTTCTTTCGGACGTGCATCAGCATCTGGGAAGTGCTCTTCATCTGACTCCTTTTGCGGTGCCCTCCTAGCTACAGTGGGGTCATCAGACTGCGGCAGACAAGGGGGAGCTCGCCAGGTCCTGCATTCACTCACTCTGCCTCTGGAAAGCCTGACTGTCAGGCAGTTATCTTAAAGGGAAGGGACAGACTACTCATTAAAGGCACTGGGACAATTGAGAGTTTTCATATGTGGGAAACCCATAGAAAAGTCTCCCAAGACAGACCAACTGACTAAACGTGAAAAAATACAACTTTAAAACAGAGGAAAAAGGATATGTTTGTGACCTCAGGCTAGGGGAATGATTTTCTTAACAAAAAGTTGATAATTTCCTATATCAAAAACACTACTAGGTAATTAAAAAAAAGGGCCAAAAAGTGAGAAATCTAACTGGGATAAGGTTTTGCATCATACAGAACAGAGAACTCTATAAATGAGGAAGAAAAGCCATGAAAGTAGAGAAAAAGGGCATATGGATAGGCCACTCAAGGGAGAGGAAACTCAAACGGTGACAGGAAATACCAGTTAGAACAGTAAGATATGGTTTCTTACCCATTGGCATGACAAAGATCACAGTCTGACAGTACCAAGTGTGGGTGAGCACACAGGGAAAGAAATTTTACATGCTACTGACATTCGCCCGATAGAATCTGGAGAACGCACAAGGAGACACTGACAGATATGCTCACTGTTCATAATCATGACAAACTGGAAACAAGCCCAATGTCCATGGAAATGGACTAACAAAACTATGGCATATTCCTATGATGAAATGTCATTTAGTAATTATAATAGCTATAGCTATTATATAAACACAGTTCTTGAAAACAACAGTGTGCCATTTATGATTTTCATGCATACAAAATCATCCTAAATACTGTTTATGAATATTTCTCTATGTAACTGGAGTTTAACACATGGACTGGATTGATACCCTGCGTGCATCAGAGTGAGCAGGGCAGGGAGGATGGAGCAGGAGAAGGGGGCACAGGGAACTTCAACTTTTCTGTAATGTTTTGTTTTATTTAAAAAGTCTGAAATATGACAATAACACTTGTCCATTTTGGATGGTGGGTAACAGGTGTTTACTATTATATTTTCTGGAGGCTTTTTAATTTCCAAAATAAATGTAATTTTTCTAAAAAAAGAGTTCTTTTATTAACAACTCCTTGCTTCCTTACAGCTCCTACTAGTTGGTCCTACTTCTGTATCAGAACAAAATAATACCTTTAACACGCGAGCCCTTCAACTCTCTGAACACGGCAATGTGGCTTCTCCAGGCTGTTCAACGTTTTTTTCTGTGACGTAGTTTGATGTCCTTATCACCCTAGTTGGCCTCTTCTGAATATTTTTTGTTTTCCAGTCAACATCCTCATTGTTAAATTCAGTGTTACAAAACTGAGACACAGATAATGTGTGATTTTCTCAAGACACACAACCTCATTGTGACAGCTCTGGGACCAGTCTTCTGGCCCCTGTCCCATTGCATTTTCCTTAAAACACTTTCATAATGATCAGCTCTTATTAGGAATCATGAAAAACAAACATCTACACTTAATATCCAATTCATGGCTATAGTTTAAATGACAAGTCCTTTGTAAGCTGCTTGGCAAAACATGTAAATGAGTGTTAGTACGAATACTGTAACAAATACTTGGGCACGGAGATGCTCTATGAATCACTTCAGAGTTTAGAAAGTGCTTCCACGTAATTAACCAAACACCTCCACTGTAACATCTCCACTGTAAAGATGAAAAAAATTGAGGAGGATAAATGAGTGGCCCAGGACAGGAACAAGAACTTGAATCCCTCTCTTCCGAGCCTCACTTCATTACACCCGTCAGTTACTCTGCCTGCCCTGGCCCGAGGAGACAAAGCTAAGGACAAGGGGAGAAGAGTTCCCCTCATTTTGATGGTGTTTACCTTCTTATTCCCTCATTTAACAAAGGTTTAAAGGAAGAGATGACGGACACAGGGTATCAAGGAAAAAAGAAAAAAGGAATGGAAATAAGTGAGAGATGAAAAAAAGACACTGGAAACAGAAATGAAACCATGAATTTTCCATTTTTTCACTTCTCCACTGTCCCCAGGCACCTTGGCAAATGCCGGATTTAGCTGTGGACGTGCAGTCCTAAGGGAACAAACAGCAAAATACCCACCAGGCGTAGGTCTAGCCTTTCCGCTCTCTCTCAGCCGCAGCCGTTCTTCGTGGATCTGGATTCCCGTCATGAGCTGGTACTGCGGAGGATCTGCGCCAGGGTTCCTTCTGACGAGCCTCAGGTCTCGCTCGTCCATGAGTCGAATCACGTTTGCTCGGTGCATGTTCCCCAAATCATTGCCCTTCTCGTCAAGTACATGAATAATTCGCTCATTAATTTTCCTCCCAATATTACTAAAAGCTGTTTCGTTCTTTTTTTTCTTTTTTCTTTCATCCTGGGTGTCTTCAACAGTACTAAAAGCTTTTGCACGAATTAGGTAGGACAGTCTTGGGGCAGAAGCAATAAGGGACAATGGTGCAGGTACTGTCTTTTGCATGATGTATTTACCAAAACATCTTCTAGTGTAATTCTTTTCAGTCTTTATGATTTGTAATGTTAACCTCTTTAGGAAAACAGCAGCCATCCTAAAAAGTAGGGAGAAAAGTTGATTAAACTCATTTATTCCTGTGGTTTGATATAGTGGTACATGGAGTGTATGTGTGAGGCTGTGGGTACTACGTCATCTGTGAATGTTACGGATCCATGCATAGGAAATTTATACCAATAACACAGACTATCAAGTGACCACAGTCACACTAACTCATGGTAACACCGTGCCCAGTACAAGTTATTGTTAGAATAAACCATATTTGCATGGTGCTTTCATTTTCCAATTTTTTCTTCGCCCAATATTATCTTATTTGACTCTATTTCCCACAGATCTTGTAGTGCCAGCTTCAAAAGTAAGCATCAGGGGCTGGCCCTGTGGCTAAGTGGTTAAGTTTGCGTACTCTGCTTTGGCAGCATGGGGTTTTGCTGGTTCGGATCCTGGGCGCGGACACAGCACCGCTCATCAGGCCATGCTGAGGCGGCATCCCACAGGCAACAACTAGAAGGACCCACAACTAAAATATACAACTGTGTACTGGAGGGATTTGGGGAGAAAAAGCAGGGAAAAAAAAAGTAAGTAACATCCTGAGGGTTTATGTAGGACAATGCAGTATATAAAATCCTTGGTGATTTATAAACACCAATTCATAAACTTTTAATATAATTAACTGCTAACAATTTATCAATCTATCGATGGAGCACTATTACGGGAAAGGGGACTCTGCATGAAGGAAGCTGACCCACTGGAAGAACCAGCTGAGACTCAGGAAGGAGATGCCCTGACAGTACTCAGAGTGCTGACCTCAGACCGTGTAGACCACTCACAAGGTAAGGAAGGCGTCACCACCAAATGTTAACTGAGCGTTAGGCACACACCACGATGCTGGTTTTACTTCATGGTTAGAATGCTGCACTGTAAGTGGCATTTTGATGTTTTAGTCGCTTCTCTACCATAACGAGTGTCTCTCTCCTTCCGTTCACACGTTAGGTAAAGCTTAGAAATGCAGGCTGAAGGAGGGACAAGAGGACGCAGTCATCTCATCTAGGGTTTGCTGAGAAACACCGGCAAATGAAGAACTCAGAGAGGTGTGCCTTGTCAAAGATGAAAGAGGGTAGGATGAGGTGCCTTAAGTAGCACTCCCCAAACAACGGTCCCGGGGCCACCTGCAGGAGAATCACCTGGGGTGTTTGTTAAAACTGGAAATTCCCTACTGTCCCTAGCTTTGATCCCATCCAGCTGTACAACCCACTGATCCTGCCCCTGTCACCACCCCTCATGCCCTTGTTGATGATTGATGTGAAGGGAAAAAAGGCACAGTAAATTGAATAGAAAGTGATAGAATGTGTGTCTTCTCACATCCCCCCTTACCCAGCTTGCTAATACCCACATTTATTGCTCTGGCTCCAACCTCTCCTGTGAATCCCAAACTTGTAGAGTTAAACGCCTACCCAGCCTCTCCTCTTAGATATCTGACAGTCCCCGAAGGTTAACACGTCCAAACTGAATTCTCGACCTCCCACCCTACACTTCCTCCTCCCTCAGTCTTCCCTGTCTCATAGAATGACAACACGTCCTTCCAGTTGCTCAGACCAAAAATAAGCAAAGTTATCCTTGACTCTTCTCTTAGCAGTTCCTCAGCAGATCCTATTGTTCAACCTCTAAAAACATCCAGGATCCACCCACTTCTCACCTTCCCCCCTGCTATCGCCCTGCTCCAGAAACACCATCCTCCCTCCTGGATGACGGTACTGGCCTCCGGACTGCCCTCCCTGCTCCTGCCCGTGCCCCCTGTCATTTATTACCACCTGGCACACCGTGAGCCTTTTTAAATGTGTAAGGGAGGTCACGTCCCTCCACTGCTGACAACCCCCACTGGCTCCCATCTCACTCAGGGTAGAAGGCAAGCCCAGACAAGGGCCTCCAGGGCCCTCTGTGACCCAGCCCCACCCACCTCTGCCCACAGCATCTTCCCAGCTTTCTCCAGCTCACTCTGTTCCAACCTCACTGGGCTCCTTGCTGCTCCTTGTAAACACAGAAAACACCCTTCCCCAGGGTCCTTGCACCCACAAGTTCCCTTCCCTCACACAGCTGCATGGTTCACTCACTGCAGGTCTCTGCTCAGATGGGACCGCTGGACAAGGCCTTCCTTGTGCACTCGAACAGCACACCCCATCACCTTCAAACCCATTAACCTGCCTTTTAAAGAAAACCCCAGCCTGACATATTACATGTTTGTTTACACATATCTTCACAATCTCTCCTCACAAGAACATAAGCTTCATGAGAAAATGCAACTGTCCGTTTTGTTCACTGCTGGGTTCCAAACACTTGGGCTGAGAGCCTGGCTCAGTATGTACGCAGTGAATGAATGCACGAGCCAAAGGAAACAGCTAGGAAGGACGTCGGTGTCAGCTGGCATTTAACCTCTGGGTCTTCAGATGCGGCATTCCCCACCAAGACACACAAATGCGGAAAGCCACGTTCTTCACATTTCTAGCTGATATTTCAAATGCCCACGGACCTCAGTGAGATCTAGGGCCAGATGTTTCATCCATAGTGAATGAGATGAGTTACTTTCCAGTCATTCACTGGCTGGGGACTCCAGCTGCAGATGCTGTAAAGGCTCTAAGCCTGGAGCGAACTGGATTTTAAATAGCTGAGATACTTACTGTTTAATAAAAAACAGTCAGATATGTGTTGGTGGAGAAAGTCCCCAAACTAAAAAAAGGAGTAAAGTCTGAAGAGACCAGAGAAGCCTTTTTCCCATTTATCACTGGAAAATAGCAGCACCAAATCTCAAATTTCCCTCTGAGTTAGGGCGAAATGAACAGTTACGGATGGCAGCTAACGTGCCCCGTGCAACGAATTATCAACACATTAACATGGAAAATATAATTCAAAAGCTAGGATTTTTTTTTTAAAAGTAAGCAAACAAAGTAGGCATAGAAAAAAATGAAAAGAAATTTATGAAAACTCTGGTTATTTGAGGTTGAAGACAAGTGATTTCTTTTCCTATTCTTCCTACTTATTATTTCTCAAGTTTTTCATAAGGAGGAAGTATTTTTTATAATAATAAAAAACTGTATTTATTTACAAAATAAAGACTATTTCAGAAAAATGATGTGGAGTTTTTTCAAAGCTTTAAAAACACTTTCCAAGAAGAAGAAAAGGTAAAGGGTAGAAAAATACTATAACTATGTTTTTTAAAAAAGTTATTTACCATTATGCAAATTTTAAAAAGCTTTACACTTTCTTGACTTATACAGAAACCAAGCTTCAACAGAAGCTAAATTTTGGCTTTAGATGAACAAAGTAGAAGATATATATGTTTCTTTAAAATAAAGCATTCCACAGATAAAAATATAAACCCAAAGTTAAGAAAAATCCTGTGGCTATTAAATTTGAATTGCAAATATCAACATAAATTCAAGTAATTAAAAAACTTTTTATTAGGAAAATTCTCAAATATGTACAGAAAGACTAGTGTAAGAAAGCCCTAAGCGCCCATCACTCAGCTTCCTCATTAACATCACATGGCCAAACCTGTTTCGTGTTGATGCCCCCCGCCTCCCAACCATCCATGAACTATTTCAACATAAATCTGATCTTATCAGTAAAGACTTCTGTATGTCATCTCTAAGAGGGGAGATCTCTTTTATCTTTTTAATAACCACAGTAACATTATCCCAACTAATAATCACTCCTTTCTAGCATCAAACATCCAGTTGGAAGATTTTCCTGTAGTGTAATTTTGTTTGCTGATGTTTCATTTATCATTTGGTAGCATGAAGACACTCCCACTGGCCAAACGTGTGATAAGTTAAACAGTAAGGGATAATGACTGAAATTCATTTCAACACTCTGAATATGCAAAAATCTATAAAAAGGAAAGATCATTTGCTACAACTGGATGTGACTATTACCCCGACTCTTTACTGTGAAAATGAGTAATTAAAGAAAAAGAATAAAGCATTTACCCTACCTTTTTAAGAAGACATGTAATCGTCCCGAGTTGATGAAGAAAACCTCTTCTTTAGAGGAGAATGCCAGCTAATAAATGGAGAAGAAAAGTAAAAGCAATTTAAAAACCACCATTTTGCCACCGCAAATCAAATCATGGATTCAGGCAAGGATGGATGCAAATATCATGAGGTAAAACGCTGAAGATGAACCAAGGTACTCATGTGGTGCCAAAGGGTGACCCAAAGATCACTTCCAAATGGAAACAAGAAAAACACACTCTGGGCGTCACCCTCGTAAGCAGAGGTGAGACCCAGCATCTCAGCAGGACAAGCTGACACCGCAGCGCGCCGCCTCCTGCGCTGTGGCAGGTGTCCGGTGCCTTCTGTGAAGCAGTCCTGCCTAAAAGGTTTAACCTGAACCTGCTCCACCTCCAGACTTAGCTTCCGGTGTCAAGGAACACAAGCACCAGACTTAGAGAGGAACAAATCAGATGACACCAACAGGAAACAATCTGACAAATACAGACTGCGGGACGTGACAAGCGGCTTGGCGTCTTAAAAAAACTCAGTGCCACTGGGAATAAAAAGACAGGGGAGGGAAGCTATTCTTGAATAAAAGACTAACGAGACAGAATTATAAAATGCAGTATGTTTGAAAAAAGCAACTAAAAAGACATGTTGAGATAAAGGAGGAAATGTAAATGTGGATTAGATTCTTGGTGGATTAGATACTATCAGAGAAGTGTGATTAATTTTCTTAGGTGTGAAAATGGCATTCTTAGGAAAGGAATGCTGAAGTATCTAGGGCAGAGTGTCATGACATCTGCCACTTACTTTGAAACGGTTTGGCAGAAAATACAAATGCAGTTACGGCAAGATTTGCTGAATCCAGGTATATGGGTGGTTAGTTATTAGTCTTTCAACTTCTCTGTATGTTTAAATTTTTTTAATAATTAAAAAGTTTTTTTAAAAAAGACTCCACAGCCTACAGGAAGGAAAAAGTTCAATGGCCATGCCAGTATTATTCCAGTCTGTATAAGTTATATACTTCACCATAATTTAATAAATTGGCATTGTGGCTTTACATATCTTTAAAAAATATCCTCTTCATTAGTTTCAAGCCTATGTCTAAGTGAAGCCTATGTCTAAGGAACTTTACAAATTTAAAATTCTGATTTTTTTGTAATGCAAATCACCTTTATTTCTCCATCTAGTTTTCATCAAACCAAAGTCTAAAAGTGTCACACCACCATAAATGGTGGTGGTTTCGGTTTGAAGCAGAACTTGTACAATTTTTTGCTAACAGTTAGAAGTTAACACGTCTCTTTTAGACTAGTGGTTCTTAGAAACCGGAGGCCTAGCAACGTCATCTGAGGATGCTTTTTCAAAACATAAGGTGTTTCCTTGCCCCTCTCCTGTTAAGAACCACTGTATCAGGACCCCCAGAAAAAGATGACATGAGAAAGTGAGTAAGAAAACATTATACTATAAGTGGGGTCAAGCAGTTTAAGCTAGGATATCTGGGATTACCTTTAGCCTTTCGAGGTTGATGCAGAACAGGAAGCCATGTTCTCTGATGAAATGTCTTTGATACTTCAGTCAAATAAATAATAGGCTGGATGAACCAGGAGTCTAAATTAAAATAAAAATGCTCATGTTCTTATCACACATTTAATCACTCATACTCCCACGACTATCCTTTCTGAGACGTCCAAAAATATTTTAAAAGCCAATTAAGTCAGTTACTTAAAATGCATAATTTTATAGTATGAGATATTCATTTCTGATTCCATGATTACTCAGACCTTTTTGAAATCATGCTGTGCTGCATGAGTCTGCATCTATTAGCAGTTTCAAACTCAGCAGCTGACTCCACATTCTGGAAAGAAACACGTAATTTCTGTGTTGTTGTTCCTTATTTCCTTGAGATTGGGTCACTGAAAAATCCCGTTATCTTCCAAGGACTGGAGGCTGAACTGACAAATGTCCCAAAGCCCCTTGACGACTCTGTGCTCTATTTTCTCTCTTTTAGCAACTCCTGCTACTTTCAGTCTCATCTCTCTTCTTGGACCTCTTCAGTATCATCACTTACTTTCCTAGGACAATGTACGAAAAAATATCAATCGCATTATTCCAATGCACACAACACAGAGGAATTTTAATGTTTGACCCACGCATTCCATAAGGAATTGAAATGATTTAAATTTTAAGCCATAAAGTGGGAAATCATGAAGTAAATATGTGGCTACTTCCACATGTTGTGTATTTCAGGTGAGCTTAGAGATGTGTTCTCTACATTTTCACATTAGTCTTTGGTTGTCTAAAATGAACAATATTCTTTGAGGACAATTTTCCCCAACTATTATGAGAATGTTTAAACATACAGAAAAGATGAAAGACTGTAGAGTGGACACCCCAATACCCATTCACCCAGATTCTACATGTTGCTCTCCCTGCTTTATCTATCCATCCATTTACTCCTCTTTCCATCCATTTTATTTATGTTTTGATACACTTCAAAGTAAGCTGCAGATATTGGGAAACTTCATCCTCAAAAACTTCAGCATGAATATCATTAACCAGAGTTCAATATTTGTTTACAATTCTTGTCGTTTTCTTTTGAGGAAAAATTTACATACAAGGAAATGTACAAATCTTAAGCATATCATTTGATTCATTACTTTTGACAAGTACAAACATCTCTGTAAATAAAACTCCTATCAACCTGCAGAATATTACCGTCACCCCAGAAAGTTCCCTCATGCCTCTTCCAAGTCAATCCCCATGCCCATCCAGAAGCAGGGACTGTTCTGGTTTTTCTTCATCTGGGTCTATTCCATGATTTCATACAAATGGAATCCAACAGTATGTACTCTCTGTTGTAAGGCCTCTCAGCATGTTTTTGAGATTCATCCATGTTGTTGCACGTATCATTAGTTTGCTCCTTTTTATTTCTGAGAATTGTCCCAGTATATGACTATACCATAATTTTTATTTTTATTTTTTATTTCATTTTTTGAGGAAGATTAGTCCTGAGCTAACATTCACTGCCAATCCTCCTCTTTTTGCTGAGGAAGACTAGCCCTGAGCTAACATCCGTGCCCATCTTCCTCTACTTTATATGTGGGACGCCTGCCACAGCGTGGCTTGATAAGTGGTGTGTAGGTCCGTGCTGGGGAGCCAAACCTGCAAACTCGGGGCCGCCAAAGCGGAGTGCGCAGATTTGACCACTACACCACTAGGGTGGCCCCATATACTGCAATTTTTATATCCAGTGTCCAGTTGATGAACACTTACGCTATTCCTAGTTTTTGGCTATTACAAATAAAGCTGCTGTGAACATTACTGTACAAAAAAGACCAAACGATTATTCTCCAAAGGACAGCTGCATTCCCTTTCTAATATAGTATTCTGCATTACCTCTTCACAGGTAGCCCTTATGATACATTATTCCACATTACCTCTTTAGGAGGTACTGATAAGGTATTTGTAAGGCAACTTCCTGGAACATGATTTAAATGTGTGGTTATGAGAGGGCCCTATCTTGTACGAAAGTAAACTGCTTGCATGCATTTTGAAATTACATAGACTGAAAAGATGAAAATAACTTCTCTTACGTGAAAGTGTTCACGTACCGCCTGTCTTTCCTATACATCTGATATTCACAAGCTCTTATCGATACCGATTCTTTCCAGGGAGGCTGGATCAAAGTTACATAGATCCTAGTGAAATAAATACTTGTGAAATTAATTTTGCCAATGCCTAGGACTTTAAGAATCCTCTCTGACACCTTCCAAAGGAGCTTCACAAAGTCCTTGCTTCTGCCTGCAGACCTGCAAACTGCCCCACCTGCCCGATTGCAGCTGGAGTTGTGCAGCCTTGATCCCAGGGGACTGCATCATGACACTCTCCCTTGGCTCTGGCTTTGCTCTTCCAGGACCAGCACAAAGTACTCTCTATACTGAGGCTCGCTCTTTAAGAGAGAAAACACTGATTTGTAACACTAGAAAAAGCCAAGATATATCTTTGGCCAATTTCTTAACCACACTTCTTTAGCCATAAAATTTTTCATTTATTTTACTTTTTCAGTTATTTATTGAAATAACTATCCAGAAAACATTTTTTAAAAAGCTTTTACATCCAGAGCTAGACTCAATATTAAAAGTTGGACTTATTTTTGTACGTTAATCTTCTAAACGGTCATCTGCTCTTCCAGAACGCCCTATCTCAGCGGCCAGCATGATGGTCCATCCCGAGCCACAAGTCGTCTTTTCTGCTTCTGCCCTCCCTCACTCTCACAGCTAATCCAACACCAAGTCTCATCAATTTTACTTCCTAATACCACTCCACTCCATCCACCTCTCTCCACACCCACTGCCACCGCCCTAGGATAAGACATTTTCATCTCTTGTTTGCATTCCCATTAGTCTCCTTCCTAGGCTCCTACACCGCACTTGAACCCTGTAATCAATTCCCGCCTCTGCACTGCGGTCACCACCCCCAGTGCTCTCCCCACCTTAAATTGCCCTGCGACGACCAACATCTTCCATGAGGCCAAAAGGCTGTTCCCACCTCTCCAGCCTCGTTATATACCAAACTTCCTTCCCTGCCGAAGGCACAACGCCTTTCAGATTCTGGAAATGCTCTTCCCCTTGGTTTAGGAAACACCAGATGCTTGCCTGCTGCTATCATTCTTCTAATTACCTCCCTAGCTAAGCCACACCTCCCTCCTCCCTGTCTCCCGCCCCCATCTGATTGTTGAGCTCAACATTAAATGCTTCCACAGTAGGGTTTCTTTCCTTTATGGCACTTACTACAATTACAATTTTGTGATTACCTTATGACCGTCTCTCTCCTTCACTAGATGGTAATTTCTATGAAGCAGGGAATGAATCTCATTTATCCTTTATTGTATTGTGCCTGGCACAATAAACAATAGTTCATTTTCCAGAACCCTCTCCACTCTATCTACTTTCTTAGACTGAGGCCTCTCGTGACATGGACTTGGAACTGCGGCTTTTCAGGGAGAAAACTTCTCAGGAGTCTTATACATACATGAAGCCTACTAAATGACAAATGGGGGAAAAGGAAAAATCCCACAATCCCTTAGCGACCTTCCCCAACAAAGCTTCCTCCGGGGGCTGCAAGGAGCAAGGCAACAGTCCCGTCTGCCCTTCCCGCTCTGGGGCAGAAACCAGGACCAAGCGGCCAGGAGCGCTCCGAGAATGCACACCCGGTCACGTGCACCGGCGGCGGCCACGCCCACCCCGGAAGGGGACCTGCGGCGCGCCTCGGCTGGAGAAGGGCCCCAGCGACGTAAGGCGTGCGTGCGTACGTGCGCCGGGATGGCGAGGCGGAAGGGCCAGGGGACTGAAGGAGCGGCTCCGGGCTACCGGGACAGCGGCTTGCGCCCGAAGTCAGCTTTAGCGCCTGGCTGAGTCCCCGACCCGCGGCAGGGCCTGCGGGGCCTCTCTGCGTCCCGCTCGACGGGATGGGTGGCAGTGACCTTCCAGGGACACGGCCGAGGGCAATGTCGCTTCCTTCACAGGCACGTCCCCAAGACTACGTCCTCACGCCGCAGGTTCCCCCGCTGCGTGCTCAGCGCCCCTCGCCCGTAGCTTTACCTGTACCGGCCGGCGATGAGCAAAGTCTGGCAGAAGGAGCCGGTAAACGGGCTCCGCCGTGAGACCCCTTCGCTTTCCGTAGTGGGCGGGGCTTCGCCCGGCGTCTTTTAAAGGAAAGGTGACGTGGGAGGAGCGCCTTTCCAGCTGGCGGGATAAATACCTCCGACAGAAAGTGCGGGGGGCGCGCAAGTTCCTGCTGCTTAGAGGGGCGTCGCGGACTCCGTGCCGCGCTTGCGACCGTCAGCGGCTCTTCTCGTTACGTTACGTTGACGCCAGCCTCCGTGCTTCTACGTGCCCACTGGGGCTTACAGAGGCTTGTTTCGTAAACGTCTTTTGTTTAGTAAAATGCTGTTTTAATTTCATGTTTAATAAACTGTTTCATAAGCGTCTTATAATTATTGTGCGTCGGGGAGCCCTGCCCCCTGTTTGCAGGTGAGCAGACGGAGCCGGGCGCTAAGAGGTTGCCCCGGCGGCGTCGGTGACTGCGCTCGGTGACCGCGCGGGGCCGCCGGGACAGACGGAGGGGGCCGGCGGGTAAGATTCGAGCGGAGTTGTGCTTGGGGGGCTGGGAACCGCTCATCCGTTGTCCGTGGGGTTGCGGGGGTCGCGCAGACCCGCTGGGGCAGGGCCGACGCCCCGTTGTGGTCCGTGGTCCGGGGCCCTCAGGTGCCAGCCTCCTGCCGCGCTCACCTCCTCTCCGGTGGGAGGGTCCTCGGTGGCGGAGTGGGGATCTGCAGTCGTGACAGCGAAGCCGCCCGAGTGGAGAAGACTTGCGTTTATCCCATGGGAGGAAATACGTTTATACACTGGAGTCCAGCGGAACACACTGCTTTGTCTATTCTCATTAAATAACTGCTCGAATCAGGTGTTACCTTCCTTATTACAGATGGGGAAACTAGTTCAGCCTGAAGTAGCTGCTTGGGAGCAAGGACCGAGGCTCCGTTTCCTCATCACGTCCACGGCGTCTGGCACGGAGGCGCTGATGTTGGCTGAAATAGTGAAGTGAACCCAGACGCAGCTCGTGTGTGTGACCCGAAGTCCGAGGTTAGCGTTTGCATGTTGATCCTTTCCAAGCTAAACAAGAACTAGAGATTCGTTTTATTCTTCCTCGATACCACGATGCAAGTTTGTGTAGTGTAGATGTGGGGACAGAGTGACCAGCACGGTACCTTGGCAAATGGTAGGTGCGCAGCATTTCTAAGTGCGCCGTTTATAGCGTTTACCTACGGGCCTGCCAGGCTCTGTGGTAAGGGCTTTACTAATAGGAGTCATTGAATCCTCAGGACACCCTTGTTACCCCATTTCACGGAGGAAGGAACTGAAGCATAAAGAAGTTAAGTAATTTGCCCAAGGACACACAACTAGTAGAGAATCAAGAATAAAAAGACCCAGGCAGCCTGGTGCCAGAGTTGGTGCTCTGAATGCCGGATGTTCCTTCTGCTGCTGAATAAAGAAGAGCGAAGCCAAGTTCCAAGTCCGGGAGGATACTGAGCGTAATGTGTAAAATTGATGGAAGACTTGAATAGCTAAACGAAAGACTTGAAATTTGGTAAGATGCGGATGTGAATTAAATTCACACCCAGTGATCGTGCGTAGCCCAAGCTCCTGCCAGCATCCAGTTTGTAGCCCCTCTTTGAAGCCCCATCTCTAAGTGTCCAGAGTAGATGCTTTGGGAGATTTTCTAGACTGCCGTTGTCAGATGTCTCAACAAGAAGGAGATGCTTTAGTATTCCTGGAAGGAGAGGAACAGAAAAGGGGTGGGCGTTAGAGACCTGCCCTCAGACAGAAGCTGTTTTTTTCATCTGCTCCCTTGAACTCTGCTTTGCCCTCCAGCTCAGTGGGACACGGCAGCTTTTAAAGAGCCTGCCTTGGGCTCAGCTCTGTCCCGGCAGACTTTGCAGACTCTTGAATAAAGACGGTAAAGCAGGCAACTGGCCCTCCTAGGACCCTTCCCTATATTTATGGCCTCTACTTGTGGAGGCATCCTTCTTGGTTTAGGGAGGTCATGTTACTGTGCCGTAAACTATCTGGTTCAGTATGTGCATAGAGGAGGACTCTCGGAGGTCTATAGAGCTTTCCCAATTATTATTGTTTCTACCCATAATTTACAAAAAAAAAGAACCGAAAAATACCAAAGTGTAACTCAGTAAGATTCAAATCCTGGGGGCTCTAAAACGTCTACCTTTTCTTCCACGATGAGATTCCATGGTTGGTCCCTGAATGACACATTTTCTCACACAACGCCTATTGTGGTGTTTTGCTCTGATGAAGGATTAAAGGAGATATTTTGTCCCTGTCCTTGCCTGTCATCTTTCAGAGTCACCTCTCTCTCCACTGGCATGGAGGGAACCTTCCGAACAAGGAGACTCGTAAGAGGCAGTTACTTAGCCCGAGGTCGTTGAGGTTCAATATATCTGTTCCACAAAGTAATTATCCTATGAGTGATTCCGTTAAGAAGTTACTAACACTAGGCTGTGACTTTATGATGCCACAATGACAGCAACAATTACTTTAAGAAGCTAATGTTAAACTAATCGAAATCCTAGGTTTATTTTGAAGTTAAGTAGCTGTGGCAAAGCCTGGGTGGGTTCAGATATTCAGCATATTCTCCAACAAATAGTTGTGAATGGATCATAGGTAGTTAATCTACATCTTCCTCCATTAGGTTGTAAGTTCTTATCAGGGCAGTTTTGCTAAAATGGGGGAGCCGAAGAAGTCTTATGTGTCAGATCTATGCAGTGCAAACTAAATCTGGCTGAGAGCAGCTGTCTTGAATGGCAGCAACCTCTCATCACAGAGCCAGTTTGAATAGCTGAGAGGGTCCATGCTCTCCTGAGTTTTTGTTGACAGACTTGTCAAAAAGGACACGGAAAGCAAGGTGCGCAGGCAGCTCTGGCTGAGCATGAGGTCGCTCAGGACAAACCTCCTGGAGATGCTCTCAGTCCAATCCTGTGTCTGTTAGCATCACATCAGAAAGCTGGTGGCCTCACCGAGTGTCTGCCATTTATCCTCAGGCAGAACTGTGATTAATCCATTCCAAACACGTAAACATCCAGAAACAAAAACAAAAACAAAAAACTCCAGGAGAGGAGATTTAGCCCTCCCTCAGGAGCTCCTGTCAGTGTTTTAAAGGACTTAGGGGTCTTTTCCTTTAAGTAACCAAAATCCCTCGTGTGGCTACTTCTGCCAGTTCCCCAGAGGAGCTGGAGAACATCGGGTGACCACATCTGTGTTAAACCCTTTATGTGCTCTCAAACTATTATTTGATTCAGAATAAATTTCATTATCATGTGTAAGATTTCCCATAACATTAGACTCCAAATTAATCATTTCTCTTGTCAAAAAATGATGGCCCCGATTATTAAAACATGATGGTGGTTGTGAATGAGCAAAATAAATTTATCTAGAATGACGTAATGAATTTTTTAAAAAGCTTTCATGTCTGCAAAATAAAAGAATATTTATATATAGAAGGTCCATTTATCTTCTGTGAAAAGTCTCTTTTGCAACTGAATGAAGCAGAAAATAGGTTCAAAAGTCTCCTTTGGTAAAACAACAGAGCCATGTGTTTCCATTTCAAAGGGATTGAGTTTTGGGGTGATTCAGTTAACTTTGGTCATTTTGAAACCCTTAATGAAAATAATTCCCATTACCCTCATAGGACATCATGCCCAAATATAAAGAGCTAATACAAGAAACCTTACAAAACATTACACAGTGTTTACTACTGTGTAAATCAGAGCAAAACAGGACCAAGTTATTAGTGTTTTACATTTTAAATAAAACTCAGTAATGTTTTCAAACACCCAAATGAGATCTTCTAGTTACGAGGCTGTATAAGGAAGGCAGTACTGACAGCAAATGTAATGTTAGTGATAAAACAAGTTCGTATTCTTACAGTTTCATATCTTTGAGGGAAATGGAATTAAAGGCAAATTATCCCATTTTGGAGGGTTCCTCCGACGTGGAGTTTGCACGTTGACTGTACAGGGAGACTCTCCACTGTACGTTTCCGTCATTGTTCGGCTGCTCTCCCCCGAAAGTTGCTAGGGTCCTCTGCAAAGATTGTAAAGGCTGCTTTGTTGGCAGCCTGGGATGCATCCGTGCCCTCACCAAAGTGGAAGTGAAAGCTCTCAGTTTTCCTTCTTTCTTTCTTTTTTTTTTTTTGCAACAGTAAATCTACTAATTTTACAGTCAGTTGCACAACAATAGGTTAATTTGTGTGAAGTCTGCGTTCACAAAGAAAACCCAAACTTCAGGGGCTTGAATGCCTGGAACTGCAGTGTGATCGCTGAAGGGTAGACTCGCTCCCAACTTGTTCTGGAAGGATGCGGGCAGCCCACTGTCACCTGCTCTTCCGCACAGGTGCTGACCCCTCGGTCGATGCAGGGCCTCCTGACGGGGTAGCAGGAAGGCTGGGCTTTTGTGTGCCACAGAGAACGCTTTTGCAAGGACTGGGCTGGTTTTCTCCAGCAGCCACAGGAAGCAGAAGAAAGAAAAGAGTAAGGGCCACTGTGAGGGTCAGAGTGGGTTAAATTTAGTTAACATCAGAGGTTATAGCTTTTAACAAGAACTTCAAGAAAACTTATTCGAAGATGCAATTTGGTTCTTCTTTGTCAACTTTTCTTTTTTTTTTACCCTATTGATCGTGACGGCTTAACAAAGTTTTTATATGCTAGAGGTTTTCGTCCTTTAGGGAATAAAGGACTGTGTTCCTAAAAAGAGATGCAGGTGGAGAACCTTATTATAAAGCTTCCATGATTTTCAAATTGGGAGCTTTAAAATAGACTCCCTGCTTGTCTAAGTCAAAAATAATTTGTGAGGGATGTTGAAAAAAATCCCCATTAGAAATGGAGGAATGTTTCAGCAGTCAAATGCAGAGGCTCAGTTTTCTAGAAGCTTCTTTGTGTGTATCTTATTTTCAACCATTCTAGTATAGTTTTCCCAGTTGTTATTCACAATTACCAAAGAGGCCTCTTAAGTTTCCATATGTGCATTTCTTTAAATTTAGAGCGTAATATTGGACAGAACTAGTTGCTTATTGTATTTCTATGTAAGCAAAAAAGATGGCCACAGATTTCTGTGTATGTCATTTATACTCTTGTCATTCTGTTACTCCACATTTTCTGTTCAAGGACTGAATTGTTATGGAAATTGGTCTTTCAAAAGGGAGTCGTGTAAACTCGAGCCTTTCGATTGGAAACTCACACCTTTCAAAAGGTGTGCTTACCCAGGACTGACCGATGTTGTGTGTCTTGCCTCATAGGAAGGCCTCATGTATTATTTAGCTTCATTTCTACGATAAATAAGAGGCTTGACTTTTTTGGAGGGACTGTATGCGTTCATTTAGCTGAGGTTTTAGAATGCTGGGCTTGGATTTCCAAGCCTTGTTTTCTATCCGATGGCGAGCAGGGTAAGCGGAAGGTACACATCTGAGTGCTGTACTGTAATTTGCATTTGACAGCATGTTTGTTTTAGGTAGGGTGAGGACTCAATTGTTATTTGGGAAATGAGATGATTTGTAGATGAGAATCTTCTGGATACCTAAGCTTACCTCTCAAATGAACACCAAACTTCTTACCATTTTGAATAAGAGTATTTTATATGATGTATCACAAGCTTTATTGCTTTCTGAAACGTGGTATAATGAATGTTTTTTTGAAGAATGGGATATCATTATGACTATCCATATTATATGGTGGTATATAATACCGTCACACCTGTATTAAATGCCGCTGCACTGTGTGGCCCAAACTGTCATAGTTTTTGAATTGGTAATTCTACTTTTCATAGGTTGTGTTACTCCTCTCTTGCCGTTATACTGTTAGCTACCCTTTCTTGTTGCTGTAATTGCTTACCTAAGTTTGATAGTTCTTCCCCCAAAATTCTGCTTAGCGTCAAATTTGATCTCACCTGGCCAAACGCAGGTGTTGCTTAAGGGCCCTTCTGGCTCTCTGTCTCATCTTATCCTAGATCAGCCCACATGCCACAGCCAGGGTAACCTGGTTTGAGTAAAGCTCCATTCACATCATTTTCTTGCTGAAAACACTTCTGGAGCTTTTCCTGCGGCCTGCCTGCTGGATTGGGTTGTGCTGTGGCGCTCTGGTGTTTATGGCCCTCTGCGGCATGTCTATAGCCTATTGTAGCTGACAAGTCAGTCAGTTTGTCTGCTCTGCCCAGCCCCTTTCTCAGTCTCCGCTCCTGCACATGGCCCCCAGAAGGGGAGCCTTACCGTCCGGAAGTCCTGCCCCCATGCCCTCTTTCTGTTCACAGCTGACTGGACCAGGGGAGAGGCCTGACCTGCAGGAAACCAGTCCACTGACTGTGACAACTTCCAGATTCAAACTGGGAGATTTGTTAGGTGTCAAAGAGTACTTGTGGCAGGGATACCAACTGGATGTCCATCCTCCTCTTTCCCAGGTTTTAGCTGGGACATAGCTGCCCAGAATAAAGACAGTATGTGCACTCCCTTACAGATAGGGCTGGCCGTATGACCAAGTTCTGGCCAGTGGAGTATATGAAGTGGGATAACAGTAAGTTCTGGGAAGGTCCTCATTTATGCCTGTTATCCTGGTATAATTATTAATAGTGAAGACTTCTCTCATGATGGTTCCAGTTTAGATGGCTTATTACACAGTCACTCTAAATAAGCAGATATGTGCAACTTCCAGAAAGTTCTCTCAGAAAGAGAGTGTGCTCTTCTCCCCTTCCTTTTTTCTGCTGGCTGAAAGGTAGACATGATAGCTGGAGCTTGGTCAGCATCCTGGAGCATGAGGGGCTCATGGAATGGAAACCATGCGTGGTAGAGCAATGAGATAGAAGGAGCCGGAGTCCTGACACCATGGCACACCATGCCTCTGGATTTCTTGACTGTGAGAAACAAGCTTTTATATTGCAGCTGAACCTACTCCTAACCGACACAGTGCCTGAGCTAAAAAGGCTTATAGAGTTGTTTATTTCACAGTACAAGCCCATGCCACGTGCAGGCTGGAGTTCTTCAAGCAGATGAGTTGGTTTGCAGAGAGAAGTAGGAAAATGGAATAGACCTCTAGACAGAACTACATGGAAAGACAAGGGCCTGTGGGGGCCCTGTGAGAAATGGGGGCAGGAGACTTCATTTCTGCCTTTCTAATGCCAGTCCCCGTGGGGTCCCCCGGTCTTCATGCCCTGTCTTTCGATAACTCTTCGGTGGATTTTCTCGTCGTAACTTTTTGTTCATTGCAGCCAGACAGCATCTTCACAGCTGTGACTCCCTCTTCACCCCCCACTGCCGAGCAGCTAAATGACTAACTTGTGTTCCCTAAC
This sequence comes from Equus asinus, assembly GCF_041296235.1. NCBI lineage: Eukaryota > Metazoa > Chordata > Mammalia > Perissodactyla > Equidae > Equus > Equus asinus. Next base: position 9,592,716 of record NC_091800.1, read on the forward strand.
CATATGCCTGTCCATGCTCTACCTACTGCCCGGAATACGGAGCCATCTTTCAAGCCCTAGCCCAGGTACCACCTCTTCCCTGAAGCTTCCCTTAGCCTGACTGAATGAATTTCTCCCTTTCTTGGACCACTGTCATTTTATTTTTGCTTCTTCTGTGGCATTTATTTTTCTTTGTCTCCTAATAGAGTTACTCGGCATCTCCTGCCCTCCACATTGTCAGCTCCTTAAAGGCAGGGCCTGCATCTTTGCTAGCTCTTACGTCATCTGTAGTTTTATGTCGCCTGAGGCCCACGTATCTCTAATGTACACTGAGTATTTGTTGATGTTGTGGGCAGTAAAACACACAGCTAGCCTATTCAAATGGTCTCTGACCATTTGAGAGAAAGCGACTCTCTGTGAATAGGTGTGCGAGCTCCGTGCAGGTCTCGTGTCTTGTAGAGGCTTCCTTCTCCTTTCTGGCTTTGAGTTGAGAGGACTTAACAAGAGACCATGAGGTATTTTATCACAGTTTTAGGAGGAACCTTTCTAAGCCCCTATGGGAAGCTCTGCTGAGATAGGCATCTTTGATAGAAACAAACTCCTTGGCTAAGCATGCTTACTACTGTAGTAATTTACACTTATTGAATTAGAAAGTCTAAACAATTGAAAAAAATCCCAGAGAAAGTCTGTGTCTCATAAAGGAGTAACTGGGTCTTTGGATTTCCCTGTATGAGTTATTACATTATAGACTCTGTAATTGCAACCTACACTCCATGTAATCATCATCATCATTGTCAACAAGATTATTAAATGATCGCATGTGTAACCTTGGGCTGACCTTGCTGCCTCTAAGACAGGAAGTTCACAAAGCAGTAGAAAATTCAGTCTAACTACTTCATTAATTTTCTGTACATAATTGATGGATTTTTATGACTGATTTGGTCAAATGTTTTGGTTTTAACGTTCACAGTAAAAAACACATCCTAAAATGGATCCATGTGTAAGTATAATTGCAACTTTATTACTGTAAGAGCATGTGACAATAATGGGGACTAGTGAAGGAAAAGGTGTGGGTGGCTCACATCTACGATGCATCATTTATAGGCTGTAGTGGACAGCCTTAGACAATTTATAGCAGCCCCTTCACACTCAACCATCGTGTCATGACTCACTGGTGTGCCTAAGTTTTTAATATTAATAATCATTTAAGTCATAAAAGTTGCCACGGATTTTAGTTATTTAGTTTTATTTTTTACAAATTAGAATGGATTTGAAGTTATTCTCTCTACACTTGGCCTCTAGCTCACTTGCCTCCTTGAATGGGGGAGAGAGAGCCGCTGAGTTACAGGAGGAGCTGCGTCTTATCCCAAACCTGGTTAGACCAGGCTGGCACATGCTTCCTGGACACCCAGAGGGTGGCCAGAAGGCTTGCATGGGAGCTCCGTCACACCCGTGTGGGGCTGCCCCAAAGGGAGATAATTGCTTTCCCAGGCAGAGGTGACAGCATGGATGAAAGGTCAAAACCACGCTGAGAAACACCTTAATGTTAATGTAACAACGTAACAAAGTCAGAGAAGAAAACACAGGACAAGGAAGAATTCTCCCAGTGTAGAGAGGTCTGGAGAGTCACGTGGCCAACTGCTGGTTGCCAATAAGGCTGAGCAACTGGGAGTGCAGACCAGGAGCCAGGGGCTTTAGGTCAGCTGATTCTGTGGCTGTGTGTCTCTGGTCCAGTTACTCACTCTCTGTAAACCTGTGTCATCATCTGTTACACGGGGATGACAAAATTATCTTCCATTTAAAAAACACACACAGACACTCATACAAACACATGCAGTCCCTGGCGCATGCGGGTGTTCAACAAATGTTAGCTATTAAAGTAACCAACAGAAAACATGCTCATGAAAAGTAAAAGTGTGTCATTCAAAGAAGAGACTTGGATAAGCCTTTTAGGAACAACAGCAGATTCAATTGTGTTGGCTGAATTTTCCCTGATCCCAAACCAATCTTTTTCTATCACCTTTTAATTTCCTTATTTGTAATCTGGTTTAAAGCTGGGTTATAAAAGCAATCTTCCTCATTTTCTCTTGTTTTAATTCATTTTTCTTAATGCCCTGTTATTGTAATACCTGGTAAGCATGTTATAGCATGGCTTAACTTTCCTAGGCTTCTTTGATTGAGTGAATCTTTTGTTTACAAGGAGCCTATGAATTTGTGTACATTTTTTAGTTACTGCCTTTTCAAGGAAACTGAATAGTTGAATTTAAAATGGAATGGTGATGACAAAAAAAAAAGCATTAAAATAACGTTTTAAGGGGCCGGCCCCATGGCCGCGTGGTGAAGTTTGTATGCTCCACTTTGGCGGCCCAGGACTTCACCAGTTCAGATCCTGGGTGCGGACATGGCACCGCTCAACAAGCCATGCTGAGGCGGCGTCCCACATGCCACAACTAGAGGGACCCACAATTAAAAATACACAATTATGTACCGGGGGACTTTGGGGAGAAAAAGAAAAAAAATCTTTAAAAAAAAACATATTTATTTAAAAAAAGAGTTTTAAATCTTGACAGTGAATGAATTTAAGGATTTAAAAATTGAAGGAGAAATTCAAATCAAAACCACAATGAGATACCACTTCACATCTACTGGAATGGCTAGAATCAAAAAGAAAAACAATGCCAAGTGTTGCCAAGGATGTGGAGAAATTGTACCCTCATAAATTGCTGGTGGAAATGTAAAATGGTGCAACTATTTTGGAAAACACTCTGGAACTTTCTTTAAAAAGTTAAACATAGACTTACGATATGACCCCAAAATTGTATTCCTAGGTATCTAGCCAAGAGAAATGAAAACACATGTCCACACAAAAACTTGTACATGAATGTTCATAGCAGCATTATTCACAATAGCCAGAAGTCGAAATAACCCAGATGTCCATCAGCTGATGAATGGATAAACAAAATGTGGCATGTCCATACAATAGAATACTCTTTGGCCGTTTGGAGGAATGAAAATACTAACACGTGCTGCAACATGGATGAACCTCAGAAACATTGTGGTCAGTGAAAGAAGCCAGTCACAGAAGAACACACTGTTTTTCCAGTTATGTGAAATATCCCAAAATGGCAAATATAGAGAGACAAAATAGAATAATGGTTGCCTAGAGCAGGGGGTGGAAATGGAAAATGATTATGAATAGAAAAGACTCTTTTTTTAGAGTGATGGAAGTGTTCTAAAATTAGATTGTGGTGATGGTGGCTTAGCTTTATAAGTTTACTGAATTCATTGAATTGTACACTTAAAATGGATTGATTTTATGGTATGTAAATTTTATGGTGTGTATTGATGTTATATATCAATACGGCTATTTAAAAAATAAATAAAAAACCAAAGGAAACATTATTTTAATAATAACATAATTAAAACACTTCTAGGAAAATGCTATTATATAACAAGATTGCCATTTTACCAAATTTCTGTTCTTAGCGTTGCATCTGTTTTATCTTAATGACCTGTAAAATGCTCATTGGGATGTCAAATATGAACAGCATTTTTATTTTCCTAAAATTATTATGTAAAAAAGCAGTTTGTATTTATTTCAATTTATGAGGTGTTAGGAATATATTTATTTTCCCCAGTGAGCTGGTATTTCATGGAATTGAGGGCACTCAGATTTTATACTTTTGGCTTAGCAACTTAAAAATATAGCAGTATTTTCATGAAGTTTGTTTAAAAAGTGTCATAACTTTAAAATATTTTGGTTACTGTCGATAGAATATTATGTAAAATGAAAATTAAAACGCAGGTAAAATTCGATTAGGTTATATATGAGTCAGTTTTAGGGAGAGAGATTTTATAAATTCAGCCTGTATAGATGGAATTTCTTTTATAAATTAACCTGTATAAACAGTAAAGCTTATTATTCCACAAGAATACAGATATCTTGTTTTTACCCACAATTGTCTAAAACTTTCTCATGAGAGGAGGCTGCACGAGAGCTGACCTTTCCTATTCAAAGTGTCGGAGTGTCCACGGTGTGCTGTGGAAGCTGGATCTAGAAATTAGTCCCACGGATCCCACAAGAATTTCTATCCTGTCCTTAGACCCTTCCGTGAAAGCCTTGGCCTGCTGGTTTAAGGGTTTCTGTCGCAGTCTGACTGTGGAATAATTCTTACATGCCCTGAAGATACTGTTTTGTGCGGGAGTCAGGCTTGCAAGGAAAGGAACCCGATGATTTGGTGAATTTTGTCTCTGATTCCACGGCTGGTGACCCTTGGCTTTCCTGAGGGGGGCAGCACACACAACCGTTAGGAAAGCTACACAGAAGTCTGTGTAGGAAGGGCATTGACAACGGAAAGGATTTGTCAGCCAGGCACCAACAGTTAGAAAAGGCTCCAGGACAAAGTGAGTACATGGGGGTCAAATAACCCCGGGAAGTCACTTCCCAGAGCCCAGCGCCCAGCGCCCTAGAATTAGTGCCGCAGCCCAGCTCAGACAGTGGATGCCCTTGGCGGCAGCGCTGGACTCTGTGCTGTAGTTGCCAGCAGTCTAATTTTCAGCATCAGTTCCTTCTTGGAACTGATACTGTAGCTTAGCCACGAACCTGGACGACCCAGCCACGTGTCCATATAGGGAAGTAGTGTGAGTGGCAGCAAATTGTGGTGCTCAGCCAGCAAGAAGTGCCTGGCATTTCCCATCCCGTTCCTTCTGTCTGTCCCAGGTCTGCTTCCCCCAGGCGCCCTGGGGCTTTTCCTGCCTCCAAGATAAGGACTGGGTGTGAGATCTCTGCGAATTCTTCCCTGATGTTCCTTTCTGAGGATGCCTCCTCTCTGGTCTTATTTATGAAGGGTTCTATCTTGTTTTTGAGAAAGAGAATTCTGGGTCAGAAAACTGAGCCTCAACCCCCATGAGTCCTGGTCTGAATTAAGGCTCCTACAGATCCCACGTGGCCCCAGCATGAAGGCTAAATGGCTTCAGGGTACATATTAATAATAATGATATGCTACACACGCGTATATACCTATACCGTTTACTATGTGTGTCAAGCACTCTTCTAAGTACTTTACATATATTGACTCATTCAGTTCTTGTAAAAACTCAATGATCAAGTACTGTTAATTGTTCTTCTTATATATCCTTGCATAGATAAGGAAACTGAGGCAAGAGAGTTGTCCAAGGTCACACAGCTACTAGATGGCAGAGCTGGGATTAGAACCTAGGACATCCGTCTCTAGAGTTCATGTTTTTAGCTACTGTTCTATAAATGAGAGTTACAATAATATTGTGGTTTGTTATTTCTATAATAACAATAATAGTGATATATTGTTATTATCAAACCTAACATATAGCTAGGTCTTACTTAAAGTGAATTATAACCCCAGAAATTCCTTCACTTCTCAAAAGCACTGCTAGGAAGGCGATACTGAAAATCACCTACTATGAAGGAATATTTGTATTAGAATATACTTTATCCTCAAAATTCTTTCTGTTCAGTGTGGAGGACAGAGCTCCGTAGTGAGAGTTGGAGGGCCTGGATTTATTTCCTAACTCCGTAGTTTCCCTCCTATGGTTCTTTGAGCAATGAATTTTGATTCTCTGGACCCTTGCCTCTTTATCTGTAAAACGGGGTGAGAGTGCCACGGAATGGCATGGATCAAATAAGATAAATTAAAATATTTTGGAAACTATAAAACAAATGTAAGATGTTATTAATCTCCTAATCACAGGTCCCCTGAAATACTTATCTCTGAGTAATTTTCTGACTTCTATGCATAAACTAAAGAGGAGATATGCTATGTAAACCAGTAGTACTCCATGTATGGTCTGTGGGCCAGCAGCATCAGCAGCATCTGGAAGCTTCTTAGAAATGTAGTTTCATGGGTCCATTCTCAGATCTCAGCAGATTCGAAAAGTGTGGGCATGGAGCCCAACAAGCTCTCCAGGGGATTTTGATGCATGCTGAAGGTTGAGAAGCACTCATGTGGACGGTTTCTTCATTCATTCATTCAATAAATATTTATGGAATGTCTCTAGAAGGGGCCAGGCGCTGTGCTGGGAGGATAAGACACAGCTGCCATCCTCAAGGAGAGTATATCCTTCTTAATGAGCTCCTTTTCAGTCTTCAAGATTCTGTTCCAATGCCTCCTCGAGGACCCAATGCGACTCCGTCCCACCTTTGGGCAACTCCTGATCTACAGAGAGATGAGCTCCCAGCCACTCTGACTGCGCCATGGTGACTGTTGCTTTACCAAGGTGGCAAGATTCCAAAAGGACACAGCGCAACAGATGGGCAGGGGCAGGGAGAGCAGTGGCCCAGAACTTGGGTGGTGAAGGAAAGGGAGAGCCCCAAAGAGGGGCCGCTCCCCAAGTTCAGGCTGTGGAGGGTTTCTACCCAGCCCTCCTGGGAAGAGAAATAAAAATGAATGTCAAAGCTCCCAGCCCTGTTGTTTGCTGCCCACAGTTGTCTGAGCAGACTGTGAAGTGGACGGTGTAAACGTCCGAGTCTCCTGCAGATTCACGAGTGCTCCGACCAGCGCTTCCACTGTTGTCCTAGTGAGGGCCAGGGCTAAGGGCCCTGCTGAGCGTTGGCAGTGGGCATTAGCTGAACTGATGTCCCGACTCTGGTGGCTGCAGTCCAGAATCTGGGGCGCAGAGTCAGGAGAATGAGGTAAACTGCATTCCTTTCAGAGTATTGCTCCAGGAGAGCTCAGTGTTGACCATGGGCTCAGTGCGACACCTATTGCACTACCAAGTGGCTGCAGTGTCTGTGCTGTCCCCTGGGAACATGGACACACTCAAACAAGAGGGTACGACTGTGGCTGTCTCAGAAGGGGCACATCGAGCAGTTCTCCTTGATTGGCCTCCCGTGGATTGGCATGCTTCCCAACCAGAGGCCGCCTGGCAGCGAGCAACAGACTGTGGGCTTTGCTATTGGGGGAAATGTGGCCTAGGCCCTGACCTTGCCATTTGTTAGCTGTGACCTTGGGCAGATCGTTGAACTTCTCTGTCTTTGCTTACTCTACTGTTGAATGAGGATAATTTTAATATGTAGTTGGAGTGTCTCATAAATATTAGATACAACAATATTATTGCTATTATTGTTTTATGATCAAATATTAGATGAAGTGCTATGGGATGGGCAGGTTCAGGGTTTCCATAAACTGGCAATGACATAATCACTCCTAAAGAACCATTAACCTTGGGTCTGCCCAATAAGAAAGCCTTCAGGGGATAGCCCATTGGGGCAGGTAACCTCTAAGAGTTTGTGCCCTCTGCTTGGGTGGCCTGGGGTTCGCTGGTTCAGATTGTGGTTGGGGACCCACGTGTAGCTCATCAAGCCATGCTATGGCTATGTCCCACGTGCAAAAAATAGAGGAAGATTGGCACAGATGTTAGCTCAAGGACAGTCTTCCCCATTGCCCCCCCGAAAAAAAAAGCCGCAGCCAAGGAGGGGGAGGCCGAGGCTGAGAGGAGGTGCCTTCACATCCAGTGGTCCCTGTCTGCGCCTCGGCAGAAAGGGCTGTCACTCCTCTCCCCATCTGCCTGTAGTTGTCTACACCTTCTTCTCTTCTCTCTACACTCCACACCGGGGAGAATTTCAGGAGAGATGGTCTTCGATTGGTTGATCACTTGGAACCCTTCCAACTGCATTCCTCAGTCGTTGGGGACTTCCTAAACGTAAGACTGATGCAGAGCGCTCTGCTCGTTCCATGTTCCTGCCAGCAGTTCCCAGACCGGAGAGCTGTGACAGGGCGTGCTGGGGCCCGAGACCTTATGCAAAATTATACTTGAGCTTTTCCTACTGCTCTTCTGTTTGGAGGTGGGAAGGGTCAGGAAGCTGGTGAAGAGGACGTGTGGAGCGGAGGAATCAGTGCGCTGGAGGCTGGGGCTGGGCCGGGTGATAAGACAGAACTGGGTTCACGAGCACGGAGGCCCGTTTGACGCGTTGACTCCTCCTGGAGACGCCGCCCAGCCTTTGTGGTCCTTCAGAGGGGCTATTTATACATTCCAGTCTGCGCTTCAGAGTTGCCTCCTGTGTTGGTGACACTGTGGCTTTGCTGAAGTTGTGTTTAAAAAAGAAAGTAGTAATTATGGACTGCACACCCAGATGCGGGGGTCTGAATGAATCCAGAACACAGGCTTTCACAGGAGCGCTGTACTCCTTCCTGCTGCTTCAGGGGGAAGCTGGAATCCTCTCCATGTCTAGCCAAAGCAAGCTTCCTGGAATGAATTAAATAAGGATTTCCTTGTCCTTGAAATGCAGCCATATCATGGGTTTTTGGGTCCATATTTTGACTTTTCGCGGTGATGTTTTTTTTTTTTTTTAAATTTTATTTTTTCCTTTTTCTCCCCAAAGCCCCCCCCGGTACATAGTTGTGTATTCTTCGTTGTGGGTTCTTCTAGCTGTGGCATGTGGGATGCCGCCTCAGCGTGGTCCGATGAGCAGTGCCATGCCCGCACCCAGGATTCGAACCAACGAAACACTGGGCCGCCTGCAGCGGAGCGCGCGAACTTAACCACTCGGCCACGGGGCCAGCCCCTCGCGGTGATGTTTTTATCCCTCATCCTTCAGACATAATGGAGGGAGGCGGGAGGGAGAATATGGAGACTGAAACGTCTGATCGTAAAGCAATCTTTGCCTTTCACGGCCCTGAATTCTGCCTTCCTCTCCACGTCTAGCTCAGCAGTGTATTTGCCAGAAGCGTGGAGATTTCATACCAAATTCTCAGGACATGCCCAGTTGCTCTCTGAACGAGAGACCCCAAGAGAGAGCAGCATAAGCACCTTTCAGCTGAGCCCTGATCAACCTCAGAATCATGAGAAGTAATGAGATGCTGGTCATTTTAAACCACTAAGTTACGTGGTAGTTGTTATGTAGTAGTAGATAACCAAAACATAATCCATTAGACAAATATTAAGGAAGTGGAAATATTACTCTTTTAGAAAGCAAAAAGGTAATATTTATCAAAATCTAGGAAGGTATTTATATCCTTTGCAGCAGAAATCTTACTCCTCTAATATTATTGTACAAAAATTATTCAATAAGCAAAAACCTGTATGCATCAAAAGTGTTCATTGTAGCATTAAATTTTTAAAACTTAAAAATATATAATGGAGCAAAACAGTGATAGGTTTGATAAATTGTAACACATCAGTACATGAGAATGTTACTCTGGTTTTTAAAATGGTACAATAGAATCCTTCTTGTGCAATTCAACTGGAGACAGTGATAAAAAATACATACACATTTAAAATATTTATTTTTACTTAACGAATACATAGTTACATTGATTTGTCCGCCTTTTTTGAGTATGAGTCTGCTGCCTTGAGTTCCAAATTGTCTTGTGCGTAATGCCACCCATACCACGTGTGCTGTGAGAAATTAAAGACATTCAGGAAGCAATATGAATGCAGAGTCATCTAGATTCCCTCCCCCACCCCGGTTTTTACAGTTATCTCACTATATCTATTTCAACAGTCTTTGTTTTTAGTGACTCTCTTTTATGAGATTTGCAACTTGGTTCTTATTGTCCTTTCTGCCCTCATGTTTCAATGGTTTATGTAATATTTAATTGAATTGAGTAATTATAATATCAGGTATGACTGGCAAGAACAGATTTGGGGACAAACACAACTGCCTTTTGGTCAGAGGATCATGCAAGGTGAGGGCAGAGTGTGCAGGGGGCACAGAGCCTGGCCACTGTCCCCAGGTAGCCGTCAGGGAGCCTCTCAGCACGGGTCGTGGGGACCATGATGACCAGTTACGTGGAGCGCAGAAAAGAGGCCTTCTGCTCTAAATGTGAATGTGACATAAAATACGGAACCATTATGCTTTAATGTTAAGCAGAGAAATAAAAAATGCATGTATATGATGGCAAGAAGAAGTAAAAAACGCGATCATGTGGACGAACACTGTGACAGCATATCTCAACAACCCAGTTCCGATAACGGACAGAGTGGGAACTGTTCTTGACGGCAGTGTAAATAAACACGTGCTGGGCCTGGAGTGGATCCCTTGACCAGGTTAAATTCATCTCAAGGTGGAGTATGGGAGGCCTTCAGGGCAAAGCTGAGCGAGAACTTTGCTCACCAAGCTTGTTAGAACCTGAGGAAAATAAGTCGCGAAGGTTGTGGAAGTTGTTTCCTTAGTGAATCCTATTTGGTGGAGCATTAATGTGGCAGGATCTCTTTGTGTAGCTACATCTGTAGTCCAAGGGCTGAGCTAAGTGACTTTTTCCCAGTTTTCTGCATTTGTGAAGTGGTAAAGCTTCCGTATGCTCTAAACAAAACTTCTCTGTCTTTCTGACATCTAATTGATCATAGGGTTACTTAGGGTGGCGCATTGGATCTTTTTGATATTATTTGTATGTTTCGATAGAGAGAGAAATTAGTAGAGTCTGGATTATCTGTGCAATAGAATAAGAATGGTCATGATAAAATTTATAGTTTGACTTTGGAAGGTATTTTTATGTTTCAAAATCAACTTCTTCAATGTTTGGATAAATTACTACCATTAAACTAAATAATGAAAACAAAATTCACTCAACACTCCATTCATGAGCACCCACTGTGTCCCAAACGCTGGTGGAGAAGCTGGGTATGTCACCGGTCCTGCCTTCAAGGGGTTTGTTGAGTCTAATCTGTACCAACCTGGAATGCCAAGGTACGACAGAATTCAGCTAGCCCATGCCTCCTGTTTCACAGATGAGGAAACTGAGGCTTGAAGAGAATGAGTAACTGTCTTACAATGTCGAGCCAGCTGGGCTCTGTCATTTCATTTTAGTTCCTGACTTAACGTTAATAAGACATGTTAGTTAGTAAAGCAGCGTGGGGTTGATTCCAACTATGTAACATTCTGGAAACGGCAAAGCCATGGAGATTCTAAAAGGATCAGTGGTTGCCAGGGGTTGGGAGGGACATAGAGGATTTTTAGGGCAGCTAAACTGTTTTGCGTGATACCACAATGGTGGATGCATGTCATTATACATCTGTCAAAACCCATAGAACATACAACACCAAGAATGAGCCCTAACGAAACTATGAACTTTGCGTGACAATGAAATGTCAGTGTAGGTTCATCAATTGTAACAAGTGCACCACTCAGGCCGGGGATGTTGATAATGGGGGAGAGTGTGGAGATGGGCCATATGGGAGCGCTGTACTTTCTTTTTGATTTTAATGATTGGTTAGAATCTTCTGTGTTTACTGTTTATGTTCATATATATGTATTACATATGAGGTTCTCAATCAAAATAACTAATCAAAAAAAGGGAAAGCTTCCAGAAACGAAGATGGGACGGTCGGGTTTAGAAGGCACTGAACTCTGGTCTGTGGAGTGACGTGGATCCAAATCAGCTGCCTCCAGCGAAGGGATGGCGAGAGCGGCTTCTGTCTGGGTGCAGAGAGTTAATCACGCCCAGTGTGGTGGAAGCACCACGGGAGAATGCGACAGGGGCCAGGAGTCTTGTCCCCATTTCTGCAGTACGAGGGAGGTAACTACACTGCCTGGCTTGCCTGGGACGCATCTGGGATTCTCCAGGAAGAGCTGGTCGTGCCCGATGAGGCCCTGGATCCAGCAGCATCGGAGTACCCCAGGAGCTTCTTGGAAAAGCAGGCTCTCGGGCCCTACCCCAGACCTGCAGAATCCGATCTGCAATGCAGGGTGAGGCGCTCTGCTGAGGACTCGCCGGAGAGCTGGGGCCAGCCCCAACCACTGCTCTTCTCTGGAGCAAAGCAGAGCCCTTTGGGTGTGGCCAGAGCAGCCTCCCTCCGCGGCGGTCACCTGACTTCAAACCACCCATCTCTGTAGGGCCCAATGACCAGATACCATTAACTACTGGGTGTCTCTGGAGCACCCCCAGCCCCTGAGGACGGCCACACCATGGGCAGGAGGCCCTGGACTTTGACACTGCCTTGTTTCCTGGAAATGATACACTCCCCCTGAAGTGGCCGCTCTGAGGCTTACCCTGGGGGACTGGCTTTGTGGGCACAGAGCCCAAGCGCTGAAACAATCTCGTCAGGAAAAAAGATGCTGAGATTATGGGGTGGGAGCGACTTCTGATCTTTCCTGAGGAAGGCTTGTTTGTGTAAAATTGCCACTTCTCGTGATACTGGCTCCTCTAGGTTCAGCTCCCGTGCCCTGTTTTTGCAACTCAGAGCTCTGAAGTGCATTGTGATTTATGGCTACTGTCCTCAAAGCCACCTGAAAACAAGAAGCCCCTCTTCACCTGGACACACAGCTGATACAATAACCGCTAATAACAGCTCTTATTTCGTGTGCATCAATGATCTTGCAGCTGGACGTGATGGAAGTGGTTTTAAATCCAAGCGTGTCTGACTCAAGAGGCGATTTCACCCTTTATGCTATAATGCTACCAGGTATGTGTGTCTGGCACTGTGCTCCGTGCTTGCCATATTGTTTCTCCTACTTACGATGGCCCTGAGAAATATTCTTTTGTCCCCATTTTCCAGATGAGGAATCGGGGCTCAAAGAGGTTAGATAGGTTGCCCGATGTCACAAAGCTAACAAGTGATTGGCTCAGAATTCTAAACCCACCTCTGTCTGATTCCCAAGCCAGGTCTTTCCCACTACCCGACACTGCTCTTCCGGCAAAGCCGACATCAGTGTAGAGGTACGAATCAGCCTGACACGTGTAGGAAATGAAGTCGTTTAGAGAGCCTCAGGATGACACAGCAGGAAGAAATGATTCCACTGAGGGTTTTCCAATGTTAGGGTCCACGGATAATCAGCTGGCTTGGGGGTGCGTGACCCCCTGGACGTTGGGGCTGTGCATGACCCCCTGTATCTGAGGTGTGGTGCAGGACCCCTGGATTTGGGATGCTGTGTGACCCCCTAGATTTGGGGGTACTGTGCGACCTCCTGAATTTGTATACAGATGAAGAAACTGAGGCCCAGACGGCAACTTGACCTGGGCGTGGTCACAGAACCAGCTGGGAGGGACTCAGGCTCTCCTCTCTCCTCAGCAAAATAAATCATTATCTCCTCCAGAGCGTGGAAACCCGGCTCTGATTGCTGCCTTTTCTTCCAAATCTGGAGATTAAGCCTTGTGTTCCTCATGACCTTGGCACTTGATATGAAAATGCGTGGCTTCTGAAATGGAGAGGCAGGCGTAGACTCCTCAGACTGCACTTTCTGCTGGTTCACCCATCCCTGAAGGGAGGAGAGCCTGTGGTGTCTGCATGGGGAGGGTGCGGGGCTAGAAAGAGTTACCAAGACCTGGAGACACGCGTGTTTGAGTCGGAATCTTATGCTTTCATGAGAACGAGCCTTATATATATACTTACTCCCAGTTACATAACTGCCTCCCTGCCAAGAGGCCAGCCTTGGCTGCTCCCCGTGGAAACATCTAGGGAGACAGCGACCTCCGCGACACAGCACAGACTGAGCTGGGAAGGTAAGGAGCACAGAGGAGGGAAAGAGATGTTGCCCGGGAGGGCGTCTTCCTCCTGGAACTGGACCCACACAGGCCCGGTAAAGCATGGGGGACCCAGCTCTCCCACGTGCCTACTGTGTGCTGCATCTGGCCCACAACTAGCAGCATTTAGTCATTTTTATATCTGAACAACCAAAGCCTGACAACTGTAGAAGGGACTTGCCCGGGGTGATTCGCTGGGATGGTAGCCACAGTCTTTCGTTTTCGTCCTCAAGGGTCTATGACGACAGACAGGCAGGCCCAGATCTAGACGGCCTGAGCTGCAAAGACAGCTAACGGCCACGCCACTGCAGCCTCCACTTCAGCTTGTGTGCAGGCCTTCGTGCTGCCGTGGGCAACCCTCTGCCTGATCTGTGTGGGACCTCATCACCGCCTTCATGGGGACAAACGCAATCAGACTCTCTGCAAAACGAAGAGCCTTCCCTGGTAGTTTTCAGGGAGATGCTTCCATCTAGGGCACTCATGAAGTAGCATTGCCCACTGGGACCGCTGAAAGCCCCAGGTCTACTTCTGCCACCCCGATCTAGCCTTCCTTCTAACCCCGTCTCCACCTGGTGGCCATTGTGTTCTTTTTTGTGTGTGGTAAAATAGACAAAACCCAAAATTTACCGTTTTAGCCACTTTAAATGTACTGTCCAGTGGCATTAGACACATTCACATTGTTGTGCAACTGTCAGCACCATCCATCTCCAGAACTCTTCTCTGCTTCCCACACTGAACCTCTGTACCCATTAAACAGTGACTCCCCATTCTGTCCTCCCCCAGCTCCTGGCAGCCACCATTCTACTTTTTCTTTCTTTTTTTTTTTTATGAGGAACATTCACCTTGAGCTAACATTCTTTGCCAATCTTCCTCTTTTTTTGCTTAAGGAAGATTAGCACTGAGCTAACATCTGTGCCATTCTTCCTCTGTTTTGTATGTGGGTCACCTCCACAGCATGGCTGCTGATGAGTGGAGCAGGTCCACGTCCTGGGATCCAAACCCACAAACCCTGGCCACAGAAGCGGAGCACGCAGAACTTTAACTGCTTGGCCACAGGGCCAGCCCCCACCATTCTACTTTTTGTCTCCATGAACTGACTGCTCTTCCTGCCTCATATCAGTGGGATCATACAGTATTTGTCCACTGTGACTGGTCATTTCACTCAGCATAATGTCCTCAAGGTTCATCCATGTTGAGACACGTAGCAGATTTTCCTTCCTTTTTAATGCTGAAAAATATTCCACTGTATGGATGTACCACATTCTGTTTATTCATTCATGTCAGTGGACATTTGGGTTGTTTTCAAATGTTCTTTTTAAAAATGCTAATCTAATATCCCTGCAGGGGGTGGGATAAGCCCCCAAAATCTTTAACAAGCTGGCAAGGCTGTGCCCCCTCTCCAGGACTATCTCACCGCCCTCCCTCCCCGAGGCATCACCCCTGGGGCCCACTGGCCAGCCTGCACTCCTTCCACCAGGTGCCTCTGGGTCTCAGCCTGGGATGCTGCTCCCACTCTCATCACCTGGGTAACTCACTCTGCAGGTTTCTGCTTTGACGTCGCTGCTCTGGGGTCCCATCCAAATCAGGAGACCAGGATACCGTCTCTTAGGGCACCCTCGTGTTTCCTCCTGGTTCACATTGTCATGATCCCTCTGCTCTGTGGGTGAAACCTGTTTCCACCGCTAGACTCCAAGCCTAGAGTTTTGTTCACCTCTGTATTCCAGTACTTAATGGAATGCCTGGCAGACAGTAGGTGCTAGACAAATATAATGTAATGAGAGAATGAATGTTAGAAGGGGTACACGGATGGAAGCAGGCTGACTTGGATTTGAACCTTAGCTCAGATGACCTGAGCGAGGCTCCTAGCTTCCTCATCTGCATCAGGGTGACTTGCATCAATCTTTCAAGTTCGTTGGGAGAACTGAGGGAATCAAGCACCAGCACAGTGCATAGGACATAGTGGGTACTCAGCAATGTCGCTGCCCTTCCTCTCTCTCACCACAAACCAGCCTGAAGGGGGCCAAGGATCAGAATGTGTTTGCTGGCATTAGTGCCCCAAATTGTACTGGCTCACATGTGAGGTGGCATTTCCCTCAGAGAGAATGTTGGTGGGAAGGTTCTGAGGCTCTGAGCACCTTATGAGGTCCAGAGACCCTCTTTGCAGGACCCAAACCCCCTACCTCATCTCCATCAGCAATTCTACTGCCTGACCTTATTCTTAGCCGTAGATACTGACATCAGTGGGGATGGGGGTGCGGAAATAGAGGTTGGGGGCGCAGCTGGAAATCCTCCCTAGAATTCGGTAACTGGCCTTTGACCTACTCCCTCCAAGAGGAAGGCTCAGCATGATTGCATAAAATTACCAGTGGTCCGGGACATCCTTTCCGCTTCTCCCCACACCGTTCTCAGCAGGCTGAGCAGAGAGCCCAGCGCATCAGTGCGCCTCGGCAGCACGCCCGGCCCGGGCTCTGGAGCATTGCCCCGGGGTTCTACTCGGCATGACCAGACATCAGTACATACATACAGACATTTGCGGACAACTGTTCCAATCGGAAGCGCTGGTATGGGGCTTTGCAAGCGTTGGCTGGGTGAGAGAGAAACTGTGAACTTGTTTATTTCTAGATTCAGACACTTCTTTCAGGTTCAGGGCTGACAAAGGAAGGCCCATTATGTGGGACACCTCCACCGGGACTTCCTCTTCAAATATCAGCTGGGTCAGGTTCTTTCTATGCAAATCATTTTGAGCATTTATCCTGTTTTTCATTAACATAACATCTCCGGGGCCCTCACCCCAGCCTCTCTCCTCTGAGACAGCCACGGGCAAGAAAAGCTCGGCAGGGTGAGAAGAAAGGGCTGCATCTTTGTGAAGAAGGCAGAGGTTTTATTCCCATCGCCTATGGCTGCTATACGTTGTTGTACGCAACATCCACATCTAAGGAGCCTTATTTTTTCAATAAAGAACAAAATGAAGATGAGATTACTCCTGGGTTAAGAAGCCCCAGAATCTCGAGGGAGTTCTGAATTCTACCTGTAGCACACTCTACACAGGGCCGCGCTTGTCCAGGAGAAGGGCCAGATGCTAGGCAGAACATAAAGTAAATCGTGCAGGGGATGTGCTCACTGCAAAAGGCACTTATTCCTGAGGACCCCTCTCCTCAGTACGGATGGAGGATTTGTTCTGTGTGGGAGAGGGCTGGAGGTGCGCTTTCCCCCAGCTTCTCTTCTGGGAGAGCACATTGTATTTCTCTGCCAGGTGGGTTGGAGGTGGACAGGGGACGAGCACCCCCATAGCCCTTTTCTGCCACGGCCCACTTCCCCCAAATGCCACATTCTCGGTTTATCACTTGACTCACAGGTGGTGCCTGTCAGCCTGCCTCCAAATCCACTCCTTCTTTGTACCAATACAGCACTTAGTGGGGAGACATGGGCGTGCGCGCAGGCAACGTTTGTAAAACTGAATTAATTTCATGCTTTCTGGTGGGAAGTAGGGATTTCCTGGCTTTGAAGGGCCTTTGTTTCTGACATGGTAAAAGCAAGGGTACAGAACTGTATATAAGATATAATCTCAGCTATGAATGCACACACACATAAGCTTGGACACACATGCAATTAAAAAAAGAAAAAGATTGCACACTGATACACCATCGTATTAAAAGAGGTTATCTCTGGGTAATTAGAATTAATTGGTTTTTATTTTCTTTTTTACATTTTTTCAAAATGTCTATAGGAGCCTATATTACTTTTGTAATCACACACAAAAAATAAACATTTTATCTCCTCTATAAAAGTGCTCTTGAAACTGGTTAATTCTTAAGTAATCATCAGGCAACATTTTCAGAGGAATTAATGCACAGCCAGCTCTGAGTGAGGCCTTGGAGAAATAGCACCAGGCATCAGTGTCTGAGGTTGGGGGAGAGACATGGTGGCAGGGAAGGAGGGAGGGCTGTGGTTCCACAGGATGGTACCGCCACCGTCATAGCTTGCTTACTGATATGTGTCTGGGTCCACCTCTGGGAGCTCCAGGCAGCCCTCGACCCAGCCGCTGGAACAGGTCCACTCTTAGGCTTAAAGGGGACGGTCAGACTTGTATTATCAGTCGAGGTCCAACTAGGAAAATGGAAACATCTCCCAAAATTGAAAACGGAAGAAGATAAATATAGGAAACTGGTTTCGCCGGTGAGAGGCCAGTAGGGACTGTGAAGCTAGGGAGAAATTGGTGCCAGCAGGAAGCCACCCCACCTCTAGGCTGCGGAGGCAGAGGGAGCGGACCGGGGTGAGCCTGCAGGAGCTGGGCCTTCCTGTGAACCTGGAGCCGTGGCAGAGCACACGGGCAGGGGAGGAACATCCTAGCTTCTCCCTTCCTCCCTCTAGTCTCCCGCCAGGGCCTCCTGTGCCAAATCCTGCTGGAACCAGCTGGGCCTGAAGCCCGTGGAGTTCAGCCCCTGTGACACCGAGCAGAGCAGGGGAAGTGGGAGGAAGGGACCTGAGGGCAGACAGGCTACAGACAGGCACATACCTATCCCTAGGCCAAAGGAACCGTGCTGCCAGCCCACCCACCCCCTCCCTTTCCTATTTCCCCACCTGTTAGCAGGATGTACTTGAATCATGCCAGCTTGAATCATTTCCTATCTACACAACCTGCCAAATGGCAAAGATGGAAACATTACGTTAGTTTAAAACGATCTCCTAGATGTTTTTATAAGTGAGGGCGCTGTGGTTTCTGGATTCCGGTCACTCATGGCCCTCATTCTAAGTTCTAGCCAACTGAGCATGGCCACAGGGCCAGATGACCAGAGGGGGAGCTTTACAGCAAGAAAGCTGGCTTGAAAACTCGTCTTCACCTGGACAACATGAGGGCTTTCTCCTCCCTTTCCCAAAGTCCTAAACTGGACGTCCCCACTTAGCAGCAGGTAAAGAAGGGGGAACCAGGCCTCCGGATGGGGCACAGAGGCAGGAAAGGAAGACAGAGAGGACAGGAGCAAGAGGGGAAGGCTGGGGGCTGGCTTTGCTTTTGGGGCACCATGCCCTTACCTCTAGTTGATAAGGAGTCTTGCTAGTCAGATTACTACCTCTCCCTTGTGGAGGAGTAAAAGAGAGGGGAGCATCCCTTATAATACTTGCCTGAGTAGTAAAAATGTAGATGGAGGATCCTATGTAACACGCCAAGGCAGGATGCCTCCCCCCACCCCCCTCCACCCCGAGCAGATGACATGGGGTGTCTGGGGGCGGCCTCAGCACTGAAGGTGAAGTCATGGGTGAGAAGGAGGTCAGTGCGTCCAGCTGGAGTATATGGACTAGGAGAACCACCTCCACCTCCACAACGGAGAGGTAGATGGCATCTAATTAGCCTCTTGTTTACATTTATTTCCAGTTCCTCATATGATCCTATTTTTGACAGATAAATAGAATGAAACTGGTCATACATATGTACAGTTTTATATTCAGCTCTTAAAAATTGACATCATATCATAAATGTTTTTAATCTTTAAGAGTTCTTTTACAACATCATATTAACAGGTTGTAGCAGTCCATCTAATGGTTGTTCAAAAACGTAGATGACAATTATAAGACTTCCTCCCACAAACAGGGAGTAAAAATGTCGTCACACCTCTTCTATATTTTCTTCTTTAAATTAGTTGCTGGAGCACCTTAGGCCCTTTGGGCAGATAGTCCATTTTGTCTCTCTCAAGGTTCCCTGCCTGTCCACCTCCCACCCAGGGTCTCCAAGAACACCTGTATCTTCCTCATCCCCAGAGGACTCCAGGTGTCAAGCTAAGAAACCCAGAGACCCCGCTCTCCAGCACTGCAGTTCCTCCCGACTGCCACATGGTGTCACTGTTGAAGAGCAGGCAGGTACACTCAGCTGGCAGCAGCCATCCATGCACCCTAGGATGGTCTTGCCGTCCGGCCCCTGGTAGTTTACATGTCCACTCTCAGCCATTGTTCTCTAAGACACAGCCTCTGGGAAGGACTCGTGGGGTCTTGAGGCACTTCCAAGATCAGCCACACGCAATTCTGAAATGAATTCTATTACTATTCTTAGGCTCCTGTTGTGAACTTGGGACATGAGCCTTGTCTCCGTCTTTGGGGGTCACTTTGTTTCAGGGTCTTGTTCATTTCTCTGCCCCCCTTTTGTACCTGACAGACCTCTCTAACTTCACACTTGGGGAAGCAGTGGTTGGACTGTGACCCATTCAGAGAACCCTGGGCTTCTCAGGCAAACCAACTGACTTCCTCCCCAGCCAACAGCTCTACCAATCAAGGAGTGTGTCGGCTTTTGCCAAAGCATTTGGAAAAACAAAATGTTTTATGTCTTTCTTTCTTTGGGAAAGTGGGTGTCTCCATGCTCTACGTTTATAGGAGACCTTGACACATTTTTGCAGATGCAAAATCTACTTCAGTGTGATTTTCTCTATCTGTCCTGAAATGTTTTCTAAATAAAGATCTCCTCCAAGCACCCTGTGACCTAATTGTTGTCCTACTGTTGGACTTTTAGGAAGTGGCCATATTTTAAAAGCTGTTATAAATAATGTTGACTTCAGAAAGATAGCAAACTGTCCTGTGTTTATCTCCACTCCCTCCCAATACCCTATCGAAATAAACAGCAAAAAACGTAAATAATAGGGGAAAATGTATGGCAGAGCTAGATATTGGGAAAACACCATTGACAGAAAAGAAAGTTTGTGACACTGATGTGGTGATGACAGCAATAAGAGCTACGTGGATTTACTCTGTTCCCAGCACTGTGCAATGTCATTTAATACACACGGCAGCTCTGTGAGATGGACAGGTGGGAGCTATAAAGGAGAAGGAAGCAGACGGATGGGAAAGCCAAGCTGCACGCAGTCTCTGTTGCCACACGGTGAAGGAACAGGAGGGCTCTCGGAAGAAATCATTGTGGGGCTGGCCCTGTGCCTGAGTGGTTAAGTTCAGGCGCTCCGCTTCGGCAGCCCGGGTTTCTCTGGTTTGGATCCTGGGCACGGACCTACACCCCGCTCATCAGGCCACGCCGAGGCGGCGTCCCATGCAGAGGAACTAGAATGACCTGCAACTAGGATATACGACTATGTACTGGGGCTTTGGGGTCTGGGAAAAAGAAGTGGAAGATTGGCAACAGATGTTAGCTGAGGCCCAATCTCAAAAAAAAAAAAAGTGAAAAACCACTCTATTTCGAAAAACAAGAAGAAGAAAGAAATCATTGGATGCATTCTTCCATTCAAGCTTAGCTGATCGTGGGATAGTGGTGAGCGTGGAGTGAGGGGCTGAGGGGCAAATGTGCAGAGACCCCTCCCCAGGCAGGCAGCCTTCTGATGTGGGTGGCACCCTCAGAGGCAGAGCCAGGGAGATGAGGCTGCCTCCATAAAAATGGAGCTCAACTCCAAAAACCCCCAAGTGCCCAGCCTCCCAGAGCTTCTTCCTGGGGGAACGAGGGGAGAAGGGGACAAACCCTCCCTGTCCAGTCCAGACTCCAGTGGGCAGGGGCTGGACAGCGAGCTGGTGGGGAAGCGCCCGGCTGTGGGTTGTCAGCCTGTGCTTCTCACGTCGGGGGACTCCCACAGCCCACCCCACCTGCAGCAGGCGCCTGGGCCTATCGCCACAATCAGGAGGAACTTGCCCAAATCGGGGAACGCCTTTTCCCCGGCCTAGGCCTCTTCTTTTTTCCCAATGAGCCACAGGGTGAAAATGTCTAAACTCCATAGGTCAGTCCGAGGCTCCTCATGGTTTTGTTTTTACTGCCGTTTTGATCCCAATCCAGAGACATTAAACAACAGCCAGCCACGCGCACACAGGCTCAGCTCTCTGCTGGAGAGAGAGCTTCCTTCACCCGCGGATCCTATCGCCCGTCTTCTAGGGGTGGACCAAAGGCTGTGCTGGCAACCAAAGGGTTGTCTCAAAGCAAGGAGGTGCTTTTGACAGCCTTTATAACCTGCCTGGGCGTGAACGATGGGCGGTGGTGAGGTCCGGTCATCCCTCCAGTGCCCGGGGGAGGCAGCTTTGGCGGATAGACCTCTTTCTGTTCTCTGGTAGCAACATTACACAGGGACGCTTCCGAACAGGAGCCTCACAGTCATCCCATGTGCCATCTATCTGTTTGGAGAAGGAGTGGATAAACCTTGGTGTAATATATTAGTTATTGTTTGTTAGTTTTATCTTTTCTGCAAAATAGAGGGAAAATTATTATTTTGAGGATGGGTGGAGGGATTTCTGACTAATAAATAGGAATTTCCAAGCATACTAAGATTACATACCAGGACAAACCCTGCCTTCTGTCACCTGCAGCCACATGTGCTGGCCGTTGGGAGAGGTGGCCCACTGGGTGTCAGACGCAGGCGCCGGGGCACTGACACTCACGCACCAGGGTATGTGATATACGTAAACTGACAGCAACAACAAAGTAAATAATTCAGAAAAGATGAAGACGAGAAACAGTGACAGACAATAGAAGCCACAGTTAATGTTAATTATTAATAACAAGGTTGTTAAGTTTAGTACATTTTTTAAAAGTATTTTTAAAATAGAAGAGGCATAACGTAAAAATTAATACTAGTATAAATTCAAACATTTAGATGATTTCAACAGAGGTTGAAATACCCAGGGAGGGAGTAGAAAAGAAGTAAAAATATGCTAAATATTGCACCTTTTGTGAAGTTGGGGGAGTTATATACATGTTTACTTCTTGACACTGATGAAAAGTACATCTTCATGTATGTTTGTTAGAAGAGAAATAGGATTAAAAAAACTGCCAACAACTAGGGGAAAGAAAGCCATATTATATGTTTTTCTATATTTAAATAATTGTTTACAGTGAGGCTGCATTGTTTCTGCAAAAATACTTTTCATTTTTTAAAGACTTTTAATGAGTTGTTAATTATAACATGCCCACTGGAAAGATGTGAATTTCTTTTATCTCAGTAAAAAGTGTAAAGATATTGTCATTTAAAAAAATGTGAAAGCATTTTCTTATTGTATGTGTACATTTTTGAATGCATCTCTGATTATTTTATTCGGAGAAAATACTGGAAGTGTGACCAATGAAGTCAAAAGGTAGGCACAGTTTTAAAAGTTTCTTGGAAAATATTGCCAAACTGCCTTTCAGAAAGGTTGTACCAATGTATGTTTTCATCAGCTGTGTATCAAGACCATTTCATCGTGTCCTCACCAATACTGCATATTTAATTTTAAAAACTTAGCCAACTTGCAGAGAATAAGAGAACTGAAGGGTAGCATTTCATTAATGATATAGTCAAACATTTTTCCTATATGGTACTTTTGGCTATTATGATTCCATTTATTTGGAACTGTAAAATATATATAGTTTTTTTAATATTTATGTTACTTCCATAAGTTGTTGTACTCCATAAGTCCTTTACTCCTGATCTTTATGAGCTCTTTATTTGTTAAAGATATTAACCCCTTGTCCTATTTAGCTCGTTTTCCCAGATTTCCATTTGTCTTTCAATTGTGCTTTTTGACATGTATTCAAAACCATTTAATTTTGTCATAAAGTTCTTACTTCATGCATAAATAAGTTTTCCCCCAGATTTATTGAGTATTATCGACATATAACTATATAAGTTTATGGTGTACGATGTGATGATTTGATACACGAATATATTGTGAAATGATTACCACAATAAGATTAGTTAATACTTCCATCCCCTCATATGATTATTAGATTTTTTTGTGTGTGGTGATAACACTTAACTTTCAAGTATATAACACAGTGTTGTTAACTATAATCACCATTAAATAAGTCCTTTTCCACTTAGAGATCAGATATATAGATTTTCTCATGTTTGTTTATATTTTACTCCACATTCCATGTAAAATTTTAGTCTACATTGTGAAGAATTTAACTTTTCTCCCCCAAGCAATCACACATTGGTTTTATCATCCATAAAATGGAGATAAAAACACCTACTTTGCTGAACTATGATGATCAAATGGTATTATATATGCAAAATTCCTAACAAGTGGTCTGTTGTCAAGAACTGTGAAGGGTTTGAGATTTTACCCTGCCTTCCAGCTACCAACTTAGCCTGCCTCGGTTTCATGGATGCCGGTAGATGACACGAGACTCCTGTATCAGAAACAAACGACTCTGTTACTCACAGCACAGCAAGCAGCAGGAGCATCACCATATCTGCATCAGGTCCCCTTGCCACAGTCCCATGGTAGTGAATGCACCGGCCCAGAGGATTGCCTACACCTGCAGTGGGATGCATTACAGAAGAGGAATCCTGAGCTTAGGGAACCCACATCTTCCATAATGTTCAGTAAGCATGCCTGTCTTTTGCTCTGAAGGATACGTCCTTCTATCTTTCAAGGTGGTTTACTATATAAACATCTTTAAAAAGATGATCTGGAACAAAGAACAGTTGGTGCCTCTCCTGCAAGACATGCAGAAAAATGAGAGACCCATGGAGAATTGTCTCCCAACACCTGCCTACAGAAAATGTTCAGTAAACAGAACTGTGTTGTTATTAACTACTGAGTTATTTTATATACCTGGATCTGTCTTTGGGCTTTCTATTCTCTTTTATTCTTTCATTATACCACTTTGATATAGTTAATCTTATATTTCATGAGAAAAATCAATGTCAATTTAAGAACATTACTTTGATATAAATGCTGAATGGATGACTAATTTAAATAAAGTTGTGTATAGCATAGTTGTTCTAGTATTTGTCAAGGAGGAAAAATTGGTTCACAAAGAAGCCACTGTCCACTTCATTTCGTGCTCCAAACACCTACCAATGATAGACAGAACGTCTTTTAACAGTGGAAGCTGGAGAATCTGCCTTCCAGGAATTCCTTGAAGCTGGGCTCCACGCATGTGGCCTCATCTCTGCCAATCAGAGGAGTCCCCGTGAGGGCTTGGACTTGGTAGTGAGCAAGATGTCATGGACTGAATTGTGGCCTCCAAAATTCATAGGTTGAAGCCGTAACCCCCAATGTGACTTGTTTGGAGATGGGGCCTTTAGGGAGATAATTAAGGTTAAATGAGGTCATATGGGTG
The DNA here is from genome assembly GCF_041296235.1 of Equus asinus. Taxonomy (NCBI): domain Eukaryota; kingdom Metazoa; phylum Chordata; class Mammalia; order Perissodactyla; family Equidae; genus Equus; species Equus asinus. The sequence continues at coordinate 9,617,151 of NC_091800.1, forward strand.
GGACTCTAATCCAATATGGCTGATGCCCTTATAAGAAAAGGGAGAGACACTAGGGATGCAGGAGCTCGGAGGAGTGACCACGTGAGGACACAGCAAGAAGGCGGCCCCCTGCAAGCCAAGGAGAGAGGCCTCAGGAGAAACGAACCCACTGACACCCTGGTCTTGGACTTCCAGCCTCCAGACGGTGAGAAATAAATGTCTGTTGTCTAAGCCCCACATCTGTGGTGGTATTTTGTATGGCAGCCCGAGCTGACTAATACTCAAGGTGAGGCAGGGTCGCACGTGCTGGCAGAGGCATCTGTTTCTTTGGGAGATGGCAGGGGTGGAGGTTCTGGCACCTAGTTCTGAATATCATCAGGGAAGAAGGGGAGGGGGCGTTGTGGCTAAAATAGGACTTGTGAGCTCAATGGGCGCCGTTCCTAGGTGTGTGACTCCAGAGCCTGGAGCTCCAGCCCTGCAAGAGGCTCCTGAGTGACCTAACACCCTTTGATAAATGCCCTTTCTGTTTAAACACCGCCGTTATTTGCAACTGGCAACCCCAATCAAGAGTGATTTTTCTGTAGAAGATGGTATTAGAGAAAACCTGACTATAGTGACTAAACATGGAAAAGTTTGTGTCATGCACCAGGTGGTCTTGAGGTCAGCAGTCCAGGATGGGGGCAGTGGTTTTATGGAGTCACCTGCTCTGTTGTCCTTAGCCTGTGGCCTTCGTCCTCATAGCGATAAGGTGTCTCCTGCGTCTTCTACATCAGGGGTCAGCAAACTTTTTCTGAAGGGGCCAGAGAATGGCATGTGGGCCATAGGTTTTGTCACAGCTACTCCTTTCTGCCACTATTGCCCCAAAGCAGCCACAGACGTATGTAGACAAATGGGCATAGCTGTGTTCCAATAAAACTTGATTTATAAAAGCAGGCAGCAGGTGGAGTCTGGCCCACAGGCTGCAGTTTGCCCATGCCCTGTTCTGCACCCACACTGCAGGAAGGAGGAAGGGCAAGAGTCAGCCCTGGGTGATATCAGCTTATGGCTCGCGGGCTAGAGCTGTCATGTAACTACCCCTTCCTGCAAAGGCGGTTGGAAGACTGAGCATTAGTTAGCATTTCAAGCCTTCAGAGCAGTGCTTTCGAAAAGTTTCCATGTCACGTTATTCACAGAAATAATATTTGTGTAGCATATAGGGATACACAGTCAATACTGCTTAGAGCCAGAACAACAGGCCCAGGGCAATGGCTGTCCCAAGTGCCACCTGGCTGCCTCAAAGGCTGACGGCATCAATTTCGCAGACCCACCTGCAGCCCATTTGCAGACAGTGGTGGACCCCTCTGCTCTGGAGTGAGGCAGCCAGGGAGCAAGGGTGCGGACCCAGCAGGCTCCCCAGCGAGTATACATACTCCGGGGCTGGATCTTTAATAACTTCATGAAATAGAAACTCCCAGCCACAGTAGAAAACCTGGTTTTAATCAAATGCCTATTCTAAATTTTAATTGAGGATATCTTCACAATAGGACAGTCTTAAAACGTTTTTGTGACACTCTTATTCTGGTGCTTACCAGGTAGTGGGGCTGATATTTCAAATTGTAGTTTATTCACCAGAAATAAAGACTCCTTTTTGCATCCTGTGAGTGGCTGTGATGTGGTGACAAGACACCCAAGCACTGGCCAAAACCACAAAGCTCCATATTTTTGTATCACTGTGCATCTTTTTAAAATAATTTCAAACATTAAAAGCTTCCCTCTACGCGGGCCCGGCTCCCGTTTCCTCTGGTCTCTCCTGGTCCTCTGCGCCCTTCGGTACTCAAGTCCCTTGCTCTTTTTCTACTTTGGCTTTCCTCCTGGTAACTGAGACATGGCAGGTGTGAGGAAACAGACGCTCCCAGAACTGCCGTTGCCATAACTAGAGACGTGTTTCCTGATACACCTTTGAACCATTTTGTGTTCCTGGCCTGTATCTGCCACTGGCTGCAAATAAAAGAATATTTGCTAAATGGTCCTTAAACCAGAAGGGTATATATTGTTTACTTAACAAGAAGTCAGGAGGCAGGCAGCACCAGGGTTGGCTTAGCAACTCAACGACATCATCAAGGACCACATTCTTTTCTGCCATACAGCATGGCAGGTCAAGTGTATTTGTCTTCGTGGACTCAAGCATCAGCTTTGCATGACATTGTCCAAGGCATGAAGGAAGGGGATGAGCCTCAAATGTTTTCTCCTCTTCCACCTCTCTCTTCCAGAGAAGAAGCCTCTGCTGTAGTTCTCCATATCTCTCACTGCCAGCATTGGGCCTCGTGCCCAACTTAGATTAAACAACGGCAAAGAGAAGAGATTAGCAAGAGTGGCTCTTAGACCAATCACGAGTCAACCCCTCTGACTGAGCATCCCATTGACCAGACAAGATGGGGCTCCATGAGCCAGACAAGGAGGAACCGTTAGTGAGTAGGTGCCAACAGCACCTGTCATCACCCCTTCAGCGGTGAGAGTCACTTTCCTTAATGCCTCTTCCTCACAGGCAGACCAAGCTTCCTGAGGGCAGCAGGGGTCCTGCCCTCCGTGTCTACGTTGTCCCCTCTCAGAGTCCACTGGAAGAGCCTGTCCAAAGGGAGACTAAATAGATGTTTTAAAAAATATGTGTTCTTATGGTATACTACTCAGCAATAAAAAAGACAAATTACTGACATAGGGAACAACACGGATGAACGTCACAGATGATATGTTACGTTGAGTGAAAGAAGCCAGATGCCAAAGAGTGCATACTTCCTGATTCCACTTACATGAAGATCTAGAACAAGCAAAAACATTTTAAGGTGAAAAAAAATCAGAACAATGGTTACCTCTGAAGAGTGTGGGGCTATTTGGGAAAAGAGATGAGGAAGCTTTCTGGGAGAAGGGAAATTCGCTATTTTGCGTTAAGGTGTGGGTTACAAGAGTGTATCATTAGTCAGAACTGTGCTGCTAAGCTGTGTCCCTTCCAGTGTGTGTACATTTTACAGCAGTAGTTGAGTAGGGGCGAGTGGGTTGGGAAATATAGATGAGACAAGAATGGCAGAATGTTGTTAATTGTTGGAGCTGGTTGATGGGAATGTGAGGTTCACTATCTTTATTCTGTTTATTTTAAATGTTGAGTTTTGCAAAATTAAAAAAATATTTTCTCCTATCTCCTTCATTCTACCTGGATCTTTAGTTTGCATCTCCTCTCTCTGAGACTTTTCTCCAGGAAAGGGCCTGGTCAGTAGCCCTCTGCTCCCTGTGGGCATCAGGGAACAGAAGCCTGTTGTTCTGTGAGCATCTGAGGGGCTGGCCAGAGGCCCAGGAGCAGGGTCCACCTCCTGGAACCACACCGTGAACTCCGCCTTCACAGTTTGCAATCTTTGGACTTGAAGCGGAGACCGTCACTCCCCTGTGTGCCCAGCCCCTAGCACCAAGCCCCCTTAGAGGGAGTGCTCGCCAAATGTTTGGTGAATAAATCAATAGAAGAGTTAAGCCAATAAACTGTCATTGTCATAGGCCATAAACTTTTCATAAAGTAAGTGTATTGTAGGCGGAACCCAATTTATAAATGGATTATACTCCAGAGATTCATTTGTCAACAGTTTGGATTTCTTGATGAATTTCTCCTGAGTGGAGAAGTTTCCAGATCAGCTGCCCACTTCTAATCACCTCCTGTAACACTGTCTCAATGAAAACATGCATTCTGAGATCCAACTCTGGAAAACCAGTCCAGTCAAAAGCTGGAAATGTGCAAATATTAAGCAGTCCATATTTACTGAGAGACAATGACCCCAGGCAAAGCAGACACAAGAGCCTCCTAGAATCCTGTCTCCCAGCCTGGGTAGATGTTCTGCTGCCTGCTGCCCCCGTGCCCTGTTCTTCTCATCACTAAGGGTGGCTTCAGAATTTCCATCCAGAGAAGGGCTTGGATGCCTTGTCTAGAAGCACTATTGTTTACTTAGACTGCAGGTGTGTTTGGAGTTGCTTAGAGGGGATTGCAGAGGCCCCCCGAGGCACACCTTAGCACTGGCACTACCCATATGTGGCAGTTGTTATTGCTTTTGAACACGTCTGTCACCAGTAAAACGCCTGCCTGGTGAGGGCAAGCATAGTGCCTATTTTTCTCACCGTTAACCAGCGTCCCAGCCACACACGCCTGTCCAGCACTCAGTAGCTATTGTGGAATGCTGAATGAATGCACTGATGTCTGAAAGCAAAGGACCAAGTGTGCCATGCATGTGGGGCCTGCAGGTGCTTCTAGATTCCCAGCAGAACGTCCCCAACCACTGCCCTCTGGGGCTGGCTGGACCTCACACAGGGGGAGATGGAGGCTTCTCCCGAGGGTGTTAAAGGAACGCTCTCCAGTGGATGGAGGTGGGACCTATTGCCTCTGAGTGTTTACCATGTGCTATGTGATGGAGATTTGATGTACAGTCTCCCGCTTACTGTCACAAGTGTGGAAGTGACAATTGTATGACTACCCCCATTTTACAGAGGGGTAAACAGAGGCTTGGAGTACGGCTCTGCTTGGAGATAGTAAAGTGCATGAACTCACTTAAGATACCTAAGACCCCAGCCTCAGGGTCAAGCCCACGGCGCTGTCGAGGGAACTGAACCATTCCCGTGCCCAAGCTCAGTTACTATTTGACTGCTGTGGATGACAAAAACCCACCCCACAGGCGGCCAGTCTGCGTGAGGCAAGAAGGTCGAGCTCTGAGAGGGTCTTTCAGGCTTCCAAGCAGGCTGAGGGGCAAGGCATGGCTGCCTTACTATCCGCTCCAGGAGACCCAGTGTGTTCACTGCCCATGGCTGCTGTAACAAATTAACACAAAGCGAATGGTTTAACGCAATACAAGTTTATCATGTTCCGATTCTAGAGGGCGGAATTCAGAAGCCAGTCTCCCTGGGCTAAATCAAGGTGAGGTGCGGGCAGGGCCATGCTTCCTCTGGAGGCTCCGGGGACACTCCACTTCCCCCGCTTTCCCAGCTCCTGGAGGCCGCCTGCATCCCTGGGTCTTCCATCTCCCCAGCCTCTGCTTCTGCTGTAGCATCTCCGACCACTGATTGGCCCTTCCTCCCTCTCATAGGATGCTCGTGATTATATTTAGGGCCCACTTGGATAATCCAGAGTAATCTCCCTCTCTCAGGATCTTCAGCTCAGTCATGTGGGCAAGTCCCCTTTGCCAAGGATGGTAAACTTTGTTAAATTCTGAGGATTAGGCAATGGGCACCTCGGGAGGCCATTATTCAGCTGACCCCACCCAGCGTCTTCACAAGGATTTGGTGTCAGTGGGCTCAGGGGCAGGGTCAATGTGCCAAGTAACTAATTCACTCGGAAACCTAAACTTCCAAATATTATTTGTAAAGGTATAGAAGAGAAAAATCATCCCACTAGCACTTGAACAAATCAACAACTTTGATTCTTCCTGTTTTCCCTCCTGTCCTTGGCTAAATGAAAACCTAATTTTTTGTGACTGCAGTCACAGGATTAATACAACTTTCTGTTCTGCTTTTTTCACTTAATATAATGTATATTTCAAAACATTCATAACTGTAACTGAGAACTTATTTTAAATTACCCTTTAACGTAAAAGATGGCAAGAGACGTCTTTATAACACCAGGGGACCATGGAGATAAAGGGGGTGCACAGGACCGCACCCACATGTTCCTGGGTGGAGTCTGTACCACGATTCCTCCCGGAAGTCAACATGAGGGTCCGAACCCCAGTCCTCTGATGGCTCGCCCCCAGGACGGTTTAAGATGCTTTCAATTGAAAGCTTTAGAAATATGTCTAACCCTTTCTTATCATTTGCAATTCCTTTGCTTTCTGCTGGTTGAAAAGAATGTGTAGGAGCCACATGGACGGTGAGGAAGAGGAGAGGAGAAAGTAAGTACATTAGAGGAAGCACTGAACAGACACCAGCCGGTGCGTCATTCTAAATTTATTTCCTAGCCCATCCCAGCCCGGCAGCTGAGCTCTCAGCAAACTCCAGTGTTGGCTGGCTGATCAGGCCTCTCTTCTACTGGAAGCATTTCTTGCTGAAATAGCAGCTGCACACGCCTCCCGCAGAGAAGGGAAAGACAGCCAGCCAGCGTGAAAAGTGGCCTGAAAGTTTATTCAACTCCTGTGTCCAAAGGTTATTCTGACTCTGCCATTTTCTCTTGTTAAATCCTCTAAAGGTAAGGCAGGAGCAAATTTTACTATGATAGAAAAAAAAAGCCCAACCCATGGGCCTGTGATTTCAGTAATTAGCTCAATGTGCTAATGAGAGTCTTCAGGGAGAACAGCATTAATTAATGGGTGAATTTCAGTTTAATAAATGTATAGGCAATTTTCTAAATGCAGATGGCACAGTCCGCCCTGCTGGCTCTACCTAGAGCCACTCAACATGGTAAGTGTCTCAGGAAAGTGGTTAATTTGTAAAATGCCTCATGATCCTGATTAGAAGAGAAATAATGCTTGTGTCTGCTTCCCAATGCGTTCTCCTCTCTCAGAGTCTGAGAACTCCAGCCTCCCCTGCCTCCAGAGGGTCCTGAGGCTTTTGTTGCTCCCATTGTCCTGAGGGGGAAGACACCTCCCCCCCTCCCAGAAGGCTGGGCAGGACCTGCCCCTTCTGTGAGCTTTCTCTCCATTTCTAATCCCAAGGCCAGCCTGGGTGTCTTTATCTCCTATCTCTCTGAGTAGTGGAAAGGGCCAGAATTAGGTCCCAGCACTGTTTCTGAGAAGATGCCTTCTAGGAAATGTAACACCCCAAAGTGACAGACTGTTTAAGAAGTACTTTGCTAGTAGTTGGTTACAGACATTTAAAAACAGCAGTAATGACAGGGAGCTAAGTGAAGTGAATTCCCTCCTTTTTGAACTAACCCTCTGGGTTGCTCGATCTTCCTCCTTCTCGGTCAGGTGAACATGGGCTCCGATGTGCAAATAAGTTTGCAGGCCTTCAGAACTGGCTCTGGCCTCAGGATTTATTGAGCACTTTCTCATGCACACCTACTGGGGAGTGATAACTACGATAAAATTAAATTGCTCTGGATCAATAAGCTTGAAAAACTACAATAAGTCAAAATTCTTTACAACCATTATCTTGACAATAAAATCTCAGTTTTAACAAATCATCTAGGCCCAAACTAGTTGGAAAATCCAGTTGAATGGAAGTGACTTGGGCTGCGATTCCGTGTTTTGAGAATCAAGATGGGAAACTGCTCCGTGATCACTGCTATTGCTTAGGAAAAACAGACGAATGACAAGACCGCGTGCGTACCCTGGGTCAAACTCCTCTTTCGCTGGGCATTCCTCACGCTCACTGGAGACTCCAGTCACCGTTGCGTACCCCACAGACCTGCGCTGGTATTCAGAGACGACTCTGAGGGCTGCAAGAGCCTCAGAACAGACCCCGCCCTGCTCATCTGCCTGTGAGCCCCCCGAGGGGGAGGTAAGCCCCCACACTCTAGGGGCACTTTATGTACAGGAGACAGGACTGCCCCCCCTCAACCCACAATGAATAGTAAAGTGAGATAATCAGACATCGCGTTCTGAAAAATAGATTCTGAATCCAGGACAAAAATCCAGTACAATCACAGATTCTGTATGGTCCCGGAATCACAGGGTTTTTTTACGAACTGGAATTTGGGATTATTGAACATTCACAACCCAGATGAGAAAATCGAGGCCTGGAGGGGTGGGCGTACTTGCTCATGGCCAGCTGGATAGAGCAGAAGGAGGCTCAGACTCAGCTCCAATCTACAGACGAAAGCCCGGTCTCCAGGACCCAGGAGGGAGCCCAGAGCTGCCGGCTTGCTTTGTCTTGCCAGCCGCCAGTGTGCACACTTCTGGGACCTGGCCCTTGATGTGCTGGCATCATCACTCCAGGCTTGGCTGGATTCTAGTCTTTGGCGTAAATAGGCTGCTAAATTTAGACAAGTGCAGCAGATTTAGCAAAGCAAAGAGACCAGCGTTGCCACGTCAGGACACACAGCAGCTTTACCAGCTGTAACTTCTGTCTGCTGGAGACGGCCTCCTAATTCATGGGTCCTGGGAAGGCAGGAAAACAGCAATCCATGTCTCATAAGCTAAATGGGAAGAGAAACGCAGGCCTGATTCCCTCCCATGATATTGGTTATGGGGACATCAGGAACAATTTTTTAAAAACTGCTTAGAAAATTCTGGCTAAGAGTTAGAAGAAAGAGGGTGTGAAGGGCCGGGAGCACATGGACCCCTCCTCAGTCTGCCTGGACTCTATTCAGAGGCTCTGACCGGAACCAGGTGTGGCCCATCTTCTCTATTACGAAAAAGCAAAGACCACTGACAGTCAGCCGTGGCTGGGGCTGCATCCTGTGTTTCGTGGTCTATTCTGAAAAGTCCACTGGCCCACATGAGGATTGAGAGGGTGACCACTTACTGATCCACTCCTGGGACAATGTTCAAAAACCACACAGACCCTGTACACGACTCCATCGATGTGCCCCATTGGTGATGTTCATCTCTTAAGTGAATCATTCTTTTATTCAACAAATTTTTAACTGACCACCTTCTTTCTGCCCAGCACTAGTGCTGGGGATAAAATTGTGAGCTCAGTGGATGCAGTTCCTGTCCTTATGGGACAGGTCTGGTGGCAGAGAGCAAGTCAAACAGCAATCTCCACAGTAAATCGATTAACTAACTGATGTCTCCTTGGCTTGGTCTCATCAATATACCCAGCGCTCTGTTAGGGTGGGTCTTGGGTGCTAATGGGACTGATCAGTCTAGCTCAAGCCAGGACCAGGAATCCAGCAGACTCTAGACCGCAGAGAGATCAAGAAGACAAGTTACAGAGTCAGGCTGCCCAGATTACTGTCTTGTGCCTGTCACCCACCAGTTGTGTGACCTTGGGCAAGTCAACTGAGCATGTCTTGTCTGTTTCCTGGGCTGTAGAATTGGGTACATAGTCACGTGCTGCATAACGACGTTTCTGTCAACAATGGACCACACATACAACGGTGGTCCCGTAAGGTTAGTACCCTATGGCCTTGGTGTGTCATAGGCTACACCATCTAGGTTTGCATAAGTGCACTCTGTGATGTTCGCACAATGACAAAACCGCCTAATGACACATTTCTCAGAGTGTATCCCGTTGTTAAGCGAAGCACGGCTGTAGCGTGTGCCTCCTTGGGCTGCTCTGGAATGCATGCTCAAACGGAATGATGCGTGTCCTGGTGTACAGTGCCCACACTCAACGCCTGGTACAGAGAATATGTAAGCTGCTGGCTTGCCAAGAGTTCTTGGCTGGAAATTCGGTTTGTTGAGGGCAGTTCAGTTTATTTGATTAACAATAACACCAATCTAAGCAGCACAGAGGGCCTGGGAGTCTATCGCAGGAACACGGTAGCAGGGTTCAAAAAGTAGAGCTGGTTTCAGGCAGGAAGGTCAGCAGCTCAAGGGGCTGCAGGGGTGGAGCCGCTGCCCTGACCCTCGGCCGCCGACCCGAACGCTCTGTTTTGCATTTCCTGAGACAGTGAGACGGAGAGTGCATGGGACATCCAGAGGGACAGTCCCGTGTTGGAAGCTAGCAGAAGTTCTGAAATCAGAAAGCTTCCTTAAATTTCCCCCCTCGCTCACCTTTAGGCAGAACAAGATCAATGGAGGTCACATTCACTCCTGTTTCTGAACCCGGCTGTTCAGAGGAAGACAAGACCAAATGGTTTTCTGTCTTAATTTTCACTAGAAACATAAGAATTGAGGACGCCTGTCCTGTGCATGCCTGTAGGAGAGTTTAAGTTCATAGTTTAGGTTTTAAAACAGCAATTTGAGCCCATTAGAGAGAGATTGGGCTACTGACACACACAGGAGAACAGTGCATTAGCCTATTTCCTTCCCGTAAAGACCCGTAAAAGCCAGCGTGATTTTTGCAGAATGAGGTTGTTACAGCCAGTAATCGGCTCGGCAGCGCAGGAGGCCCTGAAATCAACCAGCCCGGGTCACGGCAGGGCTTGGGGGGCGAACAAGGCTCTGTGCTGGCGCGGAACGGGAACTAATTGATCTGAATGTCCACGGTAATTGGATGGGGTCACGATCAACCCCATTTTCTGGATGGGGAAACTGAGGCTCAGGTCGTTTACAAAGAAGAAGGCACCGCGGAGCCAGGGCTCTGCCAACTCGCACTATGGGTGGAGCGGCCTCAGAGAGGAATAGCCGCCTTCCCAGCCGGACCGACCCAGGTTCGAATCCCGGCTCCGCGCCCACTACCAACGCGGTCTTGGGCACGTTTCTTGATTTGCGTGACCTCAGTTTCCTCCTGTAAGTAACCTTGCCTCCCAGGACAGCGGGGAAGATAAAAGCAGAAAAATGCACCCACGCGATTAACCCAGCGCCTGTGTCCCGGCCTAACTAAGGGAAGAAGAACCAGATCCTCAGGGCCTTCCCCGGCCGCCGAACGACCTGGGCCTGGGGAAGCCTCAGTCGGCTCAGCACGGGTCAGCACACGGGGGCCCCAGGCCGCGCACCGCTGCCCCCGCGCCCCAGGAGCGGCTGCTGGGACTGGGCCCTGGGAGCTGAGCAACACTGATGCACAGGTGCCAGCGCTGGGACCCCTCCGGGTCCCCTCCACACACACCCGGCCTCCTGGTCTGGGCGGGTTCACTCTCTGCTTATCCCTCCCCACCTGCTTTCACTTCCCAGCATTAAGCTCCCCGCAGACACAGCCGCTGTGGGGGCCAGTTCATGGAGCAGCAGCCTCCAGCCCATGCCCTGGACTTTGCCTGAGGACCACCCAGCTTCCTGATGTGGACGCGCAGGTGATGAAGGCCCGCCCTTTGGGGAAACTTTCAGAATGATTAGTAGAGTTGTGTAGAGTGCTCTGAACTCTGGGGGTTAAGGTTTGTCATGACGATGATGATCGTGGTCTGGCCAGGAACCGTGTCTTTGAAAACCATTGTCATTTTACAAATTGGGTGGTCCCATCCTGGACAGCTGCCAGCTGGGAGACTTCTGAGGTGAGCCAACAAGGGTCCTGGATTGGAGGCTCTGAGCATCTCAGAGGTGGAGTGGGGACAAGCCGCCTCCTTGAGCCAGTAAATACGCAGCAACACAGACCTCAGAATCAAACAGCTCTTCCTCAGCTGTCAAGAGCCCGACGGCGCCGTCTCCTCAGGAAGCCCACTGCTCTTCTCCTTCCAGGTCTGTGCCCACCTTCACTCACACTTCCCAAATCACTGCAGTTGGAAAACCCACCTCGATGCTCTTTGAATGAGCATTTATTTATTTATTTATTAAAGATTGGCACCTGCGCTAACAACTGTTGCCAATCTCTTTTTTTTTTTCTGCTTTATCTCCCCAAACTCCCACTGTACTCAGTTGTATATTTTAGTTGCAGGTCCTTCTAGTTGTGGGATGTGGGACGCCGCCTCAACGTGGCCTGACGAGCGGTGCCATGTCGGCACCCAGGATCCGAACCCTGGACCGCCGCATCGGAGCACGCGAACTTAACCACTCAGCCACAGAGCCGGCCCCAGCATTTATTTGTTTATCGAATGCTAACTGTTCTAAGTGCTGGGGAAGCTAGGAAGGAAATTAGACGTTCCCTCTGTGGGTCACAGAGCTGATTGCGGCTGTGGTCGCAGAGGGGAAAGAAGCAGCCATTGGGGCTAGGAGATGGGGGACAGGAGGGGTGAGAGAGGGAGGGGAGCTGCGGTGACTGTGCTGTGGATTTGAGGGGCTACTGAGCGCCCCTCTGCCTTCCTTTCGGGGTCGCAGCAGCCCCTGAGGCAGCAGTCATGCCCTTTCTTAGAGGAGCCCCGATTTTGCAGTCCCAACACTGAATAGGTCTGCCAACGACCATGGTTTGCAGTTGGTGAGGGTAGAAAGGCGGGGGCTGCTCCTGGGGAGGGTGGTTGGGACCACACACACATGCGCACGCACGCGTCCTGTGCAGATGTCTGCACTGGTGTGGAGCAAAGTGGTCCTGTGGGAAGGATACAGGTGAGGGAATCCAGACCCTGGCCATCAGCTCTCAGCTCTGCCACTTGGCTTCTGCTTCTCAGCTGGTCATTGGAAGAGCTCATCTTTGAGTTCCCTTCTGGCTGATTCTGCAACTTGGCAGGCATCACATTATGAAGCTGTTGCAAATCTACGTTCTGAGAGGCCTCCAGCACTGCTGTGCACGCTGCACCTGTTCCTCTTTGGGTCCTCTTTCTTGCTTCTTCTTAGTAGTTCTGTCGTTGCCTGAATGCCTTGTGTGCTTGGAGTTCTTTGGAGATCTAACATACGGGCTTGTGCCTCATATCTCCTGAGAATCCTTGGACTTCCTGAGGTGGTACCAAACACTGGCACACTGAAAGAGGGGAAAGATGGGTGGGACTGGCCAATGGGTAGTTTTCGAGTGGTGTCCATGGTGCAGTCTGCTCACATAACGCGTAATGGAGGGTAACATGGCCCTGGGAACACCATGCGCTACCTTGAGAGGCCTCATGAATCCCCATCTCTCTCCCTCTTTTCTTTTGTGGGGAAGATTGGCCCTGAGCTAAAATCTGTGCTAATCTTCCTCCATCCTATATGTGGGATGCCACTACAGCTTCATGAGTGGTGTGTGGGTCTATGCCCAGGATCCAAATCCGTGAACTCCAGGCCACTGAAGTGGAGCGTGCCAACTTACCCACTATGCCGCTGGACTGGCCCATCCCAATCTCTTTATCAACCGAGTGGACAGAGCTCCTGGCCAGACCCCTGCCTCATGCAAAGTTTACAACTTACCTCATGCAGTGAGGAGCTCAAGAGAGCACGACCGTGTGACTATTTCTTCTTAAGACATCACTCGCTGCCATTGCCAGGGACAATTCTTTCCCACTGGTGTCTGATTTGGGGAAAGCAGATCTCTGCTGTGGACAGTCTTGGAGTAATTTGGTCCTGAAACAATGACCTGGAAGCAATCAATGGCACAGCCCTGTTAGGGAGATGGGCCCTTCTGTGATGTGGCTTTGAACAACTCAGAAATCATGGACCCACGCAGTGGAAGAAAAATTCCCAGGTTCAGACCAACAAGGTACTCTTCACACCTCTGGATGGCACTACTCTGAGTCCAAAGATGCTGCTGCAGAGGAGGCCCAGCGTGGCCTCCCCAGGGAGGCACCGGGTGCCGTCCAGCCCTGTCCAGCTGGCGACTGTCCGGCTCGTTGGAGGGTGTTCGCTACAGAGCGTTTCACCTGTGCAGTATATTATCCTGTTTGGAGCTCCTTTAAATTCAGACAATCCATGCCAGTGTGGTACTCTCATTGTTGCCCCTGGTCTGTTTACTCCCAGCTCTCTTTAGGGAGGAAAACGCTGGAAACTGCGTCCTAATGGGCCAATTAGTCCTAATGCTGCGTGGTGTTGACTGTTTAGTTACCAGCATATTGTGTACAGAACTAATTGTGGTGAAAGCAAATGAATGGTCAGGAAACAAACAGGCTACTAGAAAATAATTACTTGGAGTGTTTCTCTTTAGTACCTGTGCCGCAGATTTCATTATAGTCAACAGCCTCTAAGCTGCTCGAAATAGTGGTATTTGTCATTTTCATAGAAACTTGATAATGACATTAATTTATCTTAATGGCCTGTTCTATTGTTATAAATAGTAAAATTAGCTTAAATTGTCTTGCTTTTGCTGGTTTTGGATGGCTGCGGAGGGCCCCGCAGCAGCCGACGAGTAGATAATTTGGTGTGCTTGACAGATTTCCAATAATTTGTTATGTGAAGCATGAGTAATGCTAGTACCATTAATGTTCATTTTCCTCTAAATTCATTACTGCCCTTTTCCCTTTTATCTTTTTTAATGTCTGGGCCATTTTTCTATATTTCAAGTGGAGCCACAGAGCCTATTCATATTCAGCCGGCTATTAACATTCTGCACATAGCGAACATCCTGCAGAAAACAACTCTTTATGAAATGATGAGCCTCGTCGCTATTTATGACAGAAAAACAGGCAGAATGGGGGCTTACTGGTATCAGGGCCTGGTATAATTAAGTCAAATGTAATTTTAAAGAAATTTAAATGTTTTCATTTTATGGTAAAGGTAAAACATGCTCAAGGGAGAATCTAAGAAGGTGTAAATTCATTAATAACACGCACGCCTCCCCTTTGCGTCCCTCCCGTTTCGGCTTCACGTGGCATTTTGTCAAAGGTTAGTACACAGAGTTCCCTATCCATTCGATTCTAATTAATCCCTAAAAAATGTGACAACTAATTTCATTTCCGTAAGCAGATATGTTGACATGATGTCTGGAATGAACGTGGAGGCTGCTGATCACCAGGAAAACTCCTAGAGTTTAGGTTATTCACTCCCAGTTCCCAGTCTTGGTTGTATTTCCCCACAGGGTGGGAAAGAGCACCACGTCGGCTGCTTCCGTCTTTCAGCGTTTTCCAAGTACATCTCCCCTTCTTTCATGTCACGATATGAAGGCTACCAAATAATAGAGAGGCTGATCAAAGCTTTTGATCATTTTAATAATGTACAAGTTTTGGTAACAAACATGAAAAAATATATATGTGCAGTATTTATCCCAGACAGGGGCAAGAACATTGCCACTCAAAGCTGGTTTCTTTTTGCCCCTTGGGCAGAAGGATGTTGAAAGCCCCATGCTATACACACTAATTCTTACCCTAAGGGCCACAACCCACCCCAGCAGCACCCTTGTCCCGGGTTAAAATGCGCGTGTGGGGTACAGAGAAAGCTTACGCATATTTGGTGAGAAATAGGCTTTTATATTATAAACCGCATCTTTTAAAAAGTGAACTTAACGAAAAAGAAAGATTGACTGTCTTCTGATGTTTTGTCCTCAAGATAAGGGAGATTCTCCTTTCTGTAACTGCAGAGCTCGTCCCTGTGCCCCAGCAGACAGTGCCAAGGAAAGAAGATGCACGAGTTTTGTTAATGAGACCCTGGACTTCTGTCAAACCCAAAGTCCCGAACGACAACTTTCACACTGAAATAGCAAATCAAGATTTAAAGAACTTTTCCTGTTCATGAGCCAAAATTATTTCTTTTATCCACTGATACAGGCAGATTTTAAAAGCAGCCTGTTCAATAAGGTCACCCAAATGTCCTCCTGAGCGTGTGCCCAGGCCCTTCAAACCGTGGGGAGGGGTGGAAGATAGTGTGCTAACAATGTCATGTATCAGAGGGCCAATTCATAAAATATTTATCCTAAAGCAGAAAATGTGTCTGTCTGCTTGGTCATTTATAAAATAATAGTTTAGGGGAATTAGGTACCAGCTAAATCCCTTAGTCAACGTGGTTGGTTTCACCCAGAGTCCATTAGACTAGGTTATGTATCTGCCGGGGAAGGCGCAGCCTGTCAGTGGTGCATAATGGATCATGAAAGATAAGTGGAATTAGGCAATTGGATAATTGGCGCAGTGCCCACCAGAGTGGCTCTAAGTAAAGGGCTGCGGGGATTTCCATTAGAAACCTCCATCTCAGTGGTTAGAAATCCATCTGGGAAAATTCGGCTGATGCTGAAACTTGGTGCCCAGCGGGGAACTAAGGGGAAAGAATCTCCCTGGGGGGCATCCTGGTACCCAAACATTGGTTGGATGATTTAGGAGCCATGATGCTGGAGAGACTTGAGCCCTGCCCCCTTCCCACACCTAAGTAAGTCTCCCAAGCACCAGATTGGATGGAATTGAACATCTCCCTGGACGGGGGAGGTCTGATCTGCTCCTCTCTCCTCCAGCTTGAAGCTCTCAGAGATGTCTTAAGGAAAGGCTGTACTGTGAATGGTGCACCCTGGGATTGTGCAGTATGCAACCTACACAACTGTCCTCAGCCATCCTTCAAGGGCCACATCTCCAACACTTAACACAGTGCCTGGCATATAGGGGCTGCTCAACAAGATCTGATTAATGAACAAATAAATTATTATGACCTTTACATAGGTGGCACCAGGCTTGAAAAAGGTTAGAAGAAGAATAGGTGCAGCTTTCTACGCATGCATTATGAGAAGAGAATAACACCTCTGGGCCATTTTTAAGAAACCCAGAATGCATTTCTTCACTTAGCAAGTATTTATTGAGCAGCTACAATGTGCAGGCTGTGCTAAGTGATAGGAACACAGAGATGGAACGCAGCCTCCTGCGTTGAGGAGCTTTGTGTGTCCTGGGGGGAGAGCATGCTGGAGGAGAGGATGCTCCCAGTGCAGGGGGCGCTATGAAGGAGGCCCTCGGTCTGCTTGGAGGACCTAGGTGTCTCTGGATATTGATGTACAGTAAGACCTGCACAAACATTCAAATGCCTGTGTGGTTTTTTTTGAGAAATTACTTTTTTTCTTAGTGAGGGAGCTTGGCCTTGAGCTGACATCTGTTGCCCATCTTCCTCTATTTTGTATATGGGGCATCGCCTCAGCATGGCTTGATGAGTGGTGTAGGTCCACCCCAGGATCCAAACCCACGAACCCCAGGCCACTGAAGTGGAATGTGCGAACTTAACCACTAGGCCAGTGGGCTGGCCCCTCAAGTGACTGTTTTAATTCAACAGGATCTAGTCTAGTCTGAAAACTGCTGCTGGAAGGAGAGCAGGTTTTTATTAAAGATGTGACTAGCTATAGAGGGAGAAGGAAAATCACCGGGCCCGGGCTGGGGCTCGTATTAGCCGGGTAGCCTTGGGCGAGTCACTGAACGTCTTCAGGCCCCTGTTTTCTCAGCGCTCGTGGAGCGGTGACAGCCACCGCACAGGGCTCTGAGGAGTAAGTGAGGGACATGCACCTGAGTGTGCCGTGAACTGGAATGCACACGTTCTAGTCATGGCCATCACCGTGTCCTGGACATCCCAACTGGTCCGTGTAGCTTTCATTCATTAACTGCATAGCGTCCTGGCATACACCACACACATCTGAGTCCGGCCACACGGGCCTGTTGCATGGAGGGGGAGAGCGTGACTGTAGAAGGCTCAGGAGTCTGTTCTAATCGATGGTGGTAGCTGATGGCATGGCGGGACAGACCCAGTTTCCCCTGCACAGAGGCCCTCAGGTGGCAGGTTGTGTTTGGCCGCAGAGGGGAGATCCTGGCACAACAGGGGACCTCTCCACGTGGAACCCCTACCCCGGGAGAGATACACCGAGGAACATTTGCTCCCAAGGAGATGCCACTGGGGGCTGGTGTGTGACAACTCACGGCTTCAGAGAGGCCCTGCTCTCAGCTTCCTGGGGGCCCGGATGCCCCCATGGCTGTCCAAGTGTTTGCATCATTAATCACTTTGCCCAGAGTCCCCCATAAATGATTCAACAGCTCTCGATGTCCTGTTCCACGTAGAGACACGCTTACATCCTGAGTTACCTCCAGCCTCACTGTCCTCGCCTCTTCCCTCCTCCACCCCCAGCCTTCCCTCCCCACGCATTCTCTGCCTCTCCTGCTGCCTCCAAATCCTTGTGCTAGTGACCATTTGTGACTTCTCCATCTCTGATCATCTCTGTCCCCCAACGCCCTCATGTCAGCTTAAGGATATGCTCAGTCTACCAATCCTAAAAATAAATTACTTTACAAACAGTCTTTCAGCCATTCTGTTGGTCCCTCAGCTGTTGCCTTAGCTTTCTTATCTCCCAAGACCATTGCCTTTTCCGAGGGAATCCAGTATTGTACTGCTGCCCACCCCCCAACTTCTGTCACTCTTCAACCCAAAGCGTGCCCAGTACTAGGCAGGGTCTACTTTTCCTGTGGTCTCTGATGACCTCCCCGCCTCCAGATCTACCGTCTTCAACTGTCTTCGCAGCGCCAGACGCTGCTGCGCATGCCCCCCTGCTCCTCCCCCTCAGTCTCCCCACCACCCTCCCTTGGTTCTCCTCCACGAGCCCGTCCACATCTACACTGATTCCTCCTCCTGCCCTTGAAAAGGTGCTATCTCCTAGGACTTTGGCCTCAATGCTGCGTGCTCATCGCAGGCGATCTGGTCCCCTTCAACGGCCATCTGTCTGCCAATGACTTCCCTGTGAACAGACCCCATTTCTCTCAGTCGCTGCCTTCCAGCGTTTCTTTCCTTCTAGCATTTCTTTCCTTTCCTTCTTCCCTCCTTTTTTCTTTCCCCCTTCTAACATTTATTCAGCGCCTTCCATGTGTCTGGTCCTGTGCTTGGCTCTGGATGCGAAAAAGGACTGAAGGAGGATCCACTCTAGTTCCAGCCCTGGGTATTCCGTGCTGTCTGTGCCATCTCCTCTGGATGTCTCTCTCACAGGTGCCTCAAAAGCAACGTGAAGTCACCCAGGCACCCCGCCCAAAACTTTAGGAACCCTCTCACTTTCTACCTCTCCCTCACACTCGACATGGAACCCATCACACAGGCCCGTTAGGCCTGTTCCACCTCATCTCATTGATGTGCATTCTTCCCACTGCCACTGTCTTCTGCCTTCCCCATCACTTCCTCATTTCACCCCCCAGCTTCCCGTAGCAGGAACTCGTGCAGTAGGCTCCCAGCTGCTCTCTCCGCCCTAGCCTCGCCCTCTTTCTGTTTTCCATATTGCCCAAAAAAAGAGGTCTTTCTGAAAAGCAAAATACGTGGTTTGTTCCTTCATCACTCATTTGTGGGTGCCTGCTATATGCAAACATCATGCTGGGCACCGGAGATGCCGTGGTAGCTGAGCAGGTGGAGTGGCCGCCCTCAGGGAGCTTACAAGATGAGGGGACAAGATAGACGTGGTGGACGTCACAGGAGGAGTGCTTCCAGCCACACTCCTGTCTGAGAACTTTGTGTGGCTCTGACCGGTTCAAGCCCAAACTCCTTAACTGACTATCCAGCTCCCGCCTGCTTTACAACGATCGTCCGCTGCCGTCCTCTCTCGTGGCCTTTGCCCTCACCACCCTCGGCGTCTCACCAGTCCTCGAAGACACCAGGCTCTCTCAAGTGTGCACACTTTGGTATGCCCTTTTCTGCCAGGAAATTCTCTACTCATCTTTTAAAAAAAAATTGTCGTAAAATATTCACCATGTCTTCTGTTTATCCCTCGTATATTAGAAAAGGATTGATGTTTGTGGATTTATGTTTTGCACACCACTTTCGGGAACCCATTGATGATCTCCAATAGTTTCTGTTTGGTGAGGAAGGTGGAAAATGGCAGTGGGAAGCACATGGGCTTTGGAGCACACAGGCCAGGTATGAACACATCTCGCCCACCCACGACATGCGTGAGACTCTGGGCAAGCTGTCGTCTTCCCTCAGCTGCAGGGTCTGCCCTGGTGGGGGAGGTACGAACAGCTAGGGAAGCCTTGTGGTGGGACTCCAGAACTTCTTTCTTTCTTAAAAATCATGTAAACTGCTGAGCATGGAATGCAGTGCTGAGAATGGAAAGCAGGGTCTCAAAGAGATATTTGTACACAGCGTTCATAGCAGCACTATTCACAATAACCAAGAGGTGGAAGCAACCCAAGTGTCTATGGATGAATGGCTGAACAAAATGTGGTATATCCATACAAAGGAATACCATTTAGGCTGAAAAAGGAAGGAAATTCAGACGCATGCTACAACATGGACAAACCTTGAGGACATCGTGCTAAGTGAAATAAGCCAGTCACAAAAAGACAAATTCTGTATGATTCCACTTATGTAAGGGACCTAGAATCATCAGATTCACAGAGACAGAAACTAGAGTCAGGATTGCCAGGGGCCTCGGAGTTAATGAAGAGCTGTCGTCTAATGGGTCCGGAGTTTCAGTTTTGTAAGATGAAAAGAGTTCTGGAGAGGGATGGTGGTGATAGTCGCACAATGTGAATGTACTTAATGCCCCTGAAATGTATACTTAAAAATGGTCAATTTGGTAAATTTTGTTATATATATATATATATATATATATATATATAATCACAACTAAAAATAATAATAATGTTTTAAAAATCATACAAGCTGGAGTTGGCATTCTGGAAACACATCCTTGGCAGATGGGAGTAATCATTGCAATGAAACTTAACGATATGCATTAAAAAAATGCAGTGCTCAAAGCCACTAACCAATGTTAAATTATACACATTTTCTATCTCCTGATATGTAATAAAAAGAACCATATTTGCTCCTCTCTTAAGCTAGCAAGCTGGAGGGAGAGTCAGTCCTTGCCCCATCTGCAGTGGGTGGGGGCAGGGCGGGAATACCGGGGAGCGAAAGGAGGCGGAAAGCTGTAAATGTAGTTTAATCTCGCTTATACCAGCAACAACAAAATTCACAGCTCGCATTTCGTGAGTCTTTGTGCTAAACATTTTGTAATCATTATTTTATTTAATATTTATAGCAACCCATGAAGTAAGAATTATTCCAATTTCCCAGCAAGAAAACTGGGGTTCAGGGATGTCAGAGAAGGAGAGAAAGAGAGAAGCAGTGGTATATTTTCTGTTCCTGCACACAGGCTTCTTTACGCTGCAGAGGACCTGGGGTTGTTATTTCTGGGTGAATTCTTACAGTATTCCAATTAGAGAGGAGAGAATGGGTTCTTCTCTCCCAGATTCGGTTTGACAGATCCCATCGAAGAAGACTGACGGGCCTGGCTGGGGTCCTTTCCTGAAGCAATCCCTGAGGTCGGGGGAGGTGTGCTGCTGTAGTCGGCCTAGTGAGAGATGGGGCCCTGAAGGCAGACAAACACCCTTGTCTCGTTCCTGATTTTAAGGGAGATGCATCTGATTTATCACCATCGAAAAGTGCAACTGACAAAAGAAAAATAGATAAATTGAACTTCATCACAATGAAAAACTTTTGTGTTTCACCATAAAGAAAGTAAAAAGAAAACTTGTAGAATAGGAGACAAATATTTGCAAATCATGATCTGATGAGGGACTTGTATCCAGAATATGTAAAGAACTCTTACAACTCAACAAGAAAAAGACAGATGACCCGAAGGATTTGAATACAGTCATGTGCTGCATGACGACATTTTGGTCAGCAACGGACTAGCATATGTGATAGTGGTCCCGTAAGATTATAATGGAGTTGAAAAAGTCCTATCGCCTGGTGACATGGTGGCCATGATAAGGTCATAGTGCGATGCATCACTCACGTGTTTGTTGTTATGCTGGTGTAAACAAACCTACTATGCTGCCAGTCACATAACAGTATAGCATAGCGCATAGAATTACATACAGTACACAATACTTGATAATGATCATAAATGACTATGTTACTGGTTTATGTATTTACTATACTATAAGGCTATACCATCCATGTTTGTTTAAGTACACTCTGTGATATTCACACAATGACAAAATTGCCTAACGATGCGTCTCTCAGAACGCATCCTTGTCATTAAGTGACTCATAACTGTACACATTTCTCTGAAAACGATATACAAATGGCCAATAAACACATGAAAAAACGTTCAACATTACTTGTCATTAGAGTAATGCAAATCAAAACAACGAGATACCACATCACACCCACTAGAATGGCTATAATAAAAAAGACAGAAAATTACAAATGTTGGCAAGGATGTGGAAAATTGGAAGCCTCATTTATTGCTAATAGGGATACAAAATGGTGTGGTTGTTTTGGAAAACAGTTTGACAATTCCTCAAAAAGTTAAAAATAGAGTTACATATGACCCAGCAATTCCACTCCTAGGTATATACCCGACAGAATTGAAAATGTAAAAAAATTGTACATAAACGCTCATAGCAACATTACTCTTAATAGCTAAAAAGTAGAAACAACCCAAATGTCCGTGAACTGATGAATGGATAAACCAAATGTGGCATGTCCATACAATGGACTATTATGCAGCCATAAAGAGGAATGATGTACTGATACATGCTACAGTGTAAACGAACCTTAAAAATATAATACTAGGGGCTGGCCCCGTGGCCGAGAGATCAAGTTCGTGCGCTTTGCTTCAGCGGCCCAGGGTTTCACCGGTTCGAATCCTGGGTGCGGACATGGCACCGCTCATCAAGCCATGTTGAGGTGGCATCCCACATGCCACAACAAGAAGGACCCACAACTAAAAATACACAACTATGTACCAGGGGGCTTTGGGGAGAAAAAGGAAAAGTAAAATCTTTAAAAATATATATATATAATACTAAGTGCAAGAAGCCAGTCATAACAGATCACATATTGTATGATTCTATTTATATGACATGTCCAGAATAGGCAAATCCACAAATTAGTTGTTGCCAGGGGAAGCAGGATTGAAGATTGATTGCTAATGGATATGGGGATTCTTTTGGGGGTGATGCAAATGTTCTAGAATTAGTGGTGATGGTTACACCACTTTGTGAATACACTGAATTGTACACTTTAAAAGGGCAACTTCTGGGGCCAGGCCAGTGCGGTAGCAGTTAAGTTCAGGCTCTCTGCTTCAGTGGCCTGGGGTTTGCCAGTTCAGATCCTGGGCGTGAACCTATGCACCACTCATCAAGCCATGCTGTGGTAGGCATCCCACATATAAAACAGAGGAAGATGGGTGAGGATGTTAGCTCAGGGCCAGTCTTCCTCAGCAAAAGAGGATTGGTGGCAGATGTTAGCTCAGGGCTTATCTTCCTCAAAAGAAAAAAGAAAGAAAAAGGGTAACTTCTACAATCTGTGAATTTTCTCAATTTAAAGAATTAAAAAGCAACTGAATTTCTACGCATCAGCAATAAACCTAAAAACATAATATAAAAAATATTGAGTACGATATCAGAAAAAGCATAAAATATAGAGGACTAAATCTAACAAAAACAAAATTTTTACAGAAAAATTAAAAGGCATTGAGACATAGTTTATTTTTTCATTTTAGCAGTTTTTAATGAAAGTTGTATCTAAGATTACTTTCCTCCAGCATCTTCTTAATTCTCTCTTCCCTATATTTGCCGCTTCCTTTCCTCTTGACGGGGTTTGGCTTTATGTTTGAGGGTCTTTTTGCAGTCTTTGTCCCCTTTTAGTCTGGTGATGGCGGATGAGGATTTTTAGGCTGCTTAATTTTAAAAAGGTTTTATTTTATTTAGAGAATAGTGTGGAATAGCATGGGGACAGGACCCATGGGCAGTCAGAGCTTCTGCTGCCGCTGCTGCTGCCCCCGCTGGCATGGGGACAGGACCCATGGGCAGGCAGAGTTGGTGCGTGGGGATAGGACCCACGGGCAGTCAGAGCTTCTGCTGCTGCCCCGAGTTGAGGGTTAGGGCTAATTTTATAAGGCATGGGTATGTAAGTCATCTCTTTACCAAGACAAAGGAAAGAACATGGAAAAAAGTTAAAATGGTATCAGTGCAGGTGGGGTCTGGCCATTGGGTGGTCCCACAACTTTTAGATAAGACACTGTGCCATTAGCCTCTCCCGCTGCACTTGTTCCGTGTGGATGACATGCTTCTTCTTGTGAATCTGGACCGCTCTGCCAATTTGCTGACCTTTGCCAGCAGACTGTCCCCACACAGCTTGAAGTTCATCATGGTTTCGGATGGGCACGGAAAGAACATTGTGCTTTTGTCTGAGCTCTTTGAAAAGAGGGGAACATGCAATTTTCCCGCGAATGTGGGAAGGTGATTGAAATGCGTCTTCCGGTTCTTACTCTGGTCAGAGGTCAGAAAGGGATTGGACTTCATTTTGGCCTCTGGTGCTGCAGTGATGACTGCAAAAGGGAAGACTTGAAACATGTTTTAAAAGACCCAAATAAATGGAGAAAAATGAATTTCATGGATGGAAAATATTAATATTGTAAATGTAACATTGTAAGGATGTCAGTTTCCTCTGAATGATCTCAATGCAATTCAATCAAAATCTCAACAGGCTTTTTCAAGGAACTTAGCGAGCTGAATTTAAAATTTTATGTAGGAGTAAAGAACCAAGAACAGACAAAGAATTCTTGAAGAAGAGAAAAGCAGAGGGACTCTGCTATCAAATATAATGTCTCATTACACAGTTATTACCACAGGGAAAAAACGAAATTGGATCCCAGCTGGCACCATGCACAAAGGTCAATTATGAGGGAAGAAAGAAAGACTTTAAATGTGAAAGGCAAAACCTCAAGATAGGAGATGACGGTGATGACATTGGCATAAGGAAGAGTCACTTCAGTAAGTTCCCCAAAGTACTGATTACGAATGAAAGGATCGGGAAATGCAACTACATTAAAATTAAGAACTCCACTCATCAGAAGACAACACAAAGAGAATTAATAGACAGTTCACACAAAATGCACAGTGGTGTCCTGGATTGGCTCCTGAAACGGCAAAAGGACATTGCTGGAAAAACTGACGAGATGCAAATAAAGTCTACGGTTTAGTTAATAGTAACAGACACCAATGTCAGCTGCTTTGCTGCGCCAAAGGCACCTTATTAATGTAAGATGAGAGCGTTAGGGGAAACTGAGCGAGGAGTAGACGGTAATTCTCCATACTACCTTTGCAACTCTTCAGAAAATTTAAAATTATTCCAAAATAAACATTTTATTTGCAATCTGTGAATCGATTTTTACAATATATGTAATCAAGAAAGGATTAATTTTAAAGAACTAAAAAAAAAATCAGTAAGAAAAAGTCATACCACTCAACAATAAAATGGCCAAAAGTCATGAACAGATATTTTTCAGAAGAGGAAAAGTAAACAGCAAATAAACTTAAGGCAAGATGACAATCGCATCTTAATGAGCAGACAACAGTCAATCGATGCCACAATGCCATCCCATCTCAGTCAACCCTCCTAGAAACTGTTGGTAGGAACGTAAACTGGTACAACCACTCAGGAAACAACTTGGAGGCCCAGCAATTCCTTTCCTAGGTACATGCCCAGGTACAGCCTTGCACCCGAGTGGGAAGAGGCATCTGGAGGAATGTTCACAGCAGCACTGCTCACAATAGACAAAAACTAGAAATGACTGAAATGTCCATCAGCAGGAAAATGGATAAGCAAATCCTGGTGTGATTGCACAATGGAATATTATACAGGAGTGAACATGGACAAGTGTAAGCAATATGCAAAAGTAAGGATGAATCTTAGAAACCATGTTGAATCAAAAAAAGGCCCCAAAAGATCCAACACATAGTATAATATTTTATGAAGTTCAAAGTCAAGCAAAATTAAACTTCCTATTATAAAACTGTAAATATAAAAGCAAGGAGTTGATAAACAGAAAATTTAGGAAAGTGGTTACCCCAGGGTGAGGATGAGGCAGGGGGATGGGTTCAGGGAGAGATGCTCAACTCCTTTTAGTGACCTCTGTGACATTCTTCTTCTCAGGCCAGGTGGTAGGCTCATGGTGTGCATTTTATTATTATGCCTCATCTTATCATATACATTATTTCGTATCTATTAAATGTGACTGAATTTTAAAAATTTAAAAATAAGTTTAAAAAAAACAAGCAATGGGCAGAGCAAGCATGTTTCTGAAATTTATGATGAGAGGGTTTGTTTTTACTAAACACTAATGTTTCTAGGGGAAAATGGAATCTTTTAAAGTCTTCAGGAGACAATGGAAGCATCCACATCTTCTCAGCTGGAATTTCCGCCAAGACTAGTAAAGACTGCTGACCTGAGTCAGTTTCTCTAGAGGGCACAGCGGGGGATTACCGTGAAAATGCTATTCAGCGTCTCCACGAACCTTCACGAGAATGGTGAGCTGTGCCTACTGTGCTCGGAGGATGCCGAGAGGAGAGCGACACAGCTCGGCCCGCAGGGAGCTTACAGGGGGTAGAGGACATCGCTACACTAGGAAGACGTCTGAGGGAGCCAAAGACGATCTTTGGGAACACAGCAGAGAGTGTCACATCCTCTGCTTGCCCTCCTTCAAGGGGTTCCCTGGGCCCGGATAAAGCTCAGCTGGGTCGCTGGCAAGGGCCTCCCCCACTGGTCCCAGCCTCTTACAGCCCTGGGGCAGGTCAGCCTCTGTTCTCCATGCTGTGCTCATCCTGAAGTCCTCCGGCTCCTGGAACAAACCCGAGCTCTCCTCTCACTGGGCTTTTTCACACTCTGTCTCGAATGTCCCCCACCACCTGCTCTACCCCTAGCTAGGTTCTACAGACCTGCTCAGTCTCCTCAGAAAAGCAGTCCGTGAACTCTGGACTACAGTAACACACTGGCTGCATGGTCTGTAGCACCCGTACCCCTATCAGCGCCAGGGTGACAGTATCAGTCTGCTTCACTTTGGGATCCCCTACAGGGCCTGGAGCGCAGCGGGGGCCTGATCAATGTTTGCTGGATTCATTGCATACATGTCTGAAGCATTCCATTCAAATGACAGAGGAGGAGGCAATAGCCTGCCTTTGAAGGGAAGAGGTGGAGGGCGTGGAGGAGGAAGCCCACCGGGTGTGAGGATTGGTCCCTAACTTGCATCGGCTCTCTCTTGCATCAGTTCCTGGCGAGCTTTGCCTGCATTAGAGGTCATCCTCCACGGGGCGATCATGTCTGCCTGCGGCTGCAGTAGAGGTGCTGGGACAAATGGCCCTATCTCTGCCTGGGCCCAGCTCACCAGCTCCAGCTAGGGCTATGCGCCACCTCATGTTCAAATCGCAGCGCCCCGCCAACGCTAACTCGAGGGGTAGAGTTTTCTTTCCTATCGCATCAGGCCTGCCATGTCCACAAGGTCCAGCCCCAGGGAACAAAGCCCATAGGGCTCAGAAATCTGTGTGCTTAGGAAGAAAGGGGCACGTGTACGTGGAAAATGCACACACTCAAGTTAGCTCAGAGTCTTTGAGCGTAAGAGAAAGATGCTCTGTGGCAGAGCCCTTGGGCGTGCTCTGTCACTGGCTCCCACTGTGAGGTGGAGATTAATGCCTCAGAGGCCCCGGGGGAGGGCAGGCAGCCCCACCTGCACCCACAGACCACTGCTGCTGGACGGGCTGCCTATCAACACCCCCACACACCCTACCTGGTTCCTTGACAGGACACCTTTCTTCCCCAAGTGAATTTTTTTTTTTTTGTAATTTCCTGAAATGTTGTATAAAATTAGCTTATAGGAAACCCAAAATAAAATTTAAAATAAATGTGGGATGGCTAGAAACTTGAGGTCACGGGGAGGGCACCTGGGCTGACAGGAAGGAGAGGAGGGTGTGTCGAGTCTGGGTGGACAGAGGGCTGCCGTCAGGGGGAGCTCAGCTCGGAGCCGAGGCTCCCGCTGCAGGTGCAGGCATGTTAAGCAACAGAAAAACGTCAGGCTTCTTTGCTTTTGCCACTGGCTGGAAATGTCCCCCTCCCCAGGGGAGACTGTCTCATGGCAGCGAGCAAGGAAGGCGACGGCTGATGGCTCAGCCAGGGAGCCTGTCCACCCCGGGCATCAGTGAAGTCCAGGATTTTGGGCCAGATCATCCCCAGACCCAACTTCCTAGATGTATTTTAAGTTTTAAAACATGCAAGTTAGAAAGGGGATTGACAATTGAGTATGCCGGTTTAATAACATTTAAGAATGCAAACACTTATTAAAGAATAATGAACGTACATAAAAGCACACAGACCATAAAGGTACAACTTGATGAATTTTCACAAAGTGAATTCAGCCATGGAGCACCCCCGGACCAAGAAACAAAATATTAACCAGGTCCCGGAAGCCCTTTCCCTAACGTCCCCTTCCAGGATCTCCTCTTGGAAACGTTCATCGTAAAATAAAAAGAGTAAGGCGGTTCCTGCCCACGGACCACCTGTCCATTCAGGCACCCAGGCACCACCAAGACTCACATCTTCTCAGAGGTCCCTCGGTCTTTGGGGCCCTCTTATTCCACACAGCCTAGAAGACTCGCCATGCTTGAGATGCTGTGGGATCCGAGAATGAGAGAGCGCCAGAGCTGCATGTACCCTGGAGATCACCTCACCCAATCCCTCTCATTTTCCAAACGCAGACACTATTATGGAGGGTAGCATTAATGGCGATGAGGCTTCTGGAGCATCTGCTTCAACACTTCCCTCATGAAAGTCAGTGAGCAAAGTTATGAGAGAAAGCTCCAAGTTTCAATTTACTTTATTATGTATTTATTGCTCCATTTTTTCCTAATCCATTGTTGGCTGTGAAGCTGAGGTCTCGTAAGGTGTCTTTAGTCATTCCAAGCAGAATAAAGTCACAGAAAATGTTCTGGCCTGACATTGTCCGTGTCTTTTGGTTAAGAATCCCATTGGCTCAGGGACCGTCTGCTAGAAACTTTTCCGAATCTTTTCACCACCGTTTCAGCAAGATCCTTGTGGGTCCCTCCTGCCCTGTGGCAGATCGGGCTCTAGAGGCGTTTTTTCCTGTCTCTGGTACTCCACACAGATGCTCGCCACTCCCTTGATTTTGTGACTGGAGCTCCGGGCTCCCATTTGGCTTCAAGGAAGTTTCCAGAGACGAGGCCCCTGAGTAGGAGTCGCTGCCCTTGCCCCAAGCAGACGTGGGTGTAGCGTGCAGGTCGGGGTTTTCTCCTCTGCTTCCACTCCCTCGCCCAAAGCCTTATCCCAGAAAACCACCCCTGCTGTGTGGCCATCTGTGCTGCCTTCCGTTTTTATTTCTATGGTTTCCTCTTCCTGATTATCCCCAATCGGACTGACTCAGGGATAGCAGAACTGGAATTTTCACAATCGCCAGGAAAGTAGGCAATAGAGGCTTGATCCGTGTGTGTGTCCCTCTCTGGAGGGGGTTAGACAGATCCTCAACTGCTCCTGCACCCCAGGCTCCTGGTTGGGGGGCACCTGGCATTCGCTGACCGGAGCTCTGAGCTGCAGGCCTGGCGTTTGCTAAGTGCCATCATCTCAGACTCCTACAGGCTTCGGAAGGCTGCCCTTGTGCCGAGCAGCTGAGCCTGCTCGTCCACAGCCTGCAGCTGCCCTGTGCTGCAGAGTCCTCAGCCATCAACGTCAGCATGAGCTTTAACATCAGCCAAGGCCCGCGCTCGCTCCTGGATAAGGAGTGACACCTGCAAGGCATTCCTTTGGCTCTCGCTCACCACCAGCAGGGTGCCCTGAGGTGGCACATGCGTTACATGCAAAATAGGGGCAGAGAACAAGCACCGAAGACAGTAAAATGATTCCTTACTTCTGCATACAGCTTTCTGTTTACAAAGTGTGTTTACTTTCTCTGTCTCCTTTAATTTATGTTTCCTCTTTTACTTTGTGAGGTTGTAAAGGCTGTCCCCCAAGCCCTGTCTTACAGATCAAGACACTGAGGTTCAGAGAGCCAATATGCTCTGCCCCAGGCCTACAGCTGGTAGCAACAAACCCTGAACTGGATCAAGCCTTTCTGACTCCATCGCAGACGCTCTTTCTCTCTGCCCACTGGGAACAGTTCCCGGAAACTGAATTGCCTCAGGTCAGATCAACACTTTCTTTGGCGTTTGACCTCAAGCACTCCCTCTGCCTCCTCCCCCTGGAATGAGGAGATTTTCTAGACAGTGCTGTGCCTTCGCAAGGAACGCCAAGGCAGCAGGGTCTCCAAGGCGCCCCAGGGACAAGTTCCCCCAGCGGTGGGCTTTCAGGGTCCCAGGTCACCTTTGCAGACATACCTGAGCCTCAGAGTTGGAGAAAGTCTCAGGGCTTCCCTCAGGAGGTGTTTCGAACTTCTCCCTGGCTGAGTTGGTGCCCCACAAAGACCTCAGGCAGTGCGAGCTGGATCCTGGTCCCACCAGCTCCCACCAGCCAACTGTGTGCCTCTCTTCCCCACGCTGCAGTCAGCGACACTGTGTTAGCAGCTTGAATTGGCCACAGTGGGAGCATTGACGCCATGGGAGCTGGCAAACGCTACTCATCAGGGCTCCCCTCTTCCCGGCGCCCCCCAGAGGCAGTGTACCAGCACACCACCTGCAGGTCGACTTCAACCATGAGTCAGAAATAAACAGGCCTCTGTGGAATGCCACTGAGGGGACCAGCGGAATGGGGCCGCCAAGAAGCTGTGTGCTGGTTTGTTTCTAAAACAAGGCGTGGCCGGGGAAGCTGTCCGCATGGAGGTGTCCTCATAAGGCGTTCAGAAGGTGGTAACGGCCAGTGCCTGTTGCGGCTAATTAACAGAAGCCACGTCGGCCCAGAAGTGGAGGATGACTTGCAGGCTGTCACAAAGACTCTTTGTGCAGCCATGCTGGCACACACTGCTGGCCACCCAGAGCCGAAGGCCAGCGGGGGAGGCACCACACGGTGAGCCAGCAGGTGGACTCCCTGAGCCGACCGGGAGCCGAGCAGGGCTCGCAGTGTCATTTGCTGAACTTTGCAGTTGACCCCGCCCTGCAGGCAATCCCATTCCTCTTTGGCCACAGAGCTCTTCACAGTCGCTGACCGGTCCCTGGGGTTCTTACACCGGGCCTGTCAATCGGGTGCCCTTACGGGTGAGGAAACGGGCCAAGCAGAGGAAACAGGACTGTTCAGGGTCCCATGTGGCCCCGATTCTCCTCTTTCAGCTTTACCCCGCGCCAGGTCCCTCCACCTGCAGCTCTTCTGCTGCTTCCCTCCTGAGCAGCAGCAATACTTACAGCACGGGACCAATCTCAAGGCGAGGAGCCAGCCATGTGGTGAGGGGACAACGATGGTAATGACAGGAGTGGTGGCTGCCCTCGGTGAGCTCCCAGCAGCACTCCCAGCCCCACGGGAACCAGGAGCCAGGAATCAGGGCTCTGGCCGAGGAGAAGCCACTCCACTGAAGGAAGGACGTGCACTTGGTCTCCTCTCTCTCTCTCTCTCTGTCTCTTTGGTCATCTTCAATGATGCCACCTTTCCCCTTGGCCTCAGCAGCCCCGGGTTCTTATCTGTGAGCCTACTGTGTGGTGGCCGCGAATGGGAAGGTGGAGACAGCGTTAGACTGAGAATCTGGAGACTGGATCCTGACCTGGCTCTGTCCTGCCCTGGGGAAGTCATTTTCCTTCTCCGAGCCCCGCCTTTCTCACCTCTAGACTGGCGGTCGGTCAGATGATCCATTGCTACGACATCTTCACCAGCAACATTCTAGGACTCAGACGTTCCCGTGATCCACAGCTCCCCACTCCTCTCATACCCTCCGCCTGCCTGCCTCTGCCTGCCCCAGTGGGGGTGCAGACGACCCAGCACAGAGCGCCATCACCATTAGCCAAGTTCGCCTAATGAAGGTAACTCCAGCCCAGAAAGTGCGGAGGCATCCCATTCCAAGGAAGGCTGGTACAGGAAGGACTCTGTAGGATAAAACTGTTGTCCTAAAGCAGGCCCCAGTAATTGTGCTTTGAGCTGATTGGCAGAAGTGCCCTGCAGCAGGTAGCTGGGTCCTGTAAATGCTTCTCTGTCTTACCCTCCTTCTCTACAGAAGGGGAGGAGCCAGGAGAAGGCTTGACCTTGTTCTGCACACCCTCAAGCACTAATTGCACTCCAACACTCTTCTCCTCAACTATTCCCCACCAGAAACCCCTCCACAAGCCCAAATCGCCACCCAAAGGAGCCTGGAGGACGTGATGGAGAGGCTGCCTCCTGACAACTCCCCCTTAGTCCTAATGGCACCGCCAGAATCTCAGAGTCAGAAAGGACCTCAGAGGCCTCCTCATCCAACTTCTCTCCCAAGGCAAGATGTCCCCCGGACACCTACTGGTCTCTAAGGAAATCTTCCAGATCGAGTTGCATGCTGAAACGCCTGGAATTGTCACGAAGTGCCTCCTCACACTGAGCCCCAGTCCACCTCCCTGCAGTTCCCAGCACCAGCACCAGCTCAGTCCTCTGGAGAGATGCAGAACCTGCCCGCCCACTCTGCTCTGCACAACAGCCTTGCACATTTATGATGACCCGTGCCCTGCATTATTCCAGTTTCCCCAAGCATCCTGCAGATGACAATGTTCCCAGAGCTCCCTTCTGGACACAATCCAGATTCCCACGTCTACCTTTCAGAGTGCCCACAAGAACTGGATGTGATGTCCTGAGAACAAAGGACAACGGCTGCCACTCCCTCCCTTCACGTAGATGCTGTGCTCTGACTGTGTTAATATAGCTGGAAACTGCACCAGCAGCCGAGGTACATGCTAATTCATACTGAAGTGGTGCCCGTCTAGAATGTCTAACTTTTCCCCCATCTTGTATTTGTGCAATTAATTATTTGAACTAAATAAGACAATTTACCTTTTAAAAGCTCATCCTTTCAGTTTCAGCTTATTATTATCAAGGTTATTATCATTAAGACCTTTTTGAATCCCGATATTTGGTCATCTCACCTTTTAGCTCTCTTGCCTAGCTTTGTGTCATTTTGACATAAAAAGTCACCTAGGATAACCCCAGGGACACACCTCTGACCTGTGACATTACAGTCTCTTCTCAGTTGACTCTGAGGCATTGAAAATTAGTTAATATCATTTTCAACCATATCTTAATAGCTCTGAGTGTGATGTCACCTATTCCACATCTCAGAAATCTTTTATTTTTTTAATCACTTTCCACCTTGGAGATTGTGCTTTCAGGTCATTTCATCTCCAGTTCAGACAGGCCAGGAGTGTTCCTTTCTTTTTTTTTTTTTTTGGAGGTATAATTGACATATAACATTATATTAGTTTCAGGTGTACAACGTAATGATTCGATATTTGCATATATTGCAAAATGACCACCACAGTAAGTCCAGTTAACATCTGTCTCCATACATAGTTACAAATGTTTTTTCTTGTGGTGAGAACTTTTCAGACCTACTCTTTTTAGCAACTTTCAAATATGCAAAACAGTATTATTGACTACAGTCACCACACTGTACATTACATCCCCAGGACTTACTGATTTTGTAACTGGAAGTTTGTATCTTTTGACTGCCTTCACCCATTTCACCCATTTCTTACCTCCTCCCGCCCCACCTTTGGCAACCACCAATCTGTTCTCTGTTATCCATGAGCTTGATTTTTGATTGTTTGTTTTAGATTCCACATATAAGTGAGATCACACGATATTTGTCTTTTTCTGTCTGATTTATTTCACTTAGCATAATGCCCTCAAGGTCCATCCATATTGTCACCAATGGCAAGATTTCACTCTCTTTTATGACTGAATAGTATTCAATTGTGGATACATATATACCACATTTTCTTTATCCATTCATGCATCTATGGAGGCTTAGGTTGCTCCCATATCTTGGCTATTGTAAATAACGCTGTGATGAACATGGGAGTGCATATATGTTTTCAAATTAGTGTTTTTGTTTTCTTAGGATATATACCCAGAAGTGGGATTGCTGGATCACATGGTAGTTCTCTTTTTAATTGTTTGAGGAACCTCCATTCTGTTTTCCCTAGTGGCTGCACCAATTTACATTCCTGCCAATATGCACAAGGGTTCCCTTTTCTCCACCTCCTGGCCAACACTTGCTATTTCTTGTCTTTTTGATAATAGATGTGAGGAGATATCTCACCGTGGTTTTGATTTGTATTTCCCTGATGACTAGTGCTATTGAGCATCTTTTCATGTGCCTGTTGGCCATCTGTAAGGAGTGGTACTCTCACTAAAGTGTTTGTCCTGTGCCAGATGCCCACTACAGTCAAACCTTTGGGAAGTCCATCACCACCTCTCACTAATTTCTCCAGAATGTTCTACTATGTTCTGGGTGTACTGTTTCTATGTCACTCACCCCATCTTAGTGTTACATGGGTGAGTGAAATAAGGGGTATATTCGTGTGAAAAGGTGCAGCCTCAATGTCACAAGGAAGGTGTCTTACACAAGTGAGCTTCTAAATGAGGAGGGCTGGGGAGTCGTGTCTCCTCATAGGCCTCTGTCTTAACTTGGCTTAAATTCTTTTAATCTTTATCCCTCATGGGTTCCTTTTAACCACCAGGGCCTTGTCTAATCTAATTTTGGAATTTCTTCTCTACACCCAGACCCTATAAAGAGGAAATCCCTGGAAAGCAGGAGAGCTGGATTCGGACTGGGGCAGGGAGAAGGAGTCAGAACTGAATGTCTTGGAGTCAAAGTGTTCCTCAAGTCCCCTCCCAGCTACAAGACCAGACACGGGGGCTTGGGAGCTGGGCTGGGAGGTCCCAACTGATGGGGGAAAGGATGGAGACACCCCCATCCTGAGCCGGTAAGTTCCACTCCAGGTGTCTCTCACGGGGAGGGGCTGCCTGGCTGGCAGGCTGAGGAGGCACGCTGGACAAGCTACTTTACTCAGTTCTACATCTATAAAACGGGAATGAAAATATCTACTTTTCAAGGTTCGCTTTGCTCTGGGTCAGTAGACCAAATTTCACTTTCATCTGTCCCTTCCCAGCTTAGTGTCTGCAGAGAACCCCCAACCTTGGGAACTGGAGCATCTCCATTGTCAGATAAGGAGGGCCTCTGAGATGTCCTGCAGTGCTAAACACCACGTCCTAGGTTACTACCTGAGTTCTGGTTTCATGCGAGTAACACGCAGACTGAGTCATGGTTAATCATTTGTTAAATAGTTCACTTTTTATTTCAGAGAAACACCTACTGCACAGAGTGCATATGAGAAAGGTTTGCATTGTATGAATTATTTTCCCATTTGAAACCCAGAATCTCGCTCAGATGGCTTTCCAACCCATATCGTACTGAAGTATCCTGTTTGTTCCATTAGCTATTCACAGAGTCAACTGGGGAACCGTTGTTACTAATTTCAATGGAAAGCTAAAATGCAGTTCATTTTCTATAA
This sequence comes from Equus asinus, assembly GCF_041296235.1. Lineage (NCBI taxonomy): Eukaryota > Metazoa > Chordata > Mammalia > Perissodactyla > Equidae > Equus > Equus asinus. The sequence continues at coordinate 9,651,556 of NC_091800.1, forward strand.
TTGCAGGCCCACGGTCTAAAGAGCCAGCAAAAGCTTTTAATCTGAGGCATTTTTAGAGGAGTATGATCAGAATTACATTGAACATCTTTGAAAGTACATAATTATGAAAACCTCAATAACACTGACATTCAAAGAGCCCTATACCATAGATGCTAAACTCACATGCAGCGAACCAGCCAAATTGCCGTCTTGGTTACTCTTGATGGAGAAATGCCCACCGGGAAGCTCGGCCATGTGGGCAAGCGTTGCTTTTCTATTTTATTCCAAGCATGTGAGCTCTTCATACCACCTGGGAGGGGGATACGCCCACTCCTCTCCTGTATGTCAGATTTTTGTAGCCTCGGAGAGCCTGCCTTCCCGCTTCAGCCTCCCCATACCGCCTCCCCGGGGTGAGGGGGTGGGGGTGCTGCAAGCCCTGGGGGCGCCCGCGAGGGCGGGCACTGCGTCCCGCCACCAGGGGGCGCGAGGACGCGGCGCAGCCGAGCGCGTCTCTGCCGGGAGCTCATCGGGCGGCGCGCGCTCCCGGTGCCAATGCGGCTGCCCGGCCGCTCCCGGGCGCCGGAAAGAACTAACCGGTTCCTCCGCTCGCTCCCTCCTTCCGGACTACTCATGAGGGACAAGCGTTTGCTCAGGGCGGTCATCCGTGGGTCTCAGTTCCTTGAAGATAGAGCCCCACACCTCCTCTTGCCCCTAGGGAGGAAGGACAGTAACCGGCAAGGGGAGTGACTCCGAGCAGCCGCAGTGGGCCCCCGCGCCCCCGGGCCGGTTAGCATCGTCACCACCACGACTCGGAAGGTGGCCCGGAGGTTGTGGGAAACCATCCGGAGACGGCAGGAGAGAAGTGCCCGCTTTCATTCAAAACTGGAATCCGGCAGACAAGCCGCGCAGCGAGGGGAAGACGCAGAAGCGGAGGCGTGGCCCCACGCAGTCCCCAGCACACGGACCCCTGGATCGAGGGGTGCCGAGCGTGCGGTGAACGGAGACCCGGGAATCGTGCCCTCCGACTGGGGCGCTCGGGGCAGGCTTACAGGGCGGCAGGGAGCGCTTGAACTAGTTATGGCCGATAAGAGGTCCTGGGTGGAGGGAGACGGAGGGAGCAGAAGGAGCGAATGTGTGAGGAAGAGGGACCGGTCCCAGGAGGACCTGGAGGGTGGGGTGAAGCCCCAGCGGCAGCGGGTGGTGGGGCCCCTGTAAATATGTCAGGCTGGGGGATCTGGACTTCATTCAGTTGCCGTGAGGAACCGGCAGCAGTTTCAAAGCTGTAGAGACACGTGGTCAGACGTGCGATTGGCCTGGGTCGCCTCTGGGCCTTTGTGGTCACTGTAACTGGATGGGCAGGGGCGGTCAGTTTTACTACTGTGCGGCTGGGGAGATGGTGAAGCAAATACACACACCCTGCCTGCCTCCTTGCTCCCACCACCGTCCCTGGGGGGCCAGTCTCGGCAGTATCTGTGGATGGCCGGAAGAAAATAGAATTCTATTTATTTTTTCCTAAAAACTAAAAAAAATTAAACTTTACAAATAGTTAAAATACAGCTCATGCTGGCACCCTCACTCACCCTGAAAGTCAGAATCACATATTATGCGGTAGGTGAGATAAGCCATTAAAAAGAGGGAGTGATCCTCAAAGAGGGGTGACAGGAGGAACCCTCACATTTCCATTCGTTTTCAACATGTTGTGACTTATTGCAGTTTCTGTGCAGTTGGGTAAGTGGACTTTAGGATTTTATTACTTAGTGTTATTAAACTTTAAAAAAACTTTAAAAAAATGGATAGAAGGCTTTAAAAAAGATTTCTGCAAAGAGACTACTGATTGACAATGTTAGTAAAAAAAGCACGAGAAAGCACAGAGAAAACGATGGAGCTGAGACCTCTGATCCTCCTAGGAAGAGCCCTCATCAACCACACTACAGGGAAAACAGGGAGGTCTAATCAGATCTGACGGTCCTAGGCCACCCAGCATTTTTTTTTTTAGAAAAGCCGCCATTTCAAGAAAAAGATGCTTTGACAATAAGTGAGAACTAATTGTTGTTGTTGTTGTTTCCCCAGGGGAAATATATGCTTTTGGGAGAGAGTTTTGGAAATGGGATGTTTGGACATTTCTTTTTGTTATGCCATTTTTGTAGTCAAAAAAGTTAGACTTGTAGTTGCAACCTATGAAAACTCTCATATACGCACACAAAGTTGAAACAGAACTTTCTAATTACATGAAAAGCTACCAAATCTCCTTATGGTATTTCAAAACCTTATTCATCAAAAATGTAAAACTGCAAGACCTTTTGATTAACATGCAAAAACGGACTGACATTCAGAGAAGATGGAAATTTGCTAGCTAGATTTAAACAACAAACTTTGTGTAATTGGTGGATGGACACAGAAGTGAGTATGTAAATCCAGCCAACAAGGCACTTCTCCCACGGGGATCAACCAGTCTTGGAGAGGTGTCTCACTCATCTGTGACTGTCAAGTACTGACATAAACTGAATTCTAGAACCGGTCCTTCCAGATACTGTATCGCAAAGTGCAAAATTAAGGTTTAAAAAAAGAATGTTGTTGAACCAATCAGATTGCTTTAACTAAAAGTTATTACTAAATAGTGAGAAAAAAGATTTTTATACTTTTAATAAACTAAACCCATTTAAAATATTGTTTATTTCATGTTTTTCTTACTTTACTTATTTCCACATTTGTTTTATAATGAGTCGATATATTAGTAGAGTCATATATATAATTAATAAATTACTATTCATATATTGAAGTGGTGAGTGCTCACAATTCTTTACTGAGGGGGTACACAATCTTAAAAGTCTGAAGAAAGCTGCTTTGATGAATGAGCATGGTTTGTATCATCTCCGAGCTCCCCTCTGGGCACGCCGGCCTGAGCCCCCAGGGCTGGCACTCCCGTCCACCCGGCTTTCCTTTGTTCCTTTGTGTTCTCGTTGGAAAGAATCCTGAGTGCCCACCTGGGATATGTGAGGAATGCTCTCAGCAGGAGGACAACTCTGGAAATTTTAGAACAGAGAAGGCTGTTCTGGACACAGAGACACAAAGGCAGGCCGGGGAGAGGCACGAAGCCGAGTGGGACACTCATGACAGGGAGGGACCAGACTATTGTTACCGGCCCTCGATCAGCAGCAGCGAGGAAAGAGAAGAGAGAAGGTGGGAATGGAGGTCAGCGCTCTGCAACCACGTGCTCCCATGTCCCTGGGAGAGAGAACACAGTCAGACACTTGAAATGCAGCCACACACATCTGGAAAACCCAGCCACAGTGCAACAGAGAAGAGCTGTGGGAAAGAGATGAAAGATACAAAGAAGGCGTGGTCAAAAGCAGCGTCATTGTCAGGCTGGTGGAAGCAAAAAAAATGCAGACAAAGCAGAAGAAGGTGAGGATGGAAGTGAAGAAAGTGAGGGATGGGCAGAAAACAGAGAGGAGAGAGGAAAAGTGTAATGGGAGGTGGCTGGGAGCGGGGAGCAGGCAGGGAGAACCCGGGTGGCGGTTCTCTTCTAGCCTCAGGGGTTTTGTTTAGACTGAACTGTCAGTCACCCCCTCACTCGTCCAAAACCACACGGCCAAGGCCTTGTGGGTGCAGCAGTGACCAGGACAGACACTGAGCCTGGCCGCACGGAGTTTACACACAAGTGGCTGAGCAGAGCGTCTACCTGTTCCTGGTGGAATAATCCTGACTCTTGCCTCAGACAGCCAGTGTTCTTCAAGGGTCCGTAGGCCCCAGGCCCAGCGTGATCTGACTGCAGGGGGGCAGGGCTGCGCGGCCGCAGGTTTGGAGAGCAGGCATTTTTGTCAACGGTACATGATGTTTGTAAGAAGCTGTTTCTCAAACTTCCTGAAGTAGGAAATTCCTTCTATAAGATCATGTGAAAATAGTTGTGCATTGTAGAGTCTGTACCATGAAGTAGCAGTAAACAAATTAGAGCTGGGGCAGCTCACAAATTCTTTCCAAGTGGCAGGAACCGTCCATGGAAAGGCTGATTCACCTGCAGGGTCTGGCCACCGGGCACTCTCGCAATCTTTCCCTTGCTGCCTGGCCACGTCAGATGGTGACAAGAGAATGATGACAACTAGGGAGGCAAATGTCAGACAGGAAGATAAAGGCAAGGTGGGGTTAGAAGGCAGATTTCTGATCCCTGGTCAGCACACACACACAAAATCAGAGAAATTGAACCCTTCTCTGGTCATAAGGCCTAGCCCTCACGTCAGCATGGGACAGAATACCACACAGTGGGTCCCAAGCAGGGGACTCACATTGCTCCACCAACTTCCCGCCCTGGGAGCTAACCTCTCTGTGCCTCAGTTTGCTCTGACTGTAGAATCAGGAAAATTGCAATATTTACCTTGGGGGCTTGAGAGGGCTAAATGGATAAATGCATGAGAACAATACTTGGCATACAGTCAGCTTTCAATAAATGTTGGTTGCTGTAATTTCACTTAACCACAGAAACCAAACACATTTTTGTCAAGTTGAGATGCTGCATTTCTGGAGTTCTCCAAATCTTTTACTGAATTTCAATGTCAAATTCTCAGTGTACACAGTCTCTGAACCCCGAAGCACGCTTGAGCTTTCTGCCGAGATATGGCAAGTCAGAGCCAAGAGCAGGAACTGAGAAGAGACTGCCAATGAAGTTCGCCTGTTCAGAAATTAAAATGGAAAATTTGAAAGGAAACAGCTCAGATTCAAAGATTGGGCTGAAATAAGCTGGCTTGACGCTATGAACCAAGAACGCCAATCTTTTTCAAAGTAAAGGATAAGAGTAAATCAGAACACGGATGTAGCACGGTCTGCAACCTTGCCAAATTCCTCTTCGGTGGAACTCCCAGCCTCCCCAAAGGTCTGGCGGAGCGAATAACGTTAGTTGTTCTCATCTGACTTGGCTACTCACACCTGAACTTCCCAAAGGGCAGGGCTGTCCTACCCATTTTCGTGTCTGTTGAATGAATGTTGACTGCGGCAAAGCACCCCTCATGGGGAAGGCAGATGTAAAAAGAGGTGGAAAACAATTCTTTCCCCAATTTTCAGGATGTGCAGCGTGATCAGGATACTAACGAAATGCAGGGGGTGGCGTCTCGAGGCAGGCAGTGGGTAGGGACGGTTGGGTGGGAGTACTGGTTTCCGGTGTGCATTTTTCCTTTTACCAGTTATGCGCAAATAAGTGAGTCACTTAACTTCAGTTTTCTTCATTTATCAAACGGGAATAATCTATGCCAAACATACCGCATGAGGTTATTATGAGAATCAAATGAAAAATTTGTAATGAATGCAAAAAGTGTGAAAAGTAAAACTGTTTAATGTATTGAACGTTGTTAGACAAATGGTTATGTTAGTCATTGGCCACGTGCACTTCTTGAAGATAAAAACTAGCAAATTTGGGGGCGGCGCTGTGGCCAAGTGGTTAAGTTCGCGCGCTCTGCTTCAGCGGCCCAGAGTTTTGCCTGTTCTGATCCTGGGCATGGACATGGCACTGCTCATCAAGCCACGCTGAGATGGTGTCCCACATGCCACAACTAGAAGGACCCACAACTAAAAATGCACAACTATGTACTGGGCGGCTTTGGGAAGAAAAAGGAAAAATAAAATCTTTTAAAAAAAAGAAGCAACTAGCAAATTTGCCTAGAAATTATGCCAAAATAGGTAAGCAAAAGCAAACGAATCACATTCTCATGTTTCTTGTACACACTCATTGTATCAATTTCAAACTCCAAGGGTCCGGCTAATGACAGCCTTTTTTCTCATTTCCAGATGTTTTTGTTGGTTTGTTCCCATTGTGCTATTTCTGTTATGGAAAATTCCAAACATTCCCTAAGTCCCTTCTATTCTTTTCCTCTCATTTTTCCTTCTTTGTTTGCTGGAGTATTTGAAAGCAGATCCTAGGCATCATGTCATGTCATCTACAAATGCTCGCACCTTCTGCCAACAAGAGCAGCCTGCACTCCCCAGCTGCCTCGGCATCCGGTCCTTACTCCTTTGCAGTCAGTCTTCCTAGCTCTGCCCTGCTGTGGAATCTATTTTCTTAAAAGTTACCAAGTAGGCAATCCAGAGACCTTTTCTTAATTCTCATCCTCAGCTTCTCTGCAGCGTCTGACTCTGTTGAATTGCAATCAGCCAGGGCTGCACGAACACCCCGTGCCAGGCTCTGGTAGGTGTGGGTGGCGCAATACCAGACCTGAAGGAGCTCGCAGGCTCAGTGAGAGGCGCCCTGCCGGAAACGCAAGCACAGCGCAAGGGCCGCAGGGCTGTGGCAGTTGGGGAGGAGGTAAGAATTTGGATAAGCTGTGCTGCGAAGGCTTGCTGCAGCTGGCACCTGGGCTGGGCTTAGAAGGATCAGCAGAGCAGGGCTCGAGAGGCGGGAATCGGGCAGTCCTGGAGGGGGAGCAACCTGAGCAGAAGCCTCGCTGTCTGTCGGAAAGCTTGGGGCCACGTCTCGGGAAGGTGACTCACATAGGTGATTAAGGAGCACGGGAGAAGCTGCTGATCAGTGCCTGTGCTTAGGAAAACGCACAATACTGAGAGTAAACAAAAGTCTGAGTTGAGAGGAACGTCTAAAAGTAGATAACTCACTGGTAGCGTGATTCTCGAGAATTCCCAGGGATGAGTAAGTGTAGTCAGGATTTCTTCGTGTCTACACAAAGCTACAGTTAGCACCTATTTAGCACAATGTGTCAGCCACTTTATATGCACAATCTCTAAAATTTGCAACTACCTGTGGAGGTATTCGTCTTCTCATTTTACGGATGAGAAATGAGCATCAGAGAGGTTAAACGGATTGCCCCAGGTCTTCAGGCTGGTTAGTGGCAGGAGCCGATCCAGGCTTGTCTGGCTCTATCCATGTGCCACAGTCGGCCTCCTTCTACATGAGCGTCACATGTGGACCACGTATATCCGTGTTTTTATTACCAAGGAGAAGGAAAAAGGAGTGGGGGGTCCAGCTAGCATGCCACAAGCAGAGCCCATCATATAGACACAGCCGTCCTAGAGGGCTCACCACCGCATGGCACGAAAGCTTCCAACAGTCATTAAACAACGAACACTTGCAGAACCCCACATGCACTAGCGCCCTCACATCCCGCTCTGCTCGGCCTCCTCAGAGGCCCTCCCCACCACCTCTCTCACACGGCTCCTCCCATTGCATGTGATCCACGTACCTGGCTTGACTTTCTCCATAGCATTTATGACCGTCTAAAATTATATTATTTGTTTTCTTATTCCCCTCTTTGGAATGTAAGCTCGGAGATAGCCAACAACTTTGTCTTGGTCACGGACTGATTCTGAGTACCCAGAAGAGTGCCTGGCGCATGGAAGATGCTAAATGACTATTTGTTGAGTGAAAGGAAAAGATGGATCAGTTAGTGTTTTGTGTATTGTGCCTGACTAATTTTCAGTTAAACATTAACAGTAACAAATGAAGAGGTTATTTTTCCTCCCATAGTTTCTACACTCTAGTTGGGAAGAGACACCAGGGAAAAACTATTGCTAACAAAGCAGTCACAGTGGCAAATCACCAACAGTGGCAAAGCCTGAAATGAAGTAGTGAGGTCCCTGTCATGGAGGTATTCAAGCAGGAGCTAGATGACCATGTTGTAGAAATGATTCCCATGCCAGAAACGTGGATAAGGATCTTCCAGTTCTAAGGGTTATGATTTGGGGCCAATGAGGGAAGACTACATAGGGTGTGGGGACTTGGATTACACAAGGACATCACATCCTTTGGAATGACTTGTGGATAGAGGAGACAAGAACTCATTTTCCTTAAACGTTTACTAATTACCCACAAGGCGAGCTTTGCTGCTGTGAGCACCCACCACTCTCCATGGGCACCTACCTACCTCAGCACAGGCTGGGACCCCAGGAGCAGGAGTCTAGTCCCCACTGTCGAGAGGCCAGGCAAGGACCTGGACTCTGCCCCTGAAGGCCTGTGCCAGTGGGGAAGGCGACAAGCACAGAGGGGCAGATCTGCACAACTGTCCTGGGGCGTCACTTCCCTGGGTGGTCTGCTGGTGGGAGAGGTCGCAGGCGTGGCTTTGACTCAGCACATCCCATGACCTAAGACATTCTTGGATTGGTTCTAGAGTCAGGGTGAGAGAAGATTTTTTAAAAAAATGTAGACAAAGTAAAGAAAAACTATTTCTAACAGTTGCCTGCATCCTCAGAACCTTGACATTGGACAACTGTTGCTTCTCTTCCATCAGAGTCTAAGTGTAGATCTTTCTAACTTGACCGCTCTTGAACTGGTGGTCAGTCTGTGGGCAATCCAAGGAAGGGTTGTGTTGGAGTCACCCTGAAACTAAAAACTTTTGAGGAAACAAGGTGGGTACTGAGTTGGCAAAATAGCCCAACTTCAAAGCACTGCTGCAGGTGAGTGAGCTAACAGAGCTCGAATGGAAATCTCTAAGTGCTTCGCACGCAGCCGCAGGGGCAGCAGCCTCCTTCTCTGGCGCGAGGCACGCTCTTGCCCTGTGCAGGGGGTGTTAGGTCTCCAAGGGCTAGTCTTTTACTCCTGTGTGTGATTACGTTTTAGGGCCTCTTACCTTCGGCACTTTACCAGTAGGCACTGCGCTTACACATCCAACTGCGTTGCCATAGAAATTAATTGGTGGTGTAGTTAAATGGAAGAGATTTGCAGTGTAAAATGGCAAGAGCTTTCTAATAAGGACCCTGAGGAGCTGAAACCTTTCCTTCAGCAGACAGAGAAGAGAACCTTAAGAGAAAAAGCTCAACTCATGAGTTCCCAGCCATGGACCGGGCAGCAGTTCATCAGGCTGGTATAATCCATTCGGTTTTGTTCATTACTAAATCTGGACAAATGGAAGAAAGCCTGAATTATGATAGTTAGGTATAATAGAGAAGTGATCCAGAGCCTCTGTCTGTGTGGTGCACACAGTGGGTGCTGGACTAATTCTTTAGAGGGCTACACGGGAAAGAGCCACATCGATCACTTGAATGAGCGTGGGAATTCTCTTCAAGTGCTTAAGGCAACTTGAAAACAGTCTACTTCATCATGCAGCTTAAATATCCCACCCTCCATTTTTTAACACGTTTATTTAAGATACCTATTCTTTACATAAAAGCGCCAAGTTAACTTCTACTCTGTCTAAGCATTCAAAGTCCAAATGAGTCAAGTCTGAATTAACGGGGCGGGCTTTACTGTACTGTAACATGGGAGCCCTATGCATTATGAACTCAGTGAAGTACCCTTAGAGGCTGAAATTCAGGTGTTAACTTCAAATTTAACTTAACCATTCATTTATCTGACTAAAGCTTCAAATATTGAGGAATCATAAAGTAACAGCCCACTCTAATACACAAAAGAATGGAAATCAAGTTCAGAAGTCGTAGCAATAGAATTTGAGCCCCCATGGTCTTTTAGGGAGAAAAGTTCAATAGCCACGATGGAGCGCACGGACTCTGCTATTGAAAATCTGCTCATGTTGCACAGAATCTTGATAAAGACAATGTCCACTAATATTAATATCCAGGATAAAGAATTTCTAAAAGTCACTAAGAGAAATGCGAACAGCCCATTAGAAAATAGTCAAACAGGTTATTCACCAAAGAGGATACTAGAATGGCTGATAAACATGGGAGAGGACACTGCACTTCCCCAGTCATCAGGGAAATGAGAATTGAAACCACAATGAGATGCCATTTCACTCCCTTCAGTTTGATAAAACCAAATGTTAGCAAGAATGTGGAACAAAACTCACCCACACTACTAGTGGAAATGTGCACTGGTACAACCACTTAGGAGATTGAGTATGTTGTAAAGATGCAATTACCCTAAAATCCGCTCCTAGAGGAGTGGTTTTCAACTACAGATGCACATTAGAATCACCTGAGGGGAATGCAAAACCAAACAAAATTGACGCCCTAGTCCCACCCCAGACCAACTAAATCAACATTGGTGTTTTTGAAAGGCTCTCCGAGTGATTCTTCTGTGCAGCTAGGCTGAAGGGGAACCACTGCCCCAGAGAAACTCTCAGGTGCACGAGAACACTTGTGTGGTCGAGAAGATGAGTGGTTGCAGCAACACTGTTACTAATGGCAAAAAGTGGAAATAAATGTCCATCAACTATAAAATTGTCATAGTCATTGAATACATAGCAGTACTTGAGCTACATAAACCAAACATGAATGAATCTTGTTGGAGGAAAAGCAGTTAGCTGCAGCACGCCACATAAGGATGGCATCATTCATCTAGTTTAGGAGCACACGCAGCAATACTATATTAGAAGGACAAATATGTAGTAAATTTAGGAAGGGACACATGGAAAGGCCAGAAAGAAAGTAGATGCAAATGGAGAAGGAACTTCGACAGCAGTGGCCATGTTCTACTTAAGCTGGGTGGTGGGTAAACAAGTGCTCATTGTAAGTTTTATAACTTTTTGTGTTGGAAAAACTATTATTAAATTTAAAAATAGAGTGAAAGAGCATGAAATGAAGACAACTCTTCTGGGAAATTTTACTGTGAAATAGCAGAGTCAAGGGAGGGTTTTTAAGAAAGAGGCATGCTCCTGGCATTCTAAGCCAAGGACTCCACTTCCCTTCCTTCCAACCACAGGCCCCTCATTTCCTGGCCAGCTCGCAAATAAACGAAGGGAGAGCAGCACTCCCCATACCCTCAGCGTGGGCTGTGCACGGCAACTTCTGTCCAAAGTGTTCAGTGTGGGGGCTTAGAGGGAGGAGTAACTTCTAAATATTCCTTAGGCCAGGTAATCAAGGTCACCACTACCAGTCACAAAGCATGGTGACAGTCCACGATATATGAGGACAACAGCACTTTGCCTTGGTGCTCTCCCTACCCCAAACCCATAACCCCAGTCTAATCAGGAGAAAAAAGAGCAGACCAGTTGCAAGAGGGCATCCTACGACATCCCTGACTGGTACTCTTCAACACTGTCAAGATCCTCATAAACAAGGAAAGTCTGAGAAAATGGCACGGCCGAGGGGAACCTTAAGGAGACACGACAACTAGATGTAACGTGGTATCGTGGATGGGATCCCGGAACAGATGGACACTGGGCCATTCCTTCCCCTGGAATACCTTGGCTTCTTCAGAAGGTACAGAATCTCTGATATTTAATGGCTAGTTTAAAAAACTGCTACCGATAGTTGTAATCAAGCATCTACTTGGCAAGTTTCTGTTTTCTTCTTCCTAGTGCACATCCATGACCATGAAAATTTAATAAAACCTTTTGAGAGAAAAAAATGCTTGCCCAGAGAGGTTGGTAAAGATTTCCCAAAAGAGGTGATGTCACTTGAGCCCGTGGGCTGAGCCCCTGTAGACACAGGTGTGGGGGTGGTTTAGAGATGAGGCAAGGCAGGTGGAAGCAAGGCCAAGAGAGCGGCAGGGGCAGATCATGAAGAAGCTCTTACGCTGCGCCAGGCCATGCTGACCTTTTCGTGCAGACAACACGGAACCACTGAAGATTTTTAAACAGGGCAAGGATATGATCAGAGCGATGATCCAAGCTGGGATTTAGAAAAGTTCCTCTGATAAGGGCTTGGATTGAAAGAGTGAAAGTGGAAGTAGGCAAACGCTTGGGAAAACAGAGAATTCAGTTTTGGAGGACTGAGCTGTAAGTGCCTTAAAGCAACAGGATATTCAGCTTACAGACTGTGGGAGCTAGACTCAGGGCATCAGTGATATTCAAAACGGCAAGGCGGCAATCAGAGATGGTACTTGAAACTATGACAGTAATTAGGTGGTCAGAGCCATAATAAATGTCAATATAAAGGCCTGCTGAGATTCATCACCAGGGTAATTCTCTCGAAAGTGGGGAGTGGAGGCAGGAGGGAGCTGGATGGGGCAGTGTTCAAGCCACGCCTCCAAATGTGGGACATGTGAACATGCAGAGGAGGGAAAGCATGCCAGGGAAGCATTAGAGGGAACACCACAGGCATGTGTGTGGAGGCAGAACCTAGAGAGTGTGGGGAGCCTGCCGGGGCAGCCAAGGGCAAACGGGACTGCAGAGCCGAGTGGAAAACTCGATTAGGAGTCAGATCACAGAGGCCTTGGTTTGAACTTAATTTACCAGGAAATCGGGAGACAACTTTCTTTCTCTCATCTAAAAAAATTTTTTTAATGCAAGGAATGATCAAGGCTCTAGAAGAAGAGAAACCACAATGTCAGGAGTGCCTGGCCTGGTAAGTGCTGTGACAATGCAAAGCTGAGGAGGCCAGCACTGCTGTTCATTAGACATACAAGGTGAGCTACATATGTGACTTAAAATTTTCTAGTAACCATATTAAAAAAAGTAAAGAAACTGGTGAAATTAATTGTAATAATATATTTTATATAATCCAATACATCCAACGTATTATCATTTCAACACGTAGACTAGCCACATTTCCAGCACTCAGCAGTCCCATGTACTGGACAACGCGAGTCTAGACGTGCCGACAGGCAAAAATCCCAAGAGCCAGGAGGGACCATATGTGTTGTGCCTACAGGAATGAGAGTTAGAAGATGGGTTTGCAATCCTGAGGTTTCAAGCTTGGGATATTGTAATGACGACAGTGGTGCCACAAACAAAAGTAAAGATCACACGTTGAGGCAACATCTGCTGTTCAAGAAAAGAGACAATGTCACTGTTATGGAAACGATGACTTTTATTTCCACCCTGACTGATTGTCACACTGTTATTTAAACACCTCTGAAAAATCCTGAAATAATTTAAACCGAAGGCACAGAACAAATCAAAATATTTAACTACTTACGCTTAAAATGAGAAAATTAAAATATTCCAACAGTAACAATAAAATCTGAACAAGTCTCCATCATCAAATATCATTCTGACCAAAAGTTATAGTTTTTGTAATAAAACCAAATTAGTTTAAGCTGATTTCAAGATTTCCATGATAAAAATAATAATGAAAAAAATTTCTTCTTTCAAAATACTGATTCTACCACCAGGTTCAATCTAAGCATTTTATATATAACAAAGTAGCAATTAGGATATTTGTTGATGGATGGCCACTGGTCAAGAAATGATGCATTCTTAGAAAATGTTTAAAAAAATAGCAAAGTAGGCTGCAAAATTCTATTTGGGGAGCAGGAAAAAAACTTGTTCCATGTTAATTAGAATATCAAAACATTTCAATATCAAATTGCTTCAAAAGCCAATCATCGCCTAACAGTAATATACTGTATGGGGCGTCCCACTGTATCTTCATTATCTCTCGACCATACAGTGTAGCTAAGGGGTTGAACAAGTCAGTAACAACTAGTGTTGCCATTTCTTATTTATTCAAAAGAGCTATGTTTAAAAAAATCATTATAAAACTAACTGGAATAATCAGTGACATGCTACAGATACAATAAACCCCAGCAATGCAATTGCTAAGTTTGAAAATAAAGTGGTCATGCTTCATAATATACTGTAGTATTTTGAAATACATTCTTCTCTGATAATCAATATCATTTATTACAGAGGTCACTTGTAAATTAGCTCAGATTCTGAACTAGCTTTCTAAGTGAAACTTTCTTCAAGTATGCATAATATTAATAAGGTAAAGATATTTTTCTCTTATTCACTTCTTTATGTGTTCTTCCAAAGGACAACCATGTTGAATAAAGGACAAACAAAATGAGCTGGTCATAATTTTCAAAAACATTTCAAAAAATACAAAATAGTCTAGTGACCAAGAACTGATTAAGACACATCTAAAATCTATTTCAGACAAAAAAGAAAGAACTTTCAGACTTTTTCTTGAAATACTTAAGTTCATAAGTAACGAAAGAATAGGGGGAAAGAAGGGTTTCTAAAACATTCAAGACTTTTATAACAATAAAATTAAAAAGGTCTACCTTCTCCTACTTAGCTGTGATATATATAAGTGTGTATTTAATAGCAATATGATTTTATCTTTAACATCTAGCTTAATTGCATAAATCACAAAAACATTTCCAGCCAAGTTTGCTGATAAGTATAATACAAACTCTAGAAAATGATTTTTAGCAAAAACTGCTTCAAAATTTTCCTACATAACAAAGCATTCCTTTGGAAATGAACCTTTAATGCTTTTGGACCGTTCAAGTAAATGCATCTTTTACCCTCTCCAGCACTACACTATAATTACCTCCCAAATTCTTTTGTCACTGGGTAACATTATCTTTTATTCTCTACTATGCTAATAATGCTAAGTTATTTTTTTAAAATCTCCTTAGTGGTATCAGACTTTTGTCTTCATCATCTATGAGCACTGAGGGATTAAAGTAGAAATAAAATAAGCCACAAAAGTCTCTTCATAAGCAGTACAAAGTTCTGAAATGTTGGCACCGATGAAGAATGGGAAAGAGTTATCGTCCAAATTTAAAATGTATCCATTCATGGCAGCACCACATCCAACAGAGGCAGCAAATGCTACTGCTACAGGCTTCACTGCTGCCAGTCTTGGGGCGTGTGGAATACATTTTCTGATTCAGTCACTGAAAACACAGAACCAACAGCAATCCAGCTGGGTGGGCCACAGTCTGGGCGGACTGCATCCACCAGGACAGGTCCCATTCTGACCACTGTGGCTGGGTCACAGTCTGGGCGGATTGCATCCACCAGGACAGGTCTCATTCTGACCACTGTGGCTGGGTCACAGTCTGGGCGGACTGCTTCCACCACGACAGGTCCCATTCTGACCACTGTGGCTGGGTCACAGTCTGGGCGGACTGCATCCACCAGGACAGGTCTCATTCTGACCACTGTGGCTGGGTCACAGTCTGGGCGGACTGCTTCCACCACGACAGGTCCCATTCTGACCACTGTGAGTCTGAATTCTGAAAATGCGAACTCACAAGGGTTAGTGGAAGACTGTTTCCAACTTGAAAGAAATGTGGCTAACTTGAGGAAAAAAACATTTAAATAATAACAAAAGGACAATCTTAGTGGTTTTTGGCCCTGCATATACCAGCTGTGTCAGGAGCTCCTAATAACCGGAAATACAATGAAACTAAAGGGTTTTCTTTCCAAAACCTACAGAAGGAAGACGTTTGACTCAAAACCAATTTCAAAATCTACACCAGGCTGCCAGGCCAGCAAATAACGGTCAGAGTGACTTTGTTCCTCTGCTCCTTCAACATGGGAACTAACGCAGAATGGCTCATGCCCACAGTTGACAGGCCGTTCACGGCCACGATCATATCTCCACACCTGGACAAGGACAGACAGAAACAGAAACAGACTGTTACTGTTTTCAGGGTATTAAAAACATTACTCTCACTGAGATTTGTTTAGCATGAAAAGCACAGTTTCACTTAACCACTAACTGTCAAAGATTAGGATGTATGATTATCTTGAGAAACATTCTGGGTTGATTTTTAAGCCTACACTGGCTTCCCCTTGCCAATCAAGGACACCTCTGTGCCAACCTCTCCTGTAGCTGGTGGGTGATTTCAAGGGCAAGCGGAATAATTTTCAGCTAAGTTTAAGCAAAATATAATTAGAAGAATAAACCTACTGCCCCTTTAAAAAATACCAAATGCATTTGGAGGGGCTTGTTTATTATTTTGGCTATTTCTCTGTTCATTCTTAGAGCTCACACCTTCGAGTGTTCAATTAAATTGAGAGTAAGACCGACACCTCCTCTTCTTTCAGCTGTTATGTTCACTGCCCTCCAAGCAGAATTATCACGAATGAATGATGAATCTGACAATCTTTCTATGCTTTCTGACTTTTGGTTTTTAGTCGGTAATATGTTATTTTATTGTTAGCTCCTTTAATTTCTTTTCAGAAGTAGGTGGAAGGTAAATTTATAAACTAATTAATTGAGATGCAGCATGGTTGAGTAACTTAGCTAAGAGAATGATTAATTCATTTCCCCCCTCCTCTTTCCTCCTAAAATGATGATTTGTTTCCATCTTTGTCAATATGAGACTGATCTGGAGCACACTAACCCTGACCAACTTCTCACAGTAGGATTTAGATGTCACTTTCTCTTTGCAAACAGAGTAAACTCTCCATTTGTGCAGCATTCTGTTTAGTATGTCAGCATCTACTTTTTAAGAACTGGTGCTTTTATTTCATCAAACACTAGGCACTAAGAACTGCCAAGCACCCATGTCCTCTCTGCTTATACAGTCTCTCGATACACCACCACTTTCCTCTCCGGGAGCCTGAGCTTTGGAAAAGAAGAGAGGCTGCACACAGGCTGAGTGAGTACGTTCTGCCCGGTGGCGGCACGAGCAGAGGGGTTAATGGCAAAGGCTCTGGGTGTGAATCGCAGTCAACCACTTTCAGCCATTTGACTGTGGGCAAGTTTCTCAACCTTTCCAAGCCTCAGTTATCGTGTTTGAACAACAGGAGTAACAACACCACCACCACTTACCTCAAGGGGTTGTTAAGAAGATTCAATAACGCACGCATAGCACTCAGCACTGTGCCCAGCACACTGTGAGCTATCACACACTCATTCATCACATATTTGTCGAGACCTTACTATAAATGCAGGGCACTGTTATGGCTGCCAGGGATTCAACAACAAATGCAACGAAATCCCTTCCTTGTGGAGCTCGCATAAATATAATGTTAGGCAGGTACAAGTGCCGTGGAGAAAAATAAAGCAGAGCCATCTAATGATAGGACTGAACCTGAGTGGGCTGTGTGGAAAAATTGCTCAGAGTCAGTTGTCATATCACAATATGTCCAATGAAATGACTCAGGTTTGGTTCCTGTCATTAGCATACAAAAATACAGCTATGAGTGGCAAGAGGGTAAAGGTAATGCTTCAGTCTAGAGCAGGATTGGAAATTTCTTCTGTAAAGGGTCAGTTGGTAAACAATTATTTTAGGCTTTGCAAACCATATGGTCTCTGCCCACAATGACCCAACTCTGCCCTATACCTGAGCAGCAGCCACGGACAACACGTAAACGAATGAGTGTGGCCATGTTGCAATAAAACTTTATTTATAAGAACAGACAACAGGCTGAATTTGGAGCTGACCCCTGGTCTAGATTGTGTCCATCATAACAAACATGAATCACATCATTAAATGTAACAAGACTCACTTTAATCTTCCATCATAATAAGCAGGAGTTCCCAAGACAATGGTTTTAATGAAGAAAGGCTGATTGGTGTGGTTCTCTTCATATCCACCAACAATACTAAAGCCCCAACTTCCCAAGTAGCTTCTTCGTAAAACTATATCATGGCAGCTATGAAGGGCACTATAAACAAATATAAAAATCAAGAAAAAATTTAAAAATTAATGCAGAGGCTTTTATAGCCTGTTCATCTTTGTATAACTCCATAGCATGTTATACTCATCATTGTTGGGAAAAGCAAAAGGACTACTTAATTTCCTTCTGAATATAATGGTTATTGCTTTTGTTTTTGTTTTCTGGTGAGGAAGACTGGCCCTGAACTAATATCTGCACCAATCTTCCTTTATTTTGCATGTGGGACGCTGCCACAGCGTGGCTTGACAAGCACCTGGGACCCAAATCTGCAAACGCCCAGCTGCCAAAGCGGAGCACATGAACTTAACCACTACACCACTGGGCAGCCCCATGAATATATTGTTTTGCAGACTCATTTTCTAGGACAGATGCAGTCTTAAGTAGACTAGAATTTCTTCAACATTTTTTAGTCTTCTCTTCCCAAGTGAAGACACACATACTTACAGAAAGCTTAAATAAACTTGTTACAAGTTAGACCTCAGAAATTTGGATAAGATGGTTCTGTGCCTATATTTGCTCACTGCCCTGTCAACAAGGCCCTCAATTCTGATATCCATTTGTATCTTCACAATTTGTATCTCCAAAAAGTGGTACAAAAGAAGTCTAGTACTGCTGATTTGAGCACTCAAATGAGAGGACACGTGCAGCAGGGCAGCTGCGAAAACAATGCAGGATAACTCTCTAACCTCCACGAGGAGTTGTCTGCTGCCCTTTCCTCCTTTACTGAAAATGCTTTCATTTTAAAGGCAACTTTAATCAACAAAATAGGGAACTCAATCTGGAAAACAATAAGAAAAACAAAATCCCTCCACCCTTTTTATAGAGTGGACATTAGGATGCTACCATTAACATGCTACTGGCCAGTTTGGAGGATGCTCTCCAGGAAGGGAGAAAAATTCTACTTACGGTTCCACAGCTCTATGGATTTGGGAACCAGCCATGAGTAAAAACTTAAAAATAAAAATAGAAAAAAATCCCACCAAACAAACCCTAAACGATATAGAAAAGAGTATCTCTTCATAAAAAATATCTTTCATTTCTAGGTGAAATTGGATACGGAGGCATCTAAGCCAAAGCTTTCTGTTTTTAACCCATTAAAAAGGGTTTCTTATTAATAAAGCCAATTCTATAAAGCTATATACAATATGCTAAAACTTCCAATCTGGTCTAATTTCTTAGTTTACTGATAAGAAAGAGCTTTTAAAAGGGCTCCTGGGATGGAGCAGGGTCCCACTCATTGGCCTGGCTTTTTAGGGCAGTGTAGGTTATTTTCATTATTTGAATCTTCTGCAAAAACAAAACAAAACAAGCAAACGGTTGTCTGGCACACCCCCAACAGACTGCAGAGGAAGAACCGCCCTCTTCAGGAAAAGCTGGGCGGCTACCCTACGCTGCGTGAAACCCGCCTGAAGGGCCACCTGCCCCTGCAGAGCCGCGGCCCTTCTGACACGTGGTGTTGAACACAGGTTTGCATACACCAGAGGCCTCGAGAATCCACTGAAGACTGACCTTTTATTGACACGTATTCTTTTCATACAGGTGGGCTCAAAACCAGATTTTACTATCCTGCACATTTCTCATCTAAAATCTCTCTTATTCTTCCTGGCACACCAGGAAATGCTCTGAACACAAGAGGTAAAAATGCTGACCCCCAAAACTAGACTGGAATAACAGATAAGGAAAACGAAAGGAAGCACCAGTGCCAGAGTGTTTCTCCAAGACATCGCTGGTCTCTGCCCGTCCAGCAGCAGTGGTGTGGACCTGCTCGGCAGCCGCACAGCACGAGGAGATAACATCCTCCTCCAGCATGTGAAGGGCCCCTTCTGACATTCTAGGTTTAAACTGACCGGTCAAAGTACCAGGCTGAGTACTGAACGATCAGTGAGGTTCCCTCTGATGGCTGAAACTTCGCAATTTAGATACTATTCTACAGAATTTAAGAGCAACCATGTAAATGTATGTTGACTTTTCAGTGGGAAAAATTAATCAGTTTTAGCGCATGGAATAAACAGATATGAAGTAGTTAAAACATCTTCGTCATAAAAAAATCTCCACAAGATCCAAATACAAGGTCCATACAGGTCCCTAAGACATGAATTCCGTCACAGTTTTGGGCCTTTTTAGTTTTTTTAACCAAGAAGGCAAGCCTGCAAGTTAGATTTATCAACAAATGAAATCCAATAATATCCTTGCTTTTTCTGTTATTCCTTATGTGAGAGAACTTTATAAACCATAGAGCACTACGCAAATTCCAGTTATTATTACAAATTTATTCCAAATGAAGCTAGCTGGCTCAGAAACTGGCACATTCTATTTTTTTTTTATTCACATGCTGAGCTGAATTCAGGTGACACCTTTATTTATTTATTTTTTTAACCTGGCTTTTTATTTATTTTTTATTTCATTGAGGTCATGTTGGTTTATAACACTATGTAAATTCCAGGTCATCATATTTCAGCTTCTGCATAGACTGCATTGTGTTCACCACCAAAACTGGAAGTTCCATCCATCACCATACATTTCTCCTTCCTAAACTGGCACCTTCTTATTGTTTATTTTTATTTTAAAGAATCAGTAATTTTCCTATTTTGTTAAGAGTCAGAATGTTTCATCAGAGTTCAGTTCTAGGATCCTTATGCACATTAAGAATCTAAACTGGTTTGGAAACAAAGATAGCAAGACACATTCTTCCGAGCTCAACATCAAATTATGCAACAATCATCCGGGGGTTCCAAATGCTTCGTGACCAGACACTGACCAGCTTCAGAACGTCTTGGCTGGTCAGTCACGAAGCAGCAAACTCATCCTAAAGATGGGCAGGAGCAGCTACTCCTGAACACCAGTGACATGTCTTAAAGACTCCAACGTCCAATGAAAATTCAGTTTATATCCTGGCTTCTTAGGGATAGTTAAAAGGATTAAGGAAGGGCTTTTAGAAAGTCTTCTGGGATAGAAAAAGGCTTCCCGTTTTGACCTGGCTTTTTTGGTGAAAAACGCATGAGTTTAAGCATGTATCAGTATGAATGTTGGTAAATGACAGCTTTTCTAAGCAAGAGACTGAACATCCAATCCCAAGGCTAGCCCACTTAAAGCCTTAATAGGGACAGACAGAATGGCTTTATTCATTTTTATAAACAGATATAACTCTTTAGTTCTTATTATTAAATTTACCTTTTTAAATATAATATCCTAAGAAAGAAAAATGACCATTTTCTTTGGTAACGATTTGATGTCACTCCTGTTATCTAACCAAAGCCTTTCTTCCCCTCAATGAGTGAATTTACTGTGTCACATGCTAACAGAGGTTGCAATTATGATTATTCCACCAAACAACAAAAAGCTGTCAGTACCTCGGAAGCCCAAGCCACATGACCCAGGACGGGGACCAGCTGGCGTCGTACTCGTTTTCACTGAAGGTGCTCGCCTGCTCCTCCGAGGTCTGGGCTGCGTCCTCGACGACCTGGACCTCCAGTGCTTTGAGGGCCACGGTGGGGGATGCGGCGCTGGCTTTCAGCATAGCAACAGCCTCACTGTGACTTAAATTGGTCAAATCAATGCCATTGATATTTAACAATATATCACCTGTTCAAACGAAGAAAGAGAAGGATGAGCTGAGCTCCCAAGTGGTTATTCCCCATAAATCCTGCTCTTTGTCAACGAATCAACAAAGGCAGTTCCAACAACTCAGGTGAGATGAAGTGAAAGACCATTTTCTACTTCTTTGTCATTTTTATAATACTGGGGAAAAGTCCAATTCATGGAAAACATTCCAAAACAATTCAAAAATTTAAAATAATTCCATAATATATAAGATAAAGCATGGCTTGAGGCCCCCTGATTCAGCGGGAAGCCCACACCACTAGCCCTGGTTTAGCTGTATAGAGGCCCTGGGCACGTTCATTTCTCTTCTTTGAGCGTCAGTGATTTCTCAGTTCTTTCCCATTCCAAAACGATTTGATCCTTTGCTCTTAGAAATACATTTTTGATACATTCTATTTTATATTTACACAGTTTTTATACATGAAGTCAGCCCTACACAGCTCAGCCAGTGCAAACATACGAGAACGTGTAAAGAGAAGGTGCCCTGGGGCCTACACAGAGAAATAAAACTTGCGATTAGAACATCTTCTCTTGCTTGAGGAAGAAAAAAGTCTTTTGCTCTCCCAAGTAATATAATAAAAAAGGGCAATGAGGATTACATAAAAGGTTAGGAAGGAAAGGATTAGTTTTGTAGGAAGCACAAACATTTGTACTAAGAAAGCCTACAGAAGGTCTTCCTCTCCCAATTCATCATTTATTTTTCAGATTATTAAAGCAAAACATTCTCATTGTAGAAAACTTAAAAAACATAATAACATAAGGACATAAAATGACCTCCAATTCCACAATTGCACAAACTTTTTTTAAAAAAGAGCAGTCTAATTAAGATACAGTTCACATACCAT
This sequence comes from Equus asinus, assembly GCF_041296235.1. Classification (NCBI taxonomy): domain Eukaryota; kingdom Metazoa; phylum Chordata; class Mammalia; order Perissodactyla; family Equidae; genus Equus; species Equus asinus. Next base: position 9,673,181 of record NC_091800.1, read on the forward strand.
TCAATTCACTCAACTACAGTACACAATTTTATGGTTTTTAGTGTACTGATAGAGTTGTAAAACCGTCACACATTATTTTTAGAACATTTTTATCACCCCCCAAAACCCCTGTACCCATTAATAGTCACTTCCCTTGCCCCGGAGCTAAGCAACCACTGATCTACTTTTTCTCTCTATAGATTTCCTTATTCTGGACATTTCATATAAATGGAATCATGTGTGGTCTTTTGTGACTGGCTTCTTTCACTTAGCATCATGTTTTCAAACTTCATCCACGTTGCAGCTTGTGTCAATACCTCGGTTCCTTTTTACGGCCAAATAATGTTCCATTTTAGACATATACCACATTCTGCTGATCCACTCATCAGCTGATGGATGTTTGAGTTGCTTGCACTTCTTGGCTATTATGGAAAATACTGCTATAAACCCTCTGTACAAGTTTTTGTGTGGACGTATGTTTTCATTTCTCTAGGAATGGAACTGCTGGGTCATATGGTAACTCTATCTTTAACTTTTTGAGGAACTGCTAAACTGTTTTCGAAAAACAGTTGTTCCATTTTCCATTCCTGCTGGCAACATATGAGAGTTTCAATTTCTTTACATCCTTGCCAATGTTTGTTACTGTCTGTCTTTGTTATTATATTCATCCTAGTGGGTTTTAAGTGGTTCTTCTACTTTTAATTTTTTTTTGAGGAAGATTAGCCCTGAGCTAACATCCGCCACCAATCCTCCTCTTCTTGCTGAGGAAGACTAGCCCTGAGCTAACATCTGTGCCCATCTTCCTCTGCTTTATATGTGGGATGCCTGCCACAGCATGGCTTGCCAAGCAGTGTGTAGGTCCACATCCGGAATCCAAACTGGTGAATCCCAGGCCAGGCCAGAGGCGCTGAAGCAGAACATGCAAGCTTAACCACTGTGCCACTGGGCGCCCCCAGGTTTGAAGTGGTTTTGATTTGCAACTCCCTAATAACTGATGACACTGAGCGTCTTTTCATGTGCTTTGGCCATCTGTATATCTTCTTTGGAGAAATATCTATTGAGATCCTTTGCCCATTTTTAAATTGGGTTGTGTTTTATTACTGAGTAGGAAGAGTTCTATATGTACTGTGGATATAAGTCCTTCATTAGACACATAATTTGCAAATATTTTCTCCCATTTTGTGGGGTACCTTTTCACTTTCTTGGTGGTATCCTTTGCAGCACAAAATTTGTAATTTTGATGAAGTCTAGTTTATCTGCTCTTTTTTGTTCTTGTTGCTTGTGTTTTTGGTGTCCTAAGAAAATCCTTGACTATTCCACTGCCTAATCCAAGGTCCTGAGGACTGACACTTGCGTTTTCTTCTACAAGTTTTAGCTCTTACATTCTAAGTTGATTTCTGTATATAGGGATCCAACTTCATTCCTGGAAAAACAGCCTTTAAGACTCACTTTTCCACAGGAACAAACCAAGTGTATGGAGAATGCTATTTTTACCACTACCACCCCCACCGATACAAATTACATAGTATTGAGGGGGAAGGTGAAATTGTGAACGAGTTTATCCCTAGAACCACTATCTTTTTATTAAGTCTGCCTTTTGCTCCACCTCCTGTGTGAGCCTCCTCCCACACAGACACTTTATTGTCCTTCACTAGGATGACCCTTCGGAGCATCTAGTCTGCCATAATGCTGGAAGCATGGGTCTCTTAGAGGGTCTTTTCCAACATAAAATAATCCACCAGCTGAGTAACTGTTAGAAAGTAATGGAACCGTTACCAAGCTTCAGCAGTTTCCCTTCACAGTGAGCACTGCCCTCACCTTACAGAGAGGCTTTATGCTTGCACATGCGAAGGACATTTTAAAGGATTTTCAAAAGCCATATTTAGTAGAAAATTCTGTAGATAGTCTTTATTTTTAAAAATATGAGTTGACTACATGGAGAAGACGTGGTGAAACTGTTTAAGATCCCATCTTACCTCTCTTGATTCTGCCATCACGTGCAAGGCAGCCATGAGGTGGCACACTGGTCACAAAGATGGGCAGCTCACCACTCTTACTTCCTCTGCCCCCGGCTACTGTCATTCCAAGGGACTCGTGTGGCTCCTTCTTTACAGTAATGTGTTTTTCCTGGCATGTAACACACTGGGTCAGATCCTAAACATGAGAGGAAACATTTATTGGATAACAAATAATATATAGTTGAAGAAAAGACAGCTTAAACGAAAGTAAAAACTTACGTGGCAACTGTAAAGTCTTTTTTTAAAATCACTTAGTATAGAACTGAAAGTCATATACAGTTCTTCACAGGTACAAACAGTACGCTGAACGCCGTGGACCACAATGTCAAACTTTGCAGAGCTTTTCATGTAACACTTTATGTAACTGAAAACACTCAGGACTGTTGACATATAGAAGTCAACGTAAAATAAGCACATCATTTGTATAATTTCCTTGAGCTCCAAAATACGATCAATTCTATAAAAGTAAATAATGCATTTGAATCTTAAAATTCCAAAGACAAGCCAATTACTTTTACTTCCATCTTTCTCCTCTATTCTTTGAAAGAAAAGTTGACAGAGTAGTATAAAAGTAAAATGTAGATTTTACTAACTGCCAGAAAAAAGCTACAGACTTGTCTTGTGATTCTTACTGACAAGGATTATGAAAGTACTCACTCACGAAGCAGGAGCAAATCTACCTTCCAAACCTTCTTGAAAAGCCAAAAGGATATGAAATAACTGAATTTTTGAATAAGTTAATAACAGGGAAATATTTCCCAACAAACTGTATTCTCAGGGAAAAGCTATTTTTACTGACATTTGTTACTGCTACTTATTACTGAGACGCTCCTGGAAGAAAAAGAGAATTTTTTTTTTCTCCTGAAGAAGATTAGCCCTGAGTTATCATCTGAGCCAATCTTCCTCCACTTTATATGGGGGACCCTGCCACAGCCTGGCTGAGGAGTGGTATAGGTCTGCACCTGGGATATGAACCTGTGAACCCAGCCGCTGACGCAGAGTGCACCAAACTCAACCACCAAGCCACGAGGCCAGCTGAAAGAAAAAGAGAATTTTAAAAATCACTATTTTTTAGGGGCTGGCCCTGTGGCCGAGTGGTTAAGTTCGCATGCTCCACTGCAGGCAGCCCAGTGTTTTGTTAGTTCGAATCCTGGGCGCGGACATGGCACTGCTCATCAAACCACACTGAGGCAGCGTCCCACATGCCACAACTAGAAGGACCCACAATGGAAAATATACAACTATGTACCGGGGGGGCTTTGGGGAGAAAAAGGAAAAAAATAAAATCTTTAAAAAAAAAATCACTTTTTTTAAAAGTCAATAAAAAACAAGATGTACACATGTAATATTAATATTAAAATAAAAGTAACTAACATTTATTGAAGGTACGTTATGTGCCAAGCATTATTTCATTTAATCTTCACAATGGTCTTGAAAGTAAATACTATCATTGGCTCCATTTTACAGATGAGGAAGCAACTTTAGAAACGTCATGTAACTTGCCCCAAGTCATACAACTATAAGTGACTACACTGGGATTTGAACTGATGCAAATTAATTAGTAATAATAATTATATATATGTATTATATATGTTTTACAGAGGTACACGCAGTATGATGCACCATGTATATACACTGTTTATATGCACCACACCACTCAGGTGCTATCCCATTAAGTGTCAGAGTGGAAGCTAATATCTCAAAAGGTTTCTAACATTTATCAACTACAGGAAAATGTTGCAGATAACAGGATAATTATTAACATTATTAACACTATCAACAATAGAAATATATAAACTATATTTACAGAATTATAACATTTCCTCTAGTGACATTATTTTAGAGAATTAACAAATATGGATCTGTTCATCAGGCCCTGGAGTTCCAGGCCCATCTGCCTTTCTCTGGTCCTGGAATCTCATGTATGTTTGAAATTTTATCAAGGGAACTACTTGTAATAACAGCCTAGCATTCCTAGAAAATGTTATGACCTAGTAGAAAACTTGTAAATGTCTTAAGGCAGTCTCCCAACTAAATATATGAAATCTACGTTAGTACCCTTCAAAACTGGGCAAAAACCATTGTATTATGAAGACAACTCATGAAACTCAGTCTTGAGTATATTTATTTATGCAGTTTCGGCTCTTACATATTTAATCAATTAAGGCTGGTTGTTTCATCCCTCTACGTGGCTGAGATGTATGCATTTTTACCCTCAAGAAGTAAACCAAACTTCAAAGCTTACATGTGGTACGCTTCAAGGAACCTTCTAAAGGTTCAACACCACATGAGCGTTTATTCAAGCAGCTACTTAGAGGTTTAATAGTAGACTAATGTATACTTTAACAACTATAATTGTCTGAATTGGTTATTTTGGTAAATTTGTGTGTTTGTTTTTCCCCAAGAGACCTTTATTTTTTTAAATCAAGATCTGACATAACAAATGCAGTACGTTAATAGTAAACAGCTAAATTAACACTTAAAAGTACATTTTCTGTGGTTGTTCTAACCAACTAGGTTTGCAGAGTACCTAGAATAACAATAATTCAGCACTGCTATTTAAAACGTTGTTACTAAAAATTAAAGAGAATAAGAATAGCAGTTAAGAGAGAAAAATACGTGTGTCCAAAACAAACAACAAAACGAAACATGCAGAGTTCTCTATGCGAATGTTGGAATGACTAAGTATTTTTTAAAATTATCTTAAAATTATAATGTTGTCATAGACACTCATATCTTAAATTATTGTAGAATTCAATGACATAAAAGATTCAATAATCGACTTTTGCCTTATATTACAGTTCTTTAGGAATATATATATCATATATATATAAAACTTGTAAAGCAAGCTATATGAAGCAACTCCTATTCAAAATTCCTATTCAAAACAATAACTCCTTTTTCATAGTCACCATTATGAAGGCAAAATTATAGGTTTCCTTCATACATTTTGGTTTTTGTTCAGAAATAAGAACAAGTTGGTGGTTATAATTTTTTGTAAGTATTAACTAAACCAAAGACCAGTGACAAGTCTGTACTTAAGCTCAGAAAACCAGATAAGCCTGATGGGTCAGAAATACTTGTGCCTTTAAGGGGTGCTTTCTTAGGGTACCTGCAGCATTTCAAAGGTAATTATTCTTTCAATTACTGTACTTAAATTAAGAAGCCATCTTAGCACATAGGAAACTTCCTATGTTTTTTAAGCAGACCAACAGATAAGTTTTTGTTGAGTAAAGCAAATTAATTTTACTTAAGGAGAATGGCTTTGGAAGCTCATATTTAGCTTGCATTTTCACATAGTTAGGTAAACATCACTGTCTTAAAAGTCTTAGCCTACCAGAAACTGAGTTCAAATGAAGGGCCGAATGAAGTAAATAATATCAAGAATGCAGTGAAGTACCATTCTTTTTTGATTTCTGCAACTAAAGAGAGACAGTATCAAAATTCTCAGCACAGATAAATGACCTAGGGAAATATTCTAAAACCAGTTAAATGTGGAAGCAGCAGTAAAAAAGCTCAACATATGGGAATTTTAAATGATTTAGGGCAGCATTCGTATAAGCTATAACATAAAAGGAAATATGCAACACATGTACCTATCAAAATTTATGGTTTATATGTTTAATATTCACACATCTAATTCTGCTGTTGTAGGCAACCTGCCCAGTTGCTAGGTATACACTTGTCAATCATTGTCTTCGCTATGCTTTTTGAATCACATAAACCAACTGTTAGATTGAAATAAGAAACCCAATAAATCCCACTTACTAGGACTAAATGAATAGAAGATTTTTCTGGAAGATCAAACACTTCTCATCAGTCACCTGGCAGAGGGACCTCTGTTGGCTGAGGAACTGAGACAACGCAGCCACCCTCCAAGGTAGCAAAAGCTACACATTTCAATCCCAAACACCTGTGTTCACGTTTTCCAACAGAGTAACAGCCCTCATTTAAATCTTACCATCTTGTAACAATGATCCCTTGAGGGCGATGAACTAAAAAACACAAACGAAAACACCTCACCTTATGTGAGCTGGGTCTGCTGTGATACAGTGGCTGTGCGTGGTGCTGGCTGCTGCTGCTCTGAGTTCCCGCTTCTCGGATAGTGTTACCAGGCTGGGGTTTCCCCGGTCTAGCAATTGTTAAATTCACCCTCTCTCCACTAGCCTGGAGAAAACACGCATACAGTACCACCATCACTAATGATGATTCTCATCAAAAAAATTACAGGCAGTGTTAATTTTCAATGCACGTCTCAGAATTGCACCAGACCTTGCCTGGGTAGTGACTACAAGCACCTGCTAGTGGGGAGGAAGGGAGTTCATTCATGAGCTAATATTTTAAAACTTCTGCAGTTAAAACACACACATGCAGCTCTTGGACATGCCCTCCCCAGCCCTGCCGCCTAAGTAACCACGGCAAAGCAGTCAAACTTCTCGTGTTCTCAGCTCCCCATGATTTCTTGAGGGGTACCTTTCTTTTAATACTTCTTTGCCCTTTCAAGACTTGCCTTGGTATTGTGAGGGAGGGAGCAAAGGAAAGAAGATAAAAAGAAGAAGTTATTCAAAACTGGATTAAAATCCATTGTGACTTTTGAAACAAATCAAGCTATGCACAGCTTTGTTTCTGCTTGCTTTAAGTTTGAGTCAAAAATAGGACATGAACTTAAACAGTCCTAAAAAGGATTATAGAGATCCTATATAACAAGACTAGTATTTATATATATTGTGTGTAATACACACACACACACACTTAAGCATTATGTTAAATTATTTTACAAGTTCATGACTGTCATCTTAAATTTAGAGGCCCTTTATCTATATCTACATATATCTACATATCTATATTTTAAACATGGATTTCCATCTATTATGTTTTTAAAGGTTATTTTACCTTTGCTTTTAATGTACAGGCCTGAGTTATTTGATGCTGACTCTTGGTTGTGACCACAATTCCCAATTTTATTACTATTGCTATGGGAAAATATGATAGCCTGCTTTCAAGGAATTGTGGTAGAAAGTGGGGACCTCCTCCATGATTATAGTTAATAATGTTAAGAAATCACTCATTTTCAGTTCCTTTTTTTCCCAGTTTTATTGAAATATAGTTGACATATAGCATTGTACTATTTTCAGTTCTTAAACTGAAAAATAAGTGATAACCAATTTTAATTCTCTATCGAAAATCCTTTGCTTATTCAAGCATTTTATTAACTAAATAGTTTCAGACAAGTTCTTCACAATAACTGAAAGAATAACACCTAACATATAGGCCAGACTCCCAAAGCACAGGGTCTAGGGACTTGATCTAAAGGGTAAATATAAAAGTGGAATGTTGAAAATCCTGGTAATTAAAATTCTGACACTTCACGTTATCAGATCGCACAGTGTGAGATGGTGAGTGCTCCCTTGGTGACTTTATTTCAAAGTACAGAATCATTTTCATTACCGCTTAACAGTTCATAACCACCAAATACTCTATAATCAGTATTTCAACCAGAAAACCCTTGCTTATGTAAATCTATTAAGAGAAACAAATCTTTGATCTTTCTGGATTTTTTTAAAGACAAAATTCTGTGCATGTGATTGAACTGGGCATTTAGGATTTAAATGATAGATCAACATTTGGGCTTAGGCTAACTTTAAACAGTGCACATCTAACACTTCAGGGTTTCAAATACAGCAGAAAAGTTTTGTTCAAGTCGAGATTTTAAAGATGCAAGATGCCGGGCTGGCCCCATGCCTGAGTGGTTAAGTTCGTGCGCTCCACTTTGGCGGCCCAGGGTTTCGTCAGTTCGGATCCTGGGCATCAGGCCATGCTGAGGTGGCGTCCCACATAGCACAGCCAGAAGGACCACAGCTAGAATACACAACAATATACTGAGGGGTCTTTGGGGAGAAAAAGAAGAAGAAGAAAAATGCAAGATGCCCAAATGACAATACCCTTAGTTCACAAGTAAGTGGCATGCTCTATTGCTGGGCATATAAATTGGTATGATGTGATCTTTCTTGGCGGGAAGTTTAGCAAAATGTTTTAAACTTAAAATCAAAACACGAAAGTCTATCAATAAGAGAATGATTAAATAAGTTGTAGTACAACATGCCTACGATACTGTGATTACAAATCATGATGTGAATCTATACTTATTTTTGTGTAAGAAGTCCACAAGATACTGCTGACAAAAAGAAAAAGTTGCAAACTCAGAATCTACAAGTGCATGCTATTTATCTGTGGACGTATACATAAAAAATGTTTGTAATGATGTCTCCCAAAATATTAATGTTGTGTTGGGGTATTTAGACTGAATGTGATTTTAATTTCCTTCTTTATTTTGTCTTCAGTATTCTTTTCGGACATGGAGTACACGTTATTTTTATAACCTGTACCAAAAACAGTAAGACTTTTAATTTTTTTCAAAAAGAAACAAATCAAACTTTAGTTTTTTATAGCTTGGTTAAAATTACAGTACAAAATATGATGCAACTAATTTAACTATCTGGATTATAAAAATCCAAATAAGATATATTATCATGAAAAATTTTAAGTGTATTTTCTACCTGTGTATCTATATTTTCCACAGTTTGGTTAGAAATTTAGTGAGGACTATCTACTTAAGAATTAAGAGTATTTTAACATTGCCTGAAATATATAGTCAATCAATTTCTCTTTCTATCTTATTGATCTGACTTTTCACTTCATAAAGTCCACTCAACTCTCCTGTTTCCTTTAATAAACCCCAAGAGTGGATTAACGCTCTTCTGTTCTTTCCCCCCCTCAACCTCCCACCAATCCCCACTCTTACAAGATGAACTCATTTTCAGCAGTGCAGCAGCTGGCTGCTATCCACAGGCAAAGTCCTAAGGCTGCCTCTGATGTGGGGGAATTTCAAGCCATCCAGTTTCTTTAAACCTCAAGTCTATGAAATGAGACCAATACCTGAGTCTCCTCTCAACGCAATACGGCTGGTGTGTGTGTGTGTGTGTGTGTGTGTGTGTGTGTGTGTGTGTGTGTGTGTGTGTGTGTGTGTGTGTTTTCTTAAGGCTATATTGAATCAAAAAGTTAAAAAACGGAGTAAGTTAAGGGGACTGAAATCTGGGTTTTCTTATAGTCTTAAATTTTCATTGTTTTCTGATCCTGCGTATACATATTTTTTAATGGCTATCAACCTGCCTTAATTCCTGATGTTCAATTATATTAATACTTGGTTTCCTTTATAGAGTTTTGCTGTGCTTACTTTAAGAACACAAACACATTTTTGTTCACCCTTATATAACACTGCAGGAGATACGAGTATCAAATGCCATGGCACGCTCCAGAACCTGGAGATCTTCTCTGGATGGTTTTCCAATTTCTCTAATAGTGACTATCCTTACTTACTTCACAGGCACACTGTGAAGACAAATGTCATGATGTGTTTGAAATGCTCTGTACTATAGAGATAAGAGTTATTCCTAATAAAAAAAAGATTTTCCTCCTATTTTTAATGGATCCTGAAGTGGAAAAGGGTGTTAAGAGACCAGGTAAGTCACAACCTGGTAATCACAGCTCCTTTGAGCCTCACTTATCTCGCCTGTTAAATGTGGACACCACCATCTATTATGCCTGGTACTAGGTGGAGCCTAAGGAGCAAATGAGAAATGCACATGGAACCTTAGAGCCCTCACTCCATAACTAGCCAGCCTAAAAGTGCATGGGTATGTTGTTTTTAGAAAAGATTCTGTCTATAATGAAGTTATACTATTGTGGCTATTAAAGGATTTCGGTAGCTGTGCTTGATTTTCTAATGAAATATCAAATATCCCCTGGATTCTTATGTTATTTGCTAATGAAAACAAATACTGACACATGACAATGAAGGCTAAGCATCTGGAATGAATGTCCAGAGTTTACCTGAATGATCTGCGCGGCAAGCTCGGGTGTCCCATGCTTCAGGTCGTGTCCGTTGATGGCGAGTACTCGGTCGTTGCTGTTGAGCCTCCCGTCCTGTGCAGCCAGCCCCCCTTCCAACAGGTCAAGAATAAAAACACCTGGCTCATCAGTCCTTCGTACGAGTTTAATGCCAAGCTGTTCACCAGAGTCCCGCTTATGAAGAACCACATGGAAAACCTCTTCTCTATCAGAGTGGCTGTACGCTCGGTTGCCAAAGCGTCTCTCTCGAAGCACAGTGAGATGCAGTGTGCTGCAGGGCTGGGAGAGCACGGCTCTGGCATAGTTATGGGACACGTTGCTGATATCATAGTTGTTGACCTAGAAAAAAAGAATTATGACCAAAGCATGACAATCTTTTATTTTCCCAATTTTTAGAAATGTTTATATAACATTTCCAAATAAAACTAACATTGTGAAAATGATATACAATCACTGTTTACAAAGAAAACCACTCTAAAGGCATTTTAAAATACAGAGTTCCCCAAATTAACTTACAACGACCCGCACAAAGTAGAGAACAGTATTTAGGATCACAGCTTTAATGACAGTCTTGAACTAGGGGCCTTGGTTCTGCCTCGCACTAACCGGATGACCTCGGGCAAATTACAGACCTTGTTTGAGTGTGTTTCCTCATCTGTAAAACGTGTTTACCATCTACTAGACAGGATCAGGACGAGAGCGAACAGACGACATCAGCACACGACGAGTGCTAAGGAAATACTACTTCTAGTGGAACAGAAATTGAAGTTCTACTGGATCACAAATTTGCCTTTCCAAATGAAATACACTTAAGCTAGAGAAAATAAACTAAGTTTTGTTTCTTTAAAGTAAAAGCAATCTTTTTACTTTAAAGAAAAGCAGACAATCATAATTTCACTCTAATTCTTTAGCAAACAAGTGTAAGATATAAAAGAATAAGCATAATGCAATACTCACAGAACATTATTTATTAAACTTTATCACTTCAAAATTGAAAATGCCTAAATCACTGATGACTGATCAAACTGAAAATACCCATTCTTAATAATGTTCCAAAAGTTATTTTTAATCATATCAATATAATTTATAACAGCAGTATTTTTTTCTTCAAACTGCACAAAAGGCTTCATAGTAAAAGGCCCTGAGGGTAGTGTAAGTTCTCCTTTTCAAAGAGGCTCCTGAATAGAGTAAGATACATGTGCGCATATGTGTGTGTAGGTGTGACTATATAGAAATACATATATTTTTTTATGTGGAAAACCCAAAGTCACAGCCTGTTACTGCATATGGTTTGCTAAAATAAAATCCTAGGCTTGCTAGCTCTTTGGTCTATAAATAAACCATTTTGACAACTCTTAGGTATTTTCAAATTGGCTCACTGTATTATTTACAGAGCTTATACAAAGTTGAAGATAACCAGTTAGAAAAAAATTCCAAGCAGCCTTCTTTCCAAGTATTTACTTTTGAAATGACCATAAATATTCTCCACATTTGGGCAAAGGGTGTGGCTTTACTTATTGGCTCCAGCATAGCAATTAATTCAGGGCCCACAATAGGAGAGACCCTTTTGAATTCATTGAGCAGGTTATGTGCTTATACTTTTCTTCTCAATTAGAATCATTAAACTGGACTTAAGATCATCATTACTACAGTTATTAATATGTATGCCTCCCTAAAGAAGAATAACGCATTGGAATTCCTAAAATGTAAATTTACAGCTTTGAGTTAATTCTCAAAAAGACAGTCAATAATTTCAGATAACTATAATTTTATCTGAGGTATAAAGATTCAGATATGTTACTAAACGATTCTCTAAAATAGAAGAGTAAAAACCCCAAAGATGAAATTTATTAGCAAACCAAACTGAAAAACTGTTTAACCTCAACTGTATTCAAAGAAATACAAACAAAAACAAAGCATTTGTTTTTACCTTTAAAATCCAGAAAAAGAATGAGAAATGTATAAAAATGTCAATACCCAATGCTAGCACATTACTGGTAGCAAAGAACAAAGCACAAAAATAAATGTACACTTAGTTACAGCCAGAAAGGCCAGAGTGGGAGAAAGAAAGAGCACTACATAAGCTGCGGAAAAGGGCAGTCTGGCTCTCCTGGTCGGGGGATGCACCGGGAGCCCAGCTGTAAGATTGTCTCCACACTGAATCGGATGAAGAGTAGCTGAGGTGTCCACACAGCTGTGCCAGCCTCATGAAGCTGGAGTACTAATGTCATAAATGATAGCAAGTACAGAGATACAGTAAATAACTAGCTTTTACTAGTAAATACAGTAAATAGCTGGCTGTGGTTGGATCAGAAACCTCATTTTATATAAGCTGGATCAGCTACGTTCCCTGTATTCCCATTTCCTCTTAGCATTCAGTAAAAAATAAAAAGCTGCTTGAAAGTTCAGTCTGGGGCAGCCATACGAAGGGCAGTGAAGGAAGGATTTGGGGCCGAATGTTACAGTAGAATGACACATGGAGAGAGGCAGCATGCAAGTGGGAGTGGAAACGAAAGCCAGGAACCCCGTGGAAGGTCCTTTCCTCTCAAGAGCTGAAAATCCTAGAAGCTCCGAGTTTTGTTTTAATAAAGGGGATGGCTATTCCTGGCAGGCTTTTATACCCAAACCCACTCTTAGTGACTCAGCACTTCCTGAGCACTTACTACATGCACAGTGCTAAGAGAAACCTGTGTCAAAATCTGTGCCACTGGGGGCTGCAACCACCATGGAAAGAGCACATTTAAACATGTACTGTGAATATGTGCCAAGTGAGGAAGAGAAGATGACGTTATCAGCAGTTAAAGTAAGGAGAGGTGAGAATGGCTGAGCAAAGCTTTAAGCAGGAAGATGAACAAATTGTAGGACAATGGGAACAGGCTAGAAGGCAGAATATGTTGTTTGGAGAGAAGCAAGAAGATTGTATGTCTGGCTCTTCCACTTGATCATAAACTCCACAAGGACAGGGACAGTATTTTGCTCTTCACTGTGTCCTCAGCGACTAACACAGTGCCTAGAACGCTGTAGGAAACGAACAAACTGCTATGCCTGAAATGAAAAGAAAGAATTAAGATTAAGACGACAGGCTTCGTAAAAGACCATGGAGGATGCTGAATATTAATCAGTCTGGTCTTGATCCTCTAGTCAAATCTTCCCAAGGAAAGCAGAGTTACAGATATATTAACCTGGCAGTGATCATGCTTCATCTAAGAGCAGAGTTGGGAGGCAGGGATGTTTGATGGGGTATGTACTAAATTAGATATGAAACAGTGAGGGCCTAAAGAGGCAGCAGGGAAAATGGAAGTAATGATAGACATCAACAGATCATGGTGAAGGACTGAATGATGAAATCGAGGAGGAAGACTCCTTGAGCTTGAGTTCCTAGAAAATATTTTTTCTGGTTTATGAAAATTTCTCTCTTCTTCCAGAAGTTATCATTTCTTTTAGCTTCAGCTATCACCTACACTTGCATGATGCAAACATCCAGGCCAGTGTTCACATAAACTCCAGGCCTATACAGTAGAATTCTTACAATCCCCATTCCCTCAGTCTCAACATGCCCTCTAATAAAATATCATCTTGTCCCAAGCTAGTTTTTTTTTTTTTTTGAATAGCTATTCTTCTTAAAGATCATCTTCTGAAAGAGAAGAAGGTGAGGGTGGTATCAAGGGTTAATGAAGGGTTAGATTATTTACTGAGGAGAGTGTATTGGGGAGCCAATAAAAGATGGCTATGATTTCTAAATTCTCTCTTAAATTCCATGGTATAAATTATAAGTAACTAGTGCTGTACAGTGCATCTTTTCTAGATGTTAGTAATCAGCATAGTAGAGGATAAAGTAGACAACAAAGGTAACAGATAGATGAGAAAACTGGACTTAGGATAAAGCCAATGGAATAATAAGATTTCAGCCCGGGTGAAGTGGCCCTGAGACAGCCAACCATGGAGTCCAAGCCAGGAAGAGTCTAGCTGGCCCAAAGAGCCCAGCACTGTGTGCTGAGTCACATGTGGGACTGAAAATTAAGGAACGGAGAAAAAATACATTCCATTTATATGGGGAAATAGGAGAAACTACAGATAAATTCTGATCTGTTCTGCATATAAAAACAGCAAAACTAACCTATATATAATTCAGGTTCCGCAGTACCACAATTTTCTAAGTTTTAAACTTATGAATAGGAACAAAAGGGTGCAAGTTAACAGAATAATTAAAATTGACTGATACCTGAAGAATCTGGTCTCCAGCAAGGAGTCTTCCATCTCTGGCGATTATCCCATCTCGATAGACTTCCTGGATAACAATGTTAATCAGTGGAGTTTCATTGCCACCCACAATGCTAATTCCTAACTGAATATAAGGATTAGACCGGTGAATTTCAATTGTGGTAATTTCGCCTTCTGGTAAACTAAGTGGCTGTTGTGCAGCTGCTGAGTTAAAAATGAGAGAGAGAGAAAAATAGATGGAAAGAAAAACAATGTTTTATATTTTTGATCATCTTCAGGTAAATAACTCATTTTATGTTAACAGACGATTAATAACTAAGCAATACCACTGGATAAGAAAAACAGAATGACAAAAAATATCTATATGTAAAGATGGCTAAACATTTCTTCTTCCAAAGGTGATCAGTAAATAATCAACAAATAGCTACTATGTATCAGATCACAAGGGACAACACAGTTTTCTGAAAAAGAACTACTAAGAGAATGCCATCTTGTCCTAACTGGTAAGAGACAGTATGGACCATGACACAATTGTAAGCAATACACGGCAGTATAAAGGAAAGACTAACCCCGTGGTATATAATCACCATAGGTGTTGAGAGGGAAGTCACAGCAAACGCTGAGAAGAGCTGGGTCTACAACTGAGCCTTAGGAGATGAAGGATTATAGCTGTGGCAGGGAAAACTTGAATTTGTAGTCTAATTTGGAATTTGTAAGTGAAAATTATATTTACAAGTAAATACATGGGGCCAACTATCAAAATACGCCTGAGATCTTTGACTACAGGCTTTCTGCTCATTTCCTAGTGGGTTGTGCAGTCAGATTAGCGGCTGCTACGAGAGGAGTGCGACAGTCAGAAGTGTGGCCTTGGAGTCAGATATACATCCAGCCATTTCCTGGCTGCATGAGCTGGACCAATTAATCTCTCAAGTCTCAGTTTTCTCACTATTAAAAAAAATGTCCTAATTTAGTTACAGGCATTTAATGAGTTCATGCATGTGCAGTGCTTGGCACAGTGCCTGACACAAAGCACTTAATGTGAGTATTATTTTTGTTGTTCTTGATGTTCTTGATCTCTTAGTCAAGCTACAAGCTTCTGAACACACAAACAACAATAAGAAGCATGTCAATGACCAGTGAACTCATGGCCTATAACAGAAGAGGGGTGGGGTAGGATCCTTCTCCTCTGGGGTAAGATTCCTGTTCTGTTTCAAAAATGCAAACTGTTAGAATTCTACACTTAAAAGGGTGAATTATGCGGTACATAAATTATAGCTCAATAAAATACTTTTTTAAAGAGGAAAAATTGCATGTTGGGAGAGTAGTGGGAAGGAAGGAAATGTCCAACTGAAAACAGAGATGAGAAACAGGAGAAGGAGGTGGGCGGCACATACTGTCGGCAACAGCGCTCTCCTCAAAGGCAGGGTTGTCCAGGCCCGGCTCCTCTGTCCACGCGGGGAGAGACGCTGATGTCAAGCTCCGTTCGGCGGGCACTGTGCCTGTCCCCGAACAGTCCGTTTCGGGTGATAAAGTACCTGGGAGATCTACGATAGTGGTTCCATTTTCATTCTCAATCTCTGTCTGAGTTCTACTAGTTTTCCTTCTCTCTAGGGCAGCTCTCCGATGAGAAGCTCCAGGGCATCTAGAAGAGAGCATCAGGTCGTTTCCAGACGATTTGAAAGGAAAAAATAAGTGATTAATAGCTTATACCACAAAAGAAGAATGACAATGGCTTCTATACAAAAAGCACCTAAAAGTACCCACAGCAGTACACAATTCTGACCTTAATTTCCACTCAGACTAAGTTCTTACCACTCCACATGGCAAATTTAAAACAAGGCATTGGCACAAACAATGGTTTAGTGTATATCTCAAAGGATACTTCAAAAAAATCGTATTCAGGTATATACTAGTACCAGAAATATACACACCAGTATAGTACACCAGTACAGCTGCCTCTATATTGCAAGAATTACACTGAAATTCTGACTACCTAACCCTTTGTACAGGTTAAAGGGCTTAACCACAGGAGTAGAAATCAGCAGTCTTCTTCCACGAGTCCTTGCGTCCTGACTTAGACCCTGACTGTCACTAGGCCCCTACGCTTTCATGGCCAAGGCCGCACAGTTACTCATTAGTGGGTTGCAATACATGTGAAGCTTTACCACTTGCAGGAAAGCAGAGCAAAGCTCAAATAACTTACTGTACAATAGACATGGAAGGAGATAAAAAGCACATGTCCCAGTTTATAAAACTAGAATTCCAATAGAGGAATTATATATACGCTACGTAACTTGAAGAACATATTCCAAGTACTTTGGAAAGTTACATAAGCACCAGGAAACAAGAACTGTTAACTTGCTTGTTTTCACTTATTTAAGCAAACAAAAAGGGCAGATAGATGCTTGTTTAAACATTTAAATAAAATCTTTACACAACAGATATTAGAAATGACGTCAAGGTGCCAGTTTTGTCTGGCACATTGACTGGACCAAAGTGACTAAAAATGCCCAGTTTGAAGAGTGGGAGGACGAAAAGGAGATTAGTGAAGGAGAGCCAGACTCATATTCCTGGAGCCTAACACGACTCTATGGACACCACTTATTCTCTTGTGTTGGAATAAGAAGGTACAAACAGGTGGGTAGGACGAGTGACAGTCTTATGCCTGTCTGAAGGGTTGCAGACTTCATTCAATGACAATATTTTTAAAAATCTAGAATTTCAATCAAAATTAAGTATAGGATTAAATTCAATTAAAATTGAAAGCTATCCCTTAATTTTTCCCTCATGACCTAAAGATTTATTTTGTCCTGGATTTCATTATGAAATTTCTTTATTCAACTTTCTCTCACTACTTGTTTTCTCTCCACCTTGTTAAGAAGGGGGACAACTGATGTTCCTCGCTGCGTTCTTGGGCAGCACTCTAGGAAATGTTCTCCAAGGCAATATTTTTGAAAATTACATCACTGAAAAGTTATTTCTGTTAAATAAGCAGATTTAATTAGAAATGTTTTAAAAAATATTTGTTCAATAAGAAAATTGAGACAAAAACTGGATCATAAAAAGTATTTGTGACTAAAAAGAGAGGTCAATATTTAATTCCCCAAATTTGTATCATACACAATATCTACATGGGCAATAGCTAGTCTTCAATGGCAAAAAAGGAGGAGGAGTAGGAAAAGAAGAGGAAATACAAACAATGTGAACATCTGGGAATTAGCCAAGCTAACGATTAAAAAGTCCTACAAAATAACTAACTATAAAGCCTATCTTATAGTTATTAAACAGGAAAAAATAAATTTCAAAAAGAAAATCTGTATTTCTTAGACTAGTGAAGAAACAGGTATACTTAAATTCCCAATGGGATAGCAAATTGCTAACAGGAACTAAAGATGTTAAAAGTGATACCATGTAAAGATGTGAAAGAAAGATCTTATCTAGCATTTGAGGAGGAAGGTTATAGGTAGAACCTTCAGGAACGCCCATCTTTAAATAAGGTGGACCAGGTGAGTAGACTGAGTTAGAACTACTAGATAGGAGGGGACTATGAGAAAAAGACTTCAAACTAAGTAAAGGAGATAAGAATATCAACAAAGAACTGGCCAACAGTCCAACGCCACAAAAGAGGTAGATAAGACAGGGACCAAAAGCATTGGTTTGATTAGAAGGTCACGGTGACCTTAGAGAGAACACTTGCAGTGATGAGGGCAAAAGCCCAGACTATAATACAAGGATTTCTGTTAACAGCAACATATGCACGCTACAAAAACTGCACACTAAAAATTACCGGGCTTAAGGGAAAGTGGGATAGACCATTCAAACCTGTGCAATGGCTGCTAATGGATACAGGGTTTCTTTTGGGGTGTTGAAAATGTTCTAAAAATTAGATTGTGATGATGGTTGAACAATTCTGTGAATACACTAAAAACCACTGAATTGTACACTTTAAAAATAGGTGACTTTTATGGTAGGTGAACTATATCTCAATAAAGCCATTTCTTAAAAAAAGATTATCAGGGAATGAGTAGATTAGAGCAGGCTTGGACAGAGAAAAGCTCATGACCAGACAGCTCACAGCCATCATCCACTAAGTTTGCAAACATTTGGAACTGAAAGAGAAAGGAAGAAACCAACATTTGTTGAGTGCCTGATTTGTGCCAGTCACTGTGTAAAGACCTTTATGGAGTATTTCGTTGAAGCCTCACAACCACTCTATTATCCCCACTTTACAAATGGGAAACTCGAAACTTAACTAAGCCAATACCACACAACTGTTAAATTGCAGAGCCAAAATCCAAACAAACTCAGATCTGATTTCAAAGATGTCTGCTCTTTCCACTGTATCATATTAAACGTATTCTTACAGTGTTCTTTTTCTAGGTCTCAGGAAAACATAAATTGAATTTCTTCTGCAAATTTGTGCCTAGAAACACAATCACAGAATGGTAGAGTGAGAAAGGCCTTAGTGATCACTAAAAGACAAAAAGTCACAAACAGCAACAAAACCCTCTGCGTCTTTTTAAATGGAGCATTTAACAATAATAACACAAACTGCAGTTAGCATCAGGGGCTATAACTTGGGTAATTCAAGCAGGTAACTCAGTGGAGCAGGAGGTTAGTAGAGAGGATATTAAAAGTGAATAAAAACAATAGAATGGAAATGCATGTGACATTTAATTAGAGCCAGGTAGACACGTGCTCAGACAACGCAGAGGGACGTGCAGCTCTGAGACAGCGGGCTGCCCCAAGGAGGGCTTGGAGGCACTGTAACCTGCCACAGGCTGAAGGTTGTACCTCCCTAGGGAGGGATTTCTACATGTAGGTATGTTTTTTAATTTTCTTAAATAAAACCAAAAGGCACTTGCAGCAGCCAGAAGGTTATATTTCCATTTCCACTACTCTGGCTCTCCTTACGGAGGAAAAACTACATATGAACTAACTTATTTATGATACAGTGGCATCATTCACTAACATAACAATGATTCATATTAGGAAACATACAGCGTAAAAGAACACTTTATATTACTATTTGTAGTGTCAGTATTAGTGGTGGTGATGGTGCCAGCAGTAGTAGTAGAAGATATAATGATGTACAGTAAGTGCCAGCACAATGCTGGGTACTTAATGAAACTCAAAGAATATGAGCATCTTAGAATCAAGAAAAATGATAAAACAGTTACGGATTAAAACATGCAAAAATCAATTCAAGCGACGTCAGTAAAAATGGTAGATTAAAGGTATCTGAAAACCTTTCCTCCATAAAGCAATGCTAACACTGGCAAAAACTATCAGAACCATTTCTAAGCTCCAGAAATTAGCCAAGTTCTGTAGCAATCTGAAGAGCATTTATTCAAGAAAAATGGCTGAATCTCAGTAATAACTGTGAGCTCTGTGGCATTTGAACTTGCCCTATTCACATTCCCACCTCTCCAGTAGCCTAGAAAAGCACTGGCCCACAATCACAGTGGAAACAGGAGTCTGGCAGCCATTGGAGGGGCAGACTGGAGCGCCTTCAAAGTCCCATTCCTAGAGAATTGTCATTAATTGGCCTAACTGTTGGCTTCCTGGAAGACCCCACTCACAAGGCTGTCTTTCTAACTTGGAGCTCAAGCAGTGAAAACAGCCTTTTCACTGGGGTCACCTGTTGAAAAAAAATCATAGGCAACTGTTTAAAATCATGGCTGCCTGAGGTGGGCAAACAAAAGACTAACTAAAAAGTTTAAAAGGAAAAGCTAGGGAATAAAATATCCATAGCAGTTCTGATATATCTAGGGCTGTGTGCATGCACAGGAAAGAACTGAGAAAGCCCTAGCTCTCACTTCTGGCTAACACTGAAGCTCTATGAGAGGAGGAAATGAAGGCTAAGTTGAAAATGTCAAGGTCCTGAGTGTTGAAGATAAGTCCCACCATGCACACAGAGCTCCTTGGGAAGACTGGGAGATTTCCTTATTCCAGGCATTTAAGGAATTCTCTATCCTTTCATTAGCTAACTCATAAGCCGAGCAGAGATTTTGCAGAATTAGTTTAGAAATGTAACTGAACAAACAAAGAACAACAACAAATAGCAATAACAGATCTTGGAGAGGCAGAAGAATCTGATGTCCAGAGTTGCCACATTCTATTACTTAAAATGTGCAGTGTTCAACACAAAATTAAGAGATATGCAAATAAGCATGTATGGCCCATCCACAGGATCAAAGTAGTCTACAGAAACTGTCCCTGAGGAAGCCCAGACGTTGGGCTTATCAGACAATGACTTAAATCACTATCGCAAATGTGCTCAAAGGAGAGCGGAAACTAAGTCTAAAGAACTTAAGGGAAATATGAGAACGATGTCTCACCAAATTGAAACATCGATAAAGAGATATAATAAAGAACCAAATAGAAATTCTGGAGCTAAAAAATACAATAAATGAAATGAAGAATTCACATCTGCAGAAATCACAGCAAATTTGAACAGGTTAAAGAATCAGTCAACTTGAAGATAAGTCAACTGAGATTATCCAGTCTGAGGAACAGAGGGAAAAAGGATGGAAAAAAAAAAAAAGGAAAGAGCCTTAAGGACCTGTGGGACACCATCAAGAGTATTATCATATACATAATAGGAGTCCCACAAGGAGACAGAAAGAATATTTGAAGACATAACGGCCGAGAAGTTCCCAAGTGTGCTGAATCTCGAAAGCAGCAAGAGAGAAGTAACTCCTCACACAGAAGTGATCCTCAGTAAGACTGACAGCTGATTTCTCAAGAAACCATGGAGGCCAGAGGGCCATGGGATAACAGACTCAGAGTTAAAAAAAAAAAAAAAAAAAAACAAGACCCATCAACCAAGAAGTCTATGTTCAGCAAAACTATCCTTCAAAAACAAAGGAGAAAAAAATGAGGACATTCCCAGATAAACAAAAACAGAGTTTGTTGCTAGCAGACCTGCTGTACAAGAAATATTAAAAGGTGTCTTTCAATCTGCTATGAAAGGACCTTAGACAGTGAACCAAATCGACAGGAAGAAATAAATTGCACTGGTAAAGGTAACTACATAGATACATAAAAAAGATAGCATAAAAGTATTTTTTTGCTCATAACTCCTTTTTTGTCCTATCTGATTTAAAAGACAACCACACAACGCAATAATTAGAATTCTGTTTTGATGGGCATACAATGCATAAAGATGTAATTTGTATAACAATAACAGCACAAAGGAAGGGGCAGGAATTGGAGCTATATATGAGCTAAGTTTTTATCTACTAGTGAAATCAAGTTAGTATTATTCCAAACTAGATTGTTATAAACTAAGATGTTCATTGTAATCCCCAGGGCAACCACTAAGAAAATAATTAAAAAAAAAAAATTGAACAGAAATGACAAAGGAATTAAAATGGTATACTAGAAAACATCTACTTAACACAAAAGAAAGAAGAAATGGAGGAAAAGAGGAACAAAAAAGAAATAAGGCATATACAAACAAACACAAAAATGACAGAAATAAATCCTACCTCATCAGTAATTACATTAAATATAAATGAAATAAACACTCCAATAAAAAGTTTGGGGTTGGCAAAATGGATTAAAAAGGAAAACATGATCCAACCATATGCTGTCTATAAGAGACACACTTCAGATTCAAAGGCACAAACAGGTCAAAACGGTAAAGGGTAGAAAAAGATATACCAGGCAAATAGTAACCTAAAGAGAGATGGGTGGATATACTAACTTCAGACAAAATAGACTTAAAGACAAATATTGTTTCTAGTGACAAAGAAGAATATTTTACAATGATGAAAGGTTCAATCAAGACGCTATAACAATTATAAACATACCTAACAACAGACCTTAAGTACATGATACAAAAAATGACATAATTAAAGGGAGAAATAGACAATTCAATAATAATAGTCTAAGACTTTAATACCCCACTTTCAATAGTGGATAAAACAACCAGACTTGAGAACAAGAAAACAGACTTTAATAAGACTTTAACAGCACTATAAATCAACTAGGCCTAACAGACATCTACGGAATACTCCACCCATCAATAGCAGAATATATATTCTTCTCAAGTACCCATGGAACATTTTCCAGGACAGATCATGTGTAGGCATAAAAAAAGCCTCAATTAAATATAAAGGACTGAATCATACACAGCATGTTCTCCAATCACAATTAATTCAAATGGATGAAAGAACCAAATTTAAGAGCTAAAACTATAAAAGTCTTAGAAGAAAACACAGGTCTAAATCTTCATGACCTTGGATTAGGCAGTGTTTTCTTAGATATGACAACAAAAGCACAAGAAAACAAAGAAAAAAGAGATTAAACTGGACTTCATAAAAATTAAACTTGGGCTGGCCCGGTGGTGCAGCAGTTAAGTGCGCATGTTCCACTTTGGTGGCCTGGGGTTCGCCGGTTCAGATCCCGGCTGTGCACACGGCACCACTTGACAAGCCATGCTGTGGTAGGCGTCCTACATACAAAATAGAGGAAGATGGGCACGGATGTTAGCTCAGTGCTAATCTTCCTCAAAAAAAAAAATTAAATTAGTTTGTCCTTCAAAGGATATAGGAAAATGAAAAGACAACTGATGGAACAAGAGAAAATACTTGCAAATCATTTATTTGATCAGTCTGGTATCCAGAATATACACAGAATACTTAAAACTTACAAAAATACAAAACAATCCATTATAAAAATGGACTAATAACGTTGAGCATCTGTTCATGTGCTTATTGTCTATTTGAATATCTTCTCTGGAGAAATATCCAATCAAATCTTTTGTCTATTTAAAATTGGATTATTTGACTTTTTGTTGAATTATAAGAGCTCTTTCTATGCCCTGAGAATACTAGACTCTTATCAGATACATGATTTGCAAACATATATCTGCATTTTACATTATACATCAGAAAAGAATACTGGTAAGAATGTGCCAAATACAAATTTCTTGCCAAGCTAAAATGAGAATTTAAAAGAGCAATTTTGCCTCAGCTTACCCTGACCCCTAAAGGCTTTGAAGCCATTTGATGAACTAGAAAAGGTCTCAGCACGCAAAGACTTCTTTAAAAGTTTTCTCTATGTTGTATAAACCTTTAATAATAGTTATAATTTTTATGAGAAAAAGCAAAATGGTTCTGAATCTTGCCATAAACTAGGACACAAATGCACAATTTAACAAAAAATTTAACATTTAAAATTACCATAAGCTTTAAATGTTAAATTGTTGAGGATGAGACAGGGATGAGGGGTAGACAAGGGGAGGAGGAATGCTTTCTAGTTCATGCTGCTTGGCAGATTTTCACAAAGTAATTACTAAAATGTTAAATGCTTAGTATAATATATAGAATATTTTTTAAAGGTTTCAGTTCTCCTTTCAAAGATGGGCACTTTCCCATGTTTTTTAAATTCTTCATTGTTTTACTAATACATAATCAGTTAATAACTAGTAATTTTATTTAAAAACACATTTGCCTTCATAAATGTTTTAGCCAAGTAGGAGAAAATGTCAGCTGTTCTTAAACTGAAGCAGATTTTTTTAAGAGCAAAATTTCATTCAAATGGGAAAGGTAATTTTAGACTCAAAATTACCAGATTTATGCAAACTATTCCTAATGCCATATTTCTACTAATAGAGATTTCCAAATCCTAAAAATTCAAGAATACATGATAGTCATATATCTTTTATATAATGAATCACTGTTGCTGACAAAATTCTTTGAATTTCAATGATACTTACCAATTTCTAACAAATGAGTGAGATTGTTTACAGAGATGCCACAGTCATAATAATTATATTCTGTGCCTCATGACATCACCCTTGTTGCTAGTTGTGTTGGTCTTAAAACATGGCTGCAAATTTTCTGACCTCCTCCCATCACAAAGTGAAGCCTATATCCTCGCCCCTTGAATCTGGGTGATCTTGTAATTACTTCAAATGAGGAACAGCATAAGGGATGCTATGTGACTTCAAGGTCAGATCATACAAGGACATGCAGACTCTGCCTTACTCACTGGAACACTGAGCACCATGTCAGAACTTTAAAGACCGTGAGGCTGCCGTGTTGGAGAGGCCACCTGTAGGCTCTCCAGCTGACAAGCCCTGGCTGAGCCCGTGCCGCTAGTTATCTCCATCAAAGTGCCAGACATGTGAAAGAAGCAGTCATCTTGGAAGTAAATTCTCCAGTCCCAACTGTTGCAGTCCCTGGCTCTCAATTCCTCCCAGCTGTGGCCCAGATAGCACATAACAGACACAAGTCATCCCTGCTGTGCCCTCTGAATCCCTAACTCACAGAATCAAATGCTTGTGGTTTTATGTCACTATATTTGGGGTCATTAGTTTCTCAGCAATGGATAACCACAACACAGACTAACAATTTAATTGAAGAAATATGAGATGAGTGTCAATTTTGGGCAAGGGAATTCAAAGACTAGTAAAAACATGGTCCTGGCCCTGAAGGAATTTACAACCCAGCAGTAGATTCTAACTTGCTATCAGCCTGCAGAGACTACTTAACAGCTAGAACAGTATCTGGCACATAGTAGAAAATAAATATTTGCTGAATGAACAAATGAACTGTACTATTTAGGGTTGAGTGTTGCATAATAACCATTTCTGCCTGAATTTCAACATTTTTAATCAAGAGACTAGAGAAAGGCCAGGCGGTTCATCACATATCTGTTCAAATGGGATATAAAAATCACATTATCAAGTCACTCTTAGTTGTTTACATCAAGCAGGTCACCCACCTTATCAAATCATTCACCTTTTCAATCTATCTTTCCCAACATGGGCCTAAGACACCTTGGAAATGATTAAATTAGTAGTTCGATATTAATGAGCACACTTGGAAAATGGAACCTTCAACCGGTCATAATTGCTTAGCCTTTATCAACCTATAAATGAAAGAATAGTTTGCAATTTCCAAGTTTTTACATCATCAACATAAATAGCTTGATAGAAAATATTAATGATACTTCAACTACATATTAAATTCTTGTATACATTTTACTTAAGTGACTATTCCTAAAAATTTGTGAAATTTTTCTCTCACTGCTATCAAAATAATTAGTAACTAAAATGAGACTTTGTTCGGTTCCTCTAACATCCCATAACTGACGTTCATAAGAGAGTCACAAAAGAAACCTATCCCCTAAAGAGAATAGTTCTACTGGGAGAAATAAGAAAAGCCTAAGATATTCTTCAACCTCAGCCATAACTAGGCCTGACCCAGACTAGTAAATTCAAGTCTGGTGTCAATTTCCAGGAGGTGTCTGCTATCATGTTCAGATTCTATGCCTGCTGGTGACTGAGATATACAAAAACCCAACACAACACGTATTTTCAAAAGTCCAGATATTTATTTTACACTTTTTTCTTAGCTTATTTTTAGATAATACAGCTTAGATTCAAGCTATTTCTCTATAAATCTTCATGTTTCTGACATTTTAATAACGTCTCGTTCTTTCTTACACATCTAAATTATGTAAAATGAGTGTACTCATTAGAAACCACTGATATTTAGGAACAGAATGAACATGTATATGAAACTTTTACTACTACTTAGTAGTAGAGAACATAATTTGACCTGTGGTAAACTCAGCATGGTATATTAGAACGGTAAATAGAATACCGAAGTTTAAATCTAACTATACCATTAACTACCTCTAATCTTTGTGACTCAGTTTACTGATTTATAAAGTGAGGGGATTAGATGAGGTAATCTCCTTCAATTCTGCGATTTTATATGTGAGTACAAGGACAAGTTGTTCTATACCAAACTTATACTACTATTTCTAAATCCAGTGTATTGTCCACTATGCATTGTTTATCACAGCAATCAAGATTACTGCAGATCTACACTGCACAAGTGGCTTAACTTTGTAGTCAGAAATCAATATGTTTACTTTTGTCCTTTTATGTGACTCGACCTACTTAAGGCATAAGAGATGTATTTAACCCTTCCTAAGAGTATAAATAATTTCAAAGATCAAGTCTTTTACCAAAGTCAAATTATAAAACTCAATAAACAACTAGCTAAATAAATTAGTTAACCTTTTAAAAAGCTTTTATCAGCAGAACAAAAGTCCCCACTCAAGTTTTTAAAGTTTCCAACCCCTAGCTCTTGTTCAGTCGAGTCCCTGAACACAGAAGTTTTACAAGATTTTAGCAAATAAAATCATGTACACTTGTTTCCATGTTGCAACAAAATTATCATTTTTATTGGCTGCATAATATCCCATTGCACTGATGTATTGTCGGATTTTTAACCCTTCTCCTGTTAAGTAATTCTATTGACTCTAGTTTACTGAACTGTGCCCAATGTTGCAGAGAACATCCTTATATATAATTTTTCCTTCTTTTGGATTCTTTCCTTAGGATAATAAGCCAGATAAAAGGATATTTACATTTACAGTTTTTGAAACAAAGTGCCTTGCAAAAAGAGTCTATCATTAAATCCTGCTACCCATGTGAATATGGCAGCTTCATATTATACCAACAAAAATATTAATATATATATAATACTTCCTTACTGTAGTTTTTGTATGCATGTTTTTGATAAACAATAATTTTAAATATTGTTCCATACAACTTATTTATTATATCTCCTGTATTTGATTTGTTCATTTACTTATTGATGCCTTGGGGTTTTTTTTTTGTTTTTCGTTTTTTTTGGTGAGGAAGATTTGCGCTGAGCTAAAATCTGTGCCAATCTTCCTCTATCTTGTATGTGGGTCGCTGCCACAGCATGATTTGATGAGTGGTAGAGGTCTGTGCCCACAATCCAAACCCACAAACCCAGGCCGCCAAAGCGGAACATGCTGGACTTAACCACTACACCACAGAGTCAGGCCCCCCTTGGTATTTTTTTATTAAGTTTTGTTTGCTTGAGCAACCGTTTTATAAAATCTAGAGTTACTTTTTTCTCTTTCATATTTTTTGCTTACCTGTTTTTAAGATGAGCCTCCAGATCACAGCGTTGCATGACATCTTGGCACACTGAAGAAAATGGACATAAAACTACTAATTTGTCCAGAAGTTTATGAACTAGAATACTAGACTTCTTACACAGCTTAAAGTGAAGTCTTTTCCGGTCTAGTGGACAGAAATCTTTCTCTTGTAAGAAGTTTCTGAGGCACTTGCAGCAGAACGTGTGTCCACAGGGAGTATCCAGTGGCTGCAACAGAGGCTGAAGGCAGATGTGGCAAACCAGGTCATCGTCCACTTCATCCTGGTAATTGTATAAATGGTTTTCTCTTGTCCAGTGCTGCTGGCCACACTCGAAACACAGAGGATTGAAGGAGGAGGAAGAGGTCTGGTCCACAGACACCATCTCATCACTTGTCGTTC
The DNA here is from genome assembly GCF_041296235.1 of Equus asinus. Lineage (NCBI taxonomy): Eukaryota > Metazoa > Chordata > Mammalia > Perissodactyla > Equidae > Equus > Equus asinus. Next base: position 9,700,646 of record NC_091800.1, read on the forward strand.
CCATTTTGAATCAACCGAAGCAGCCTCCGTATCTTCATACGTTAGACTTCCACTTAAGGTTTGGTTTCCTTTAAAAGACTGTATTTGACTAAAAACAGGTCCGATTTTCTAGATAAATGAAATAAACCAAAAAACCAAAAAAGTAATTAATATCAATCAAAATAAGCTAAAAGTATCAACATAATATTACCAGTTAACTTCTTTTTTAGTAAAAACTTAAAATTTAGATGAGGTAATAAATTAGTCATAAAAACATAAAAACAAAATTAACTAATTTACTTTTTGGCTAAGAAGAATGACTTACATTGCCAAGTTCTTGATGAAAAAGGAACTTGTGATTAAAAGCGAAAATGCCATATATTATATGGAGTGATGTAAGAAACAATTTGTTTTAGTGTCTGAAATGCCCAACTACTTCACTGGTAGTTTTAAAGCCAATTAATCTGCATAGTATACTAATAATGTAATTTGAGGTATGTTGTGTAATACATCTGCATTTGCTATCCCAACTATGGGTCTTTGCTTCCGACTGATTTTATGCATTTATAGTACTGTGTCTTTGAAATGTAGGCTCAAGGATAATTCAGAGTCTGTTAAAAAAATGACCTATGCTCTGCACTGTTTGGGAAAAAACAGATTTCAAAATACGTATGATTTGAATATTCTCTCTGTATAACACAGATTATAGAAAGATAAATCTGCACAGCATACATAAATAACATCTGTGCGAACTCCATAAAGGGCAATACTAAAAAACCTGCTATAATTCAATTAAATAGATAAGACATGTATGTTATAAATTTCAATTCTATTTCATATTATTCCACACTTCCTGTTCTTGCTTACTTGGAGCAGCAATCTGTGTGTGTGTGTGTGTGTCTCCTCTCCACACAAGACTCACAACAGCCTCCTTCAGTTTAGTGCAAGGCTAGCAAGGAATGTTACCCTCATAGAAGGGTTCCCATACTTCTTGCTGCTCTAGCACCAGGGGTTAAAAATCAACTCCAAAGGCCATAGCTGTCTATATTCATTCTTAATATTTACAGTTTGTGTATGTGCCAAACCGAACAAGGATGGAGGAGAGGCAGGGAGATGACAGTTAAGGAAGCCCATTATTAAAATTCAATGTAATACGTACTCTAAGAGAGTTATGCACAGGATGCTATGTGAATATAGAGAAAGATGAGGAGAACTGGCAACTAACTCAGTTTGGCTTTGGGGCCAGAAATACTTTCAAAAGAGAAAAAAACGTGGATTGCTGAGTTGTGACAGGAAGCATTAGCCAGAGAGAAAAATAGACAAGGGCATCTCAGCTAAGTCACAGGGACTTGAGAGAGCACGGAACAGTCACGGAATATGAAGCAGGTCAAAACATCTGAGCAAAGAAAATGTACTCGGGGTAGGGGAATTATAAACCATGGTGTTCCTGACATAAGAACAGAAAGAGCAGGACACCATGTTAATGCTACTAGCATTTGCTTCAATGATAAAATTCTCTTCCGATCACATGTATGTATTTGCTATTATATTTATTTGGAGTACTTATTATAGAAACAATTTTAACACTCTAATGTTTAACAAGAACTGCCAGGAATTACGAGGGGGTGGGACAAAATTCAGATGGGATGACTGACCTCAGATAAACTGTGTGTTTTTAAAAACTACTTAATAAAACAGTAATAATACCAGCAGCCTGTGATCTAAACTATCAGTACCAACGTTGAGAGAGCAAACACTTCTTGTACGTTGTAACTCCTGGGGCTTGTTCTTTACCCTCCGAGCATCATGACGTTTTAAATGTCAGTGCAAGGTGTGTGAGATTAAGGAGAGAAACCATTTATCTCAGGCAGACAGACCCCTTCGACCTAGGTATTTTAATACAAAATGTCTGCAGACTCTTGTTTCCTACTCAATTAGCAAGAAAATTCACGTATCCTTTGCTCTTCTTTGCTTGTGACAGTGTTTATTCTACTTTTTGTTATCCTCAAGAAAACACACTGCAATTCTAGCCTCCCACATAATGACTAAGAAAGCATTTCTCTTAAGACTATTATATTTTAGCTATTTTCTAAGTCTCTAAATAACTTGTAGTTCTTTATTTTCATTTTATCACAAAATCTTTTCATGAGGAAAAATAACATGTTCCCATTTAAAACACCAAATAACAACTACATTATCTCCAGCCCTGAAAGACCTCTGTTGCCATGAAACAAACATCAAATGAAAACTTATCATGGGTAGATCACTAACATGCATGTAAACACTGATTAGAGGATTGCGAGGCCACGTAACACAAGTATTTAAGAGCACACACCTGGGGCCAGCACATGAGGGTTTAAATCCTCGCTCTGTTACTTACTAGTTTTGTGATCTTAACCTAGGCGATGCAGCCCAGGAAAAAAGATGATGCGCAAAGGATTACCACCAAAATATGGTTAGATGGGAAACATCTATGTTCCTTCGACTCATCAATGCCAAGAGTCTAAGAATACCCTCTCCTCGCGCGTCCTCCTGACGAACTCTTACTCACACCTGAGGTCTCATGTCAGTCTCCACCTCCTCTGTCAAGCCACAACTGCCTCCTTCCCACTCTCAGGTAGGGTTCCCTTCCCTCACGTCCCTGCTGCTCTTTCTGCATACCTTCATTCCAGCAGTTACCACATTTGCATGCTTATCTGTCTTCTCACTTCTTTGAGGGTAAAGATAGTATCTTCTTTATCTCTTGTATTCCCAGTTATTGGTACATATTATGAACTAAAAAAAAATTGTTCTCAGGCTTATACTTGAGCCTGAAATGTATAATACAGTTATATAAATATATAGGAGAAAACCTTGCACATTAATTTGTGGCACTGCAAAGCAATCAACATATTGGACCCTGCTCTGTGATTATAAACAAAGAATAAGATATTACTCCCTTTAATTTTTAAAAGTCTGAGAAAAAGATTTTTTTTACTTGATATCAACACAAGAAAATTTTATTGTATATGTTACATATCAGCTTTGATAGCTGCCTTTGTATAAGGCAGTGGTTGTCCAACTTTTACACCTAAGGATCCCTTTATCCACTCTGGACAAGTCTGGCAGTTTCTTAAAAACTACCATGCAACTACCAGACAATCCAGCAAGTGCACTCCTGGGCATTTATCCTAGAGAACTGAAAACTAATGTTCACACAAACACCTGTACAGCTTTACTTGTAATGGCTGGAAACTAGCAACAACCCAGATGTCCTTCAAGGAATGGCTGAACAAACTATGGTACCTCCATCATAGAACGCTACTCAGCAATAAAAAAGAATGAACTACTGACACACACAACAACCTGCACGAATCGCCAGAGAACTACACTGAGTGAAAAAAGCCAATCCTAAAGCATACTTATTATTCCATTTACATAACAGTCAATAATCAACACTACTTTTAAAAATAATAAAAATCGAAAAACGGCAAAAAGCTAAGATAAGCCCATCCTGGAGGAGTCTGTCTTTCCTGGAATGAAGCTCGAATACAGTTCTTTTCCCAGAGTCTTTTCTTCCTGGAAGAGCACGTCTGAATATTTGGCTGTATAGAAATATTTAGCATATTATACGAGAGCCTTACAGAAATTCTATTCTTAAATTAATCAAAACTTATTTCCTACTGCATGTCATTAGGAAAACTATCAAATATCAGTTTCAAACAATTTCACATTTATAATTTATAATTCTCTCATTTTCTACGTAAAACTGTAATTCAGCACACTTAGCTCCTATGCCTTTTAGCAAGTAGAAATATTTGAAAAACCATTCTGAAATTCTTAAGATGCTACTTGTAGTTAGAATTACCCTATTTAACAAGCCAGGAAATTAGCAAGATAAGCAAAAAATGCTAGAAGCTATGAAACTTAGGCTCTGAGCTCTATGCCAGCTGGGTAAGTAGGTCTCTACATAATTCATTCATTCACCATATGCTTATCCAATGTCTATTATGCACCAGTATATTATATATATTCTAGTGCTTTGGCTTCCTGTCTATAAACTATCAGCTTTGCTTAAATAGTAATTGACCACTCACATTCACACACACACACACAGGGAGTTTAAATCTAGCTCTAAAATTCTTATGATTCTACTTCTTTTCATATACATTAAAATACTTACTGATATGTCATATTTACCTTTTAGTCCCAACATGTTATTGTTTTTTGATAACTTTAATAATCTCTTAAATATTCTATAAACAGGAGGTTAAATTGTGACTAGTAGAGAACTGACAAATTTCAAATGTCTGTCTACTTTTAGTTCTTCAAATTCTGAACCACTAACCTATAATGAAAATCTTTTTTTTCCAAAAGATAACAGGCAAAAACCAACCTGGATTAGCCGCCCAATTCCTGGAGGCTTACAGTTATACTAAAGCCATACTTTAAAAAATTATACTAAACTATATTATGGTAGAGTAATTTAAAAATAGAACTGATATATAACTATTTCAAAAAGGAAATACACCATATGGAATGCTGACCATTTCTATACAGCTAAATATCCAGCCATACCTGCAGCAATTAGAAAAGACCTCTGCGGAGAGAACTTTATTCCAGGAAAGATGGACTCCCATAGCACGGGGGCTCTTTCTCACCAGCCAGCTGAGATGGGGCAATTTCTAACATCTTAGAGAACGCCACAAATTCCTAAGTGTCACATAACACGTAGAAGACGCCAGCTGGGTGGCGAGGGGAACTACAGCAGTTTTCATTGGTTTAGTTTTACTGCATGTGATGTTTATCTGCTGGACATAATTTAAATACTTCTTTTATTACATTCAAAGGCAAGGGCTCTAATTTTAATAAACTAATGTTTTCTTCTAACGGATGAAAGCTTTCAAACATTTAACTTCTTGCACAGTAAATTTAGAAAACATCTGTTTTCAAGTGATTGATAGATTCTTATTTTCAAGGTCTTTTCAGTTTCTAATTGCTATAATTGTGGATCACAATTCCTCCACTAACTCTCAATTATCCAAGGGAATAAACCGTATCCAGAGAGCCCCGAGTGTGGAGTTAGAGACCTGAGTTCAAAATTTGGCCCTGCCACTCACTCACTAGCAACGTGACATCATAATGTGGCATAGCATTTAAACGTCTATAAATCTCAACTTCCTCTGTGCAAAACAGAAATGGTCTCTTGCTTATGACACAGGATTACTGTGAAGCTAAAAATGTTACACCACCAGAAAAACCTTTTACAAGCCACAAAGCATTCTAGTACAAATTCATGACTAGATTAATGCTTGTAAAGGATGTAGATAAGAACAGACAAGCTGAAGTGCTGGGTGGCCCAGCTCCTTCCACTAGACTGTGCATCAGGAGGCCTGGATTCAATTCTTAGCTCTGCAACTAATATCCAGGCCACACAGTGCACACTTCACCTCTCCAGACTTCCACTTTCTTTACCTATATACCAGTGGGTGAAACTAGATAAACTAAAGTTGCTTATAGACTCCAAACGCCATGATCCTGGAAATGAACCTTTTTTTTCCTCCCCAAACAGAACAAACATTTTTCTTTATTGTCATCCAGCACTGAGTTTCCTATAAAGATGACCTAAATCCAAAGTTTATCAGGAGGGTTTGTGTGAGTATTTCTTTTTTGTTTTTGTTTGTTTGATCTTCACCGTACTGGACACTCCAGACAGACCAACCTGAAAATTTCTATTTTCGCAGACACGTGTATGTACAAGGGAGTAGTGCTAGATAGATAATGGAACATCTCTGTATTTTTATTACGGTAGTACGACATAAGGTACTACGATGTTGTAAGACAAAAACAACTTTCTGTACTGGTTCCAAGATACGGTGCTATTTAGGAGATGGGGTCGCATCTATCTGAAGGACTCGTATGTTGCTTTGTTTGCTTTTTTTTTAAGGCAAACACAGGTAATTGTCAGTAGTATAAATAGATGGCAGATTTTGCTCCAGAGTCAATCTTATCTTTCTCCATAAAAAGCATCCAAAGCTACAGAAAAAGAACAAAGTTTTCAGTCTTATTTCCCTCAATAAATGCAAAGAAATCAGCAGGACGTTGCTATTCTGTGATCAAACCTACACAATAAAACAAATGAAGTGGAACTAAACCACAGTCAGGATAGGCTTTATAGTGGTTGTATTACTAATAATTAAGATTCCCAGGCTTCATTGTCTTAACTATGGGCAAGATACGAGAAATTCAAATGCTGCAGCTTTCCAAGCTAATCAGTGACACCAATAATTAAAAGAACAGATATTATTTGAGATGCTCAATTTGTTCCAGTTACAACTTGATATACATATAAATTATGAGATCAAGAACAACTTTGGACCGGAACTCAAAGGACCATCAGTGAGTGGCCAGATCTCTGTGCTTTCTCAAGACTAGTCTAAACAGACAACGGCGTCAGGGTCACAGAACAAAGCCTTGTTAGCCTTGGAATTCATCCAGAATGATTCCCATGTGTTGCCAGAGGTCCTTCTAATTTATTAAAATAAGTTGTTTGAGTTAGATATAGTTCTAATACTGAGAAAAATTAAAAGAAAGAAAATCCTTACTATATTGTATCTCATTACTCAGATTCAGATATATCAGAAATAAAACAGCCCTTCAAAATATAAATGCTTAATGTTACATGATTGGAAATAAAAAAATTCTACAGTAAAGCCAGAAATATAAAGAGGCTACATTATAGAAAATCATTAGGATGGTCAACAATGCATCCCAAATTACATTAGTTTCCCTTGTTTTAGAAAGCGATTCAAACAAAGTCCCAAGTTTTACATGTTATGTAGTTACTAAATATGTAGTATTTTTGATGGTGAAAAGTGCTACAAAGAAAAAGAAAGTAAGATAGGAAAGACAGTCCTGGGAGAAGGACAGCTTTTTAAATACGGTGATGTGGGAAAAACTCACTGTGAAGATGGCACTTGGGTTAAAACCAGAAGGAAGTAACTAGAAAGCCACGTAGGTTTCTGGCATAAAAACGTTTGTTATAGACATGAGATAACAAGCATAAAGAACTTGAGGTGAGAATGTGCCTGATGTGTTAATGAACAGTAAGGAGGCCAACACGGATGAAATGAACAAAGCAGAGAGAAGAAAACAGATCAGAACGGTAATGGGTTGACTAAATCTTGTAGGGCCTTAGAGAACTCTGGCCTTTACTCTGAATAGGAATCTTAGCAGGATCACTCTGGCTGCTATGTTGAAAATAATCTGAAAGGGCAAAGGCAGAAGCGATTAGGAACCTACTCAAATATTCCAAGCAAGAGATGATGGTAGATTGAACCAGGTGGATAAAGCTGAGGTAGTGAGATGTGTCTCATTTCTGGATATATTTTGAAGGCAGACCAATATGATTTGCTGATGAATAAATGTGAGCATGGGCTGATGGTGGGGGCAGAAGTCAAGGATGCCTCCAAGGTTTTTTATCTGAACTGGAAAGATAGAATCAACATAACTGAGATGTGAAAGTTGTAAGAGAGTAGGTTTAAGGGATATGGTCAAGTTTGATCAGGTTAAATTTGAAATGCCTATTAGACTTCCAAGTAGAGACACTGAGCAGGCAGTCAAATACACAAGTCCAGTCCAAGGGAGAGGACTAAACTGATGAAATAAATTTAGGAAGCATCAGTGTAGAGATGGTATGGAAAGCCATTAAGATTGGAAAAATTCACCAAAGGAGAATGGATGAGTGTAAGAAGAAAAGAGAAGGGGTCTGAGGACTGAGCCTTGGGACATTTCAATATTATGAGTTCTGGGAGATAAGGAGGAACCAAACTGAGGAGGAGTGGCCATTGTAGTAGGAGAAAATTAGGAGAGTATGACGTAGAGAAAACAAAGTGCTTGACAGAGGAGGGAATGATTAACTGTGTCAAATCCTGCAGGAAAGTAAAATAAGATTAGGACTGAGAATTAAGCGCTGGATTTAGCAACACAGAATTCACCAGTGACCTTGATACAGAGTTTTGCGGCAATGGTGAGAGCAAAAGCTTCCCAGAAAGAGTTCAAGCAAGAATTGGAAGAGAGGAATTAGAGCAGAGACAATTCTTTTGAGAAATTATGCTATACGGAAAAGAGGGAAATCTTGTATTCTGGGAGGAATTGAGATTATCCGAGGTGACAGCGCCCCTCCCCCATTTAACAGAACTTTTCACCTCCATATGTACAAGGCTATTATTTGTATCTGTATACATCCTTAATTCCTTTCTTCTTGCATCATACCTCTCCCTCTCCTGTGTAAAGGCTAAGTTTTCCTCTACCTGGGCTTAATATCCATCCCTTTGGCAACCTTTGTCGTTTATCTCATCTTTCTCCAACCTCTAACTTTTCCCCTCCACGAAAAAAAGTTCATGTCTCAACAACTTTACAAATGAAAACAAAATATTCTTCTACAATATTACCCTTTCCCCCAACTTCATTTCACTTCCAATATTTCTGAAATATAAAACTATTCTTGCAGTCTCCAATTCCTTACCCAAAGAGCTTCCATCTCCATCAGCCACTGAGACTGGTTTTATTGTGGTCCTAAACGTCTAACTCCCAAATCTGATGGTCGCTTCTCAGTTCCCAATTCTACTTTACCTCTCCGCGATCTCTCTGATTTCTCTCTCCTTGAAACTCTTTGCTCCCTTGTCTTAAATTATACCACTCTGTTCTGGTTCTCATCCTACTCACCACTCTTTTGTGATAGCTGTCCAATTATTTCCTTTAGGCAAACTTTAAAAAAGTTAAATTGTTGGGCCAAGTGAAAAGAAGCCTTCTGACTTATACTACTACACTGCCCTCCAAATTGGTGAACAAAATTTTGACTCCTACTAGCAATGTATAAGTATGCTAACTTCTGCCAATTGTTCTAATCCTGGTTAGTTCTATCCTTCTCAATATTTATAAATCTGACACAAAAATACAAAAGTAACACCTCATTTTTCCTTCAATTAGCACTCTGATTCTAGCTAAATTAAATATATAATTATTATCCTTATTCCTCTTGTGAGTGCCTCTAAATACTTAGCTCCATTTTTATTCTATTGAATTGTGGTGTTTTTCTTAATTGATACAAACTGAATATATTAAGATAACAGCCCTTTATCACATTATTATAATTATTTTTCCCAAGCCACCTGTTTGCCTTTTAGTTGTCTTCTGGCATAAAGAAGTTGTCAATTTTCATGCACATAAGTGACTACGCTCCTTTTCCCCTGTAAAACTTCTTCCACTACCCTTATCCCCTTCTCCATAACAAGAGGAGATAAAGATTTGGCTCTATTTTCTTCATTTGTATAGTTAAAAAAAAAGTGATTATCACTCTATTGCGATTGGTAGGCAGTACAAAAATAGATCTAACTTTACTTTTCTCGTGAGAGTTAAACAATTGTCCCAGTTCCAGTATATCTGACTCACACGTATGTTCAAAACCTATGTCATTATTTCCCTCTAAATGATCCCATTATGCACTTCCTAACGGAACTTCTACACTCCCAGTATCCTATAAGTAGAACCAGAGAAGCCTGTTTTTGTTTCTCACTCTGCCTCATTTTCCACACCTAGTCACTAAGTTCTTACTGATTCTACCTCCAGAATACACTACTTAAGCTTCCTCATCCCTCCATGCCCACCACTGCGCTCAGAGTAGACCTCAGTGACTTGTTGCACTTGCTCTTTCAGCAGTCATGCAAAAGGAGGTTTCTCTCCTATCTATGACCACACTAGCATCCAAAAACCAGTGACATTATTTTCCCCACTGAAAGTTCTTCTGTAGCCCCCTACTGCTTCTATAAAATCAAAGCCAAATTCTTCAAAGTGGCACATAAACCTTCCAGATCTGGCTCCTTTAGTTTCATTTCCTGACACAATTCCATACATTCCATGCTTTGGCTACATCAAACTTCTTAGAACTTCTTCTTCTTCTTTTTTTTTTTTAATAATGTTCATCAATTTCTCCTTATTTATTTTATTTTTTTGAGGAAGATTAGCTCTGAGTTAATATCCGCTGCCAATCCTCCTCTTTTTGCTGAGGAAGACTGGCCCTGAGCTAACATCTGTGCCCATCTTCCTCTACTTTATATCTGGGATGCCTGCCAAAGCATGGATTGATAAGCGGTGCCACGTCTGCGCCCAGGATCTGAAACCGTGAACCCCAGGCCACTGAGGCAGAATGTGTGAACTTAATTGCTCCGCCACCAGGCTGGCCTCTACTTAGAACTTCTTGACCTCAGCATGCTAGTCCTCCGCCTGGAATGTCCTTTCCTACCCTGTCAATCTGCAGAACTCCCATCCATTTATTGGCCAGCTCAAGCAAGCCCTCTGCGGCAAAGCTCTTCCTGATCCACCTAAACATAAGCACCCGTTCCATCCCTTCCACCGCTGTTTTATTGTTACAGTCATTATGCCCCTCACTGCTGTGGTTAGCAATCACTTGTTTGCATGTGTCTTCCCTACAGACTGAATGTCCCTCAAAAGGCAGGAATCAAGTCTTACATTATTCATCTCTAAAACCCTAGCATCTTGTAGCATGCCTGACACAACATGAGATTAACAAAAATATGAAGAATGAACAATGAGCCCTCACTTTTCACCTGCCTCACCAAATCCGGATTCTCTCTCTAGAATTTTCATTCCTACTGCCTCTGTTCTCATTCAGGTCCCTGTTACTTCTTATCTTCTAATTGTCTCTTGTTTCACCTCCCCATCATAAAAAGTGATCTCTCAACAAACAACTATGATTCTATCATTTCTCTCCAGAAAAAAAAATCTGTTTCTAGGGGAAAGGCCAGGCAACCTAACAAGACATATTTGTCTCTATTATTCCCACCCCTAAACCTCCAAACCCTGTGCTCTTGCCAGACGTTGCTGCAGACCATTCACTGAACCTGTCTCTCTTACCTCTACACTCCCAATGACTGCTAATTTTCCTCTTACCTAGATAATATCTTCCTGCTCTCTCTCCTTACTTCCTCCTTTCTCACCTTACTCTACACCACACTGCCCTGTTCCCACCCACCTTTCTAGGCCTCGTTTGTGTTATACTCTTCCTTATCTTCTTAAATAGGAAATACTAAATATAAACTTTTATCTAATGATTCATTATTATTAATATCCACGATTCTTCCATATAAAGCACTATAATTGAGTCAACTTTTTAGTTTTTCTACCACCTCCCTTAATGTTTGTCACCTCTTAATTCATCCCCCGCCCCCGTAGTTCGTTGCTGTTAATCTGCTGTAGTCTGGGCATTCAGACACCCAAACTTATTAGGAATCATATGACAAAAAGGAGCCAATGATGAGGGCTGAAGAAGGAACAGAGCACATGGCCTCAGTGCAGGGAATTGGACACATTTAAATATCTATGATGCTCAAAGGTCTTTTCCATGTATAGTATTCCAGGATTTAGGGTGGCCTTCTAAAGGAACTTTAAATAAGAGTATTTGATGGAGTAAAAAGTACTAAGACTGGTCAGGGACGCTCGCTGGTCTCAAGAGGGACACAGCACAGTTACACAGCTGCATTCTAGCTTTGCCAATTTAAAAACTCAACTGGACCTGTTCACTCAAGAATGGTTGGTTCCAATGAAATAAAACACTCTACCCAAACGCATAAGTGGGTCACTCATAAACCAAGATGCCAACTTTCTAACTGGTCATGAGAAAATGAGAAATAGAACGGCAAACTCATCAGATAGAAGGGATCACCTGTCTGGTGAACCTTTTACTCTGGGTCATATATCTACCCGTTTGACGGGGTCTGCCAATGTAGCCTCACCATTCACCTCCTCAATTTACTTTTGCAACATTTTACACTTCACAAATTCACAGGTTAGTTTTAACCTATGAAATTTACCATTTTAAAATACAACATTTAGACAGAAGTTATGGGGGAGATAAAAGTATCTTCAAATCACACTGTAGAACTGGGTTACTTTGGGAAAATTTTCCTGTAGAACATCTATTCTTAAATATGAGATGCAGAATCTTGTTAGGTTTCTCAAAGACTGACGGTTCTTGAACTTGCCCATAAAATATTGGGCTTTGTTGTACTGTCAGAGGCCTTTAGCTACAGATAAGTTTTTATAAGCTTTTTAAGGGGATAATAATTACCATTAGATATTTCAATGGTTTTGTTCCTAACATTAAGAAACATTTAGACTGAGACAATCTAAGAAACAAGAGATTTCACAATTCTTAACTGTTCCTATGTCCTAGTCCTAGAAAAAAAAACGCACAAAAAATCTAACGGTTTTGTTGAAAGAATATTTCTTAAAATTTAGAATTAAATTATATATATACATATTTGACTATTAGATATAGTCATTTCCTATTCCTCCAACATTTTATACAGTTGCTTCTTTCTGCAATTCTATTTATTAAAAGAGCTGAGTGAGTTAGGATTTTTTACTTGAAAATTTCTGTTGCTTTGTAGTCCAATATGAGAACCTGTCCTGGGGGAAAAGTTTTGGTTTCTAGAAACTAATATCTGATTTAATCTGTCTTAATCCATAAACTATTACATAGACACACACACACAAATTTAACACTTTTAGAAAAAAAATATAAACTAGGATAAATGTTCAAATGTTCATTAGCCTCTTATGGTACAAAATGAATTAAGCACAACATTTTTCTACAATTACTGGAGCCTTATATCACTTCCCTTGATGTAGTAAATATATACACAATTCATCATAACACCTTAGAAGTGCTTCTTCACTCTTAACAATGCCTACAGACCTTCGGCCAGTAGGAGAGCCAGTTTAGGAAATGTGGAAAATACCCAGATTTCATAAATATTTACTCAAGAAATACAAATTTAAAAATTATACTTCCCTTTAAAAAAATCAGATTCACATACACAATTATTTTATATTACCAACTACTTCATATTTACAGCATTTCCTGTTATTAAGCACATCCTAACATACGGTCTAAACAGCTCAATACCATATGCTTTTTACCCTTCTGAACGCTGTGTCCTTCTATCCATATTTTTGCAGTGGTTTGAGAAATATAAAAATATCCATGAAGAGTGTTGTGGAGGTAAGTATGTATGTATGTGGAGGAGTGAAGTGTACATTATGTAAAATATTAATCATACTTGTAGTCACGCTTAGTGCAATTACATCAAGATATGTGTACTAGCTCTAAAGTAGATGAACTGCTGTTAACTACTCAAATGTAAACAGAAAATATCAGCTGTAGTGTGCTCAATAATTGAAAAGGGCAGTAGACGAGTCAGTCTCTGTACCATATAATTCACAATGCCTCAGACTACTAACATCAAATTTCAACGTTAAAGCAGAAATGAAAAAGATATAAAAATGATATTACTGAGTATATTAACTTCTGGTAGAAAAGGAGTTAACGTAAGTGAATTACTGATTTTTACAATATTTCCCCTCAAACATTATCATCTGCATAGGCAACTGCCTTTTTTGGGAGGGAGGAGGGAAGACTGAATATGTTCATCATTTAAAAATATTTACTTAAGGGGCTGGCTCAGTGGTACAGTGGTTAAGTTCATGCATCCTGCTTCAGTAGCCCGGGGTTCGCAGGTTTGGATCCCAGGCACGATCCTACACACTGTTCATTGAGCCATGCTGTGGCAGCATCCCACATACAAAATAGAGGAAGACTGGTACGGATGTCAGCTCAGCAACAACCTCCCTTAAGCAAAAAGAGGAAGATTGGTAACAGGTGTTAGCTCAGGGCCAATCTTCCTCACCAAAAAAGAAATTCATATATTTTTACTTAAAATTTTTAAGCCATATATCATATGCGCCTACATCAGTTAGCTATAAATCACTGGCCAATTTGTCAAATGAAAAAATTACCTATATTGGACCTTAATATGTATATTCTTTCTGTAACTTAATATTAAATATTAAAAGCAGTGATAGCTGGGATGGGGATCACAGGTGACTTACTTTCTTCTTATTTTGACCTATATTTTCTAAGTTAAAAAAATGGCCATGTATAAACTATATAATAAAAATCAAGTTTGTTTATTTAAGAAGCAATGTATACTCTTCAAATAAAGTAGTGGGTGCAATTTGATAAATGAAGAAGGGAAAGAAAGTAGATAAATAAGAGAGCACCTGCATGTGGATGGGGCACATGTAGACAGGGGTCCCCAGCTTCTTGGCCATTTTGCAAAGTCTCCTACAGTTCAACAGTGGGAGCACGACATGGGTGGAGCACAAAGATCTTCATCACCTCTGTGGCATAATTACTTCCTTGACAGGCCAAACAGAAAGTGTCTATACTAAACTGTCCCAAAAGTGGTAGATTTCAGTAACATATCCCGTGAGGTGTTAAAAGGAGATTGGTTAGACCAAGAAGAAGATGCCAGAGGAAGAGAATCAAAGAAAACAGAAACGTTCTCTTGTAGGAAGCTCCCAGTCTCCATAAATGATTTGTCCAGAAGCCACATACTCAGAGAACAACACCCCAGTGCAGCCAGGCATGTGAATCTGACCAGGACGTATCCCTCAACGCCTCCCCAGGATGAATAACCACGGAGGTCTGGAATTCGGCCAAACCCCTAAGACGAGTGCAAAAAGAGTGCATTCAGTTGTATTTACTCTTCTTCCATCAAAAGGACTCACACGCCTATGGAATTCCATCTCTGAAGAAGTCCCTAAGACTGCAGGGCCCACTTTGGCCCCCTCCATCCCAATGAAGAGGCTAATAGTCAAGAGAACCCCTTTGATCAACTCAAAATAGTTAAGCCCAGTTATCCCATGTCCCTATGATCTTATACTCCAAACACTACCTTTTTGGCTTCTTTACATCTCAGATACAACTGTGAGCTCCTACTGTTACTATTCTCGGACCATTCTAGTCTATCTAGCACCCACCTCAATCTGATCACCACCAAGAGTCCAATGACCCAGAACTATTTCGCTCCCACACCACAATTCTCACACTGCAAATAATTTTGCCTAACTACTCTTATGTATATAAAACTACCAATGAGAGCTTCTGTTAAGTATGAGAGAACCAGTTTTTCAAACATAAAGGTGTTAAAATAGTGGCTGCCTATTTTATTCCAAGTTAAATAATCCTACCCATATACAGAAATAAGAAGGAGATTTCTGGCTTATGAGAAATGTATTAGTCTTTTCAAAATATTCTCTCAGGATAACGCTTCTGAATGGATCTAGCATTTCATGGCCACAGATTTTACACTGTAGTCACTTAAATTGCACCCAAGAAACATTTACTGAGTGTCCACTATGTGCTAGGCTGTGTACTAGACGAATCAAATTGAGTACTTATCCACTATTCTATTAATTGAACAGATTTAACTCTCCATTTTCAACCTGTGTGTCTCACGATAGTTTTCAAGAGACCTAAGAGATTTGATCAAAACTGGAAATAATAGAAGAAAAATTCAGTTTTGTGGCACTTGGCAGATAAAATGTTTTCAATGTACATTCTCTTCATTTTAATTCATTTCACTGGAATGTGGAAAGCAGAAAGAAGTACAAGTTAAATGCCTATTAAAAAAAAACAACCTTTGGCTTAGAGAACAATCTTAAAGCAAAGATCAGAAATCTACTACATAAAAGTAAATATTTTCAATTAAATATGGTTTACATAATTATTTTTACTTATAAATTGTGAAGATGCTTTTAATCTACATGATTACTGAGGTGTCAAATACAGAGTTTACAGATGCATTATCATTACAAAATTTCTACTTTTAACAAAGGTAAATCACCTTTATTTCTACAATAAATTCTAACAGAAACGATGAAAAGGAAAGGATCTCATGGGGGGACATGAAACGTACAAGTAGCCCAGCCCTAGGTCAATTCTACTTCATATTTACATTTCAACACTACATTCTCTACCCTTACTTGCCTTTTCTTTTTCAAACAAAATCTCTTTAAGGAAATAAATCTCAATCAAGTGATCAATAAACTACCTTGTTCTAAGGACACTCATATATAACAAACACTAAAGGAACGAATCTTTGATTAATTTAAGACATTGACAAAGAAATTTATCTGATGGAGCTGACTTAAGAAGGAGACTCTGCCACCACACTCCCAGTACCATAATATACAGAGCTGCTGCTTTGTAAAGTTTAACTGCCTGCGTGAAAGTCTCTAACACAAAGTGATTCTCTGAAGGCATCTTCCTCTCTTAAATAGGCATTTTCCCCCTCAAAAATAATCAGGCTTCTGTCAGCCTTCTTGTTTCTTCCAGTATCAATTGTAAAATTTTCTATCATTAGATTACTGCTACAGGGAAAAATCTCTAAGGCCTAGTTACAGAAATCAACCTGTACTTTCAGTTACAGATGGCCAGCCTTGCTGAAACCATGTCATCCTAATTTCATGACAAAATAAGGTGCTTAATCAGGTCAATACTCTAAGAAAGATGGTTGCTTATATGCATTGCCTGTCACACATACGGAGAGGCAGATGTCAACATAAGGTGTCTGGGTTATGTAAAATAAAAGATGAACAAAGCGTTATGCAAGCAGAAGGAAAAAAGAGGAATTTCTATTGTGATAATTTGGAAAAGTTTCTTAGAGAAGCGCTCTGTCTCAGAAACAACAACGGGAATAATGAGCAGGGACAAGGGACAACAGCTTTAAAAAAAGAAGGTGCTCTGGGGGCTGGCCCCGTGGCCTAGTGTTTAAGTTCGCGCACTCCGCTGCAGGCGGCCCAGTGTTTCGTTGGTTCGAATCCTGGGCGCGGACATGGCACTGCTCATCAGACCACGCTGAGGCAGCGTCCCACATGCCACAACTAGAAGAACCCACAACGAAGAATACACAACTATGTACCGGGGGGCGTTGGGGAGAAAAAGGAAAAAAATAAAATAAAATAAAATAAAAAAAAAAGAAGGTGCTCTGAAAAGAGTTGGAGCATCACATATGGGTGTACGCCTGTGAGGGGGTAGACGGACAGAGAGGGTCTGAGAGATGGACTGCGGTGCTGAGAGAAGGTGGAAGGATGGGCTAAGTCACTAGAGAGTTTCGAGTCAACAAATGATGAGTATGTCTGCGTGTCAGGGGAGATACCAGGGGCAGCAGGTTTGGTAAAGGTAAGGGGGGTGTGGCAATAGCAAGTTATGCAGTGGTCAAGATGAATGGTAATGAGACTTGAACTAAGGTAATGACTAGGAACAGTCAAAGGAGGGGTGGATTTGACCAATATTTTAGGCTGTAGAAAAAAAAAAAAAAACAGAGAAGCAAGAAGGTAAGAGAAAGGGTTAGCATACCAGAACTGGCATGGACCCAACAAAGAAAAAAAAACTACAAAATACACCTACATTCGTATAATTCAAGATTAGTTTCTCAGTCATAAATATAAGAATTTCCTGATATTTCCCAAAAGCCAAAATTTAATAGTCCATTTAATATTTTACTCTGTTGAGAAATAAAATGTCTTTCAAGATTTACCAAAAAAGTCCATCATCATCAGGAGTGTGGTCGCAGGCCATAACCTCCTGCTTTAAACAAGTAGGGTGCTGGCCTAGACAACCCGTGAAGCCGCTTCCAGCTCATTCCAGCTCTTCACCGGGGGTGGGGGGTGGGGTGGGGGTCGGGGAGTGTGGAGGAGGGGAGTGGCACCACTGTTTAAAAGAAACCAACAACCATGGCCAACACCTATGGCCCACACCTGCCTGAAATATCAATGCCCAATAGCCTAAAGAAAAACACAGTGTAGCCAGAAAAAGACTGATAGGTAGACAACTAAAATGAGACCAAGTAAAAAGAACAAGAACATGGCACAAGGACAGAATACAAGGACTTCTGTTGTTAGACAAAAGGGGATAGGACTAACATCATAAAAAGATAAACAGTCTAAATTAAATAGGGATTAACTCATGAGGGCAATTTTGACACCTGAAACGATAGACTTGAGGAGACAATTATAAGAGCTAATATCATTGAGCGCTCACTTTGTGTCAGGCACGCTATTAATTGACGGCGAACTAACAGATTCGATTCTCATGATAACCCTGAGTTTGACATTATTATTATCATCATCATCATCCCCATTTTTCAGATGAGGAAACTGAAAGTAAGAAACATTAAGGAACTTGCCCAAGATCCCAAACGAGTAATCATGATTCAAATCAGGTAGTCTGATTCCAGAGTTATAATTTTTTAAGTACATATTATACTTAACTACATATAATATTCAGAGAGTGCACAAGCCCAAAATGCATACACCAATATACAGATACACACATATACAAGTATATACACACACATACACGTATATACACACACATATATGTTCACATAAATAAATCGATGATAGATCCACAGGGAAATTACTTATTTTTTTTTGTTAGCGTCAGGGAGGCTAATTTCCAGAAGAAAATAATATTGCTATTTGTATAAAGGCCAAAAGGCTGGATGGACCTCATTTTTTTAGTCTCACAGAAATTTCTCACAATTTGTGTTTTCATTTTTATTTTTACTGTGATAAAATGGAGCCTAAAAAACTGACATTCCTTTTTATAAGCACAAAATTCAAATAACTTTGTGCTTCTGCATTCAGATACCGAAATCAATTTGAATGAACATAAAGCTATATAGCATCTCAATTTTTTTTTTTTGAGGAAGATTAGCCCTGAGCTAACATCTGCGCCAATCCTTCTCTTTTTACTGAGGACGATTGGCCCTGAGGTAACATACGTGCCCATCTTCCTCAACTTTATTTGTGGGACACCTGCCACAGCATGGCTTGGTAAGCGGTGCCATGTCTGCACCCGGGATCCGAACTGGGGAACCCCAGGCCACTGAAGCGTAACGTGCAAACTTAACCGCTGCGCCACCAGGCTGGTCTCTAGCATCTCAATTTTTGAGCTGCCCATCAATTTCTCTAAAAGCTTCTTGGAAAACAGTCACTTATATTTGCTATGGGGCACAAAATTTTTACAAAGCTCTGAATGCAACCTTCATATATAAAAGGTTATATAAAGAAATGTTTTGGGGCCGGCCCCGTGGCTGAGTGGTTAAATTCGCGCGCTCTGCTTTGGTGGTCCAGGGTTTTGCCAGTTCGAATCCTGGGTGCAGACACTGCACCACTCATCAGGCCATGCTGAGGCAGCGTCCCACACGCCACAACTAGAAGGACCCACAACTAAAACTACACAACTATGTACCGGGGGGCTTTGGGAGAAAAAGGAAAAATAAAATCTTTAAAAAAAAAGGAAATGTTTTAACTATGTTTAAGCTTTCTTATTAGGTCTTTAAGGTACAAAAGGAGCCTTTATGTTTCTTCATTGCAACAACACTGCCATCCAAGGCCATTTACTACTACCTTGTAAATTAATATCTCAAGATCTGGAATCCCATTTGTTTTTTCTTGCCAGTAGCTCTGGGTTATAGAAATAATTTTGGATATAACTACATCTATCCCTACTAGCATCCTCAATGCAACCTGAACGCAAGATTCCTAGTAAGAGAAGTTCACTTGTGTCACAGAGAATATAATTATGTTCTAACAATGTAAAGGTCAATTAGTAAGACTTACTAACAAGCATTCATTAAGAAAGAAAATAAATAAATCATAGACAATACAAATGAAAACAAACAACAAAGATACTAGGAGAAACAGAACAGCACCCTCTAAAGCACCCAGTGCTTTAACAACTCTTTTTTTTTTTTTTCGGAGGAAGATCAACCCTGAGATAACATCTGCTGCCAATCTTCCTCTTTTTGCTGAAGAAGACTGGCCCTGAGCTAACATCCATGCCCACCTTCCTCTACTTTATATGTGGGACGCCTGCTACGGCATGGCTTGATGAGAGGTGCCATGTCCACACCCGGGATCCGAACTGGTGAACCCCAGGCCGCTGAAGCGGAACGTGCGAACTTAACTGTTGTGTCCCAGGCTGGCCCCAACAACTCTTTTGCTCTCCAGCAAACTATTTTAACAGAAAGGAATAACTTCAAAAGAGTATGGGAAAAAAATGAATATTTAACAACTTTCCCCCAAATCTTCACATTTTGGATCTCAAACTCAAGAACCATATAGCTCAATATTTAAATTTCTAGGTTTTGGTTAACAATGACAGCAAATATCACTCAGAGAGTATTACAGCAACTCCAGCAATCTTTTGGTTGCTGTTTCCATGGAAACAATCTAAATGAAGAAAACCTAACAGTATAATACATTAAAAAAAACCCAACCAACTTTATCTTGTTCTTCCCTATCAGTTAACTAACATGGCACATAAGAAGTACATAAATTTAACACCAGAAAACTCAGGTTTCATTCAACAAATACCTGTCAATCATATGCTGCACGCCACACACTATCCTAGGGGACAGGGTTACTCTGGAGAGTCACACGGACAGGCCCTGCCCTCACAGAGCTTAGTCTAGTACAAAGATATTAATTAGCCAATGACACAATTATATCTAAAACAATAAGAGTGTGTAATACCTTATTAGAAAAGCCCAACAAGGAGATTCAAAGTAAGCTTCCCTGACAATGTGATGTTTTAGCTGAGACTTGAGGAAGGCCTAGGAAACTGAAAGTTCACCAGAGAGCATGAGGAAAAGCTGAGAAGTCTGCAGGGATAAGAGTAATTCACAAAGCTGAATGGACAATGCTAAGGATTTGGGTCTTTATTATAGAAACAAAAAGAAGCTATTGAAGGGTTTTATGAAGGTGAATGACAGGTTAAGATTTGTACTTCAAAAAGTTATTCTGGATATACCGTGAAACAAGAATTAAAGAGAAGTTTGACTGAATGAGAGGAATCCAGTCAGAAGCCATTAGGGTAGCCCAAGGGAAAAAAGAGAGCTTGGACTGGGACAGGAGCAGTGCACAGGGAGAGATCTGAGAGTGATTTAGAGGGTTAAATGGATGAATTAGGTATTGTGGGGGGCGAGGGTGAGAGACGAGGACTTGTTGTCCAGGATAACTCCCAGGCTCTCTCTCAGCTTATAAAATAGTCAGTAGTGCCCCTCGCTAGGGTTTCGTGGAGGAGGGATGGTGAGTTTGGACATACTGAATTCGTGAGTGTGCCTGTAAGAGACACTCATCCAAACGGGGACCCAAGTCTGGTGATGAGAGGCCAGGGCTGGATGAGGGATATATGTTGGGAGCTAGGAGTATAAGAAGGCAACTGAGGACATGCGAAGTAGCTAAGAGCTCATCTAGGGAGATATTATAGGGTGAGAAAAGGAATAAAAACCAGTAAAGATCAATACTTAGTGATTTCAGATTCTGACGTGTGAGGTTTTTTTTGTTTGTTTGTTTGTTTAGTGAGAAAGATTGTCCCTGAGTTAACATCTGTGCCAATCTTCCTCTATTTTGTATGTGGGATGCTGCCACAGCACGGCTTGATGAGCAGTGTGTAGGTCTGTGCCCAGGATCCGAACTCACAAACCTCAGGGCTGCCAAAGCAGAGTGTGAACTTAACCACTACGCCCCTGGGCTGGCCCCAGTGTGAAGTTTTAAATACGGCTCAAGAGCAATGTATAAGAATACAATTTACCTTGAGCTTAAACTTGTCAGTCTAAATCTTTTGCTAAAGAAACAGGATCAGAACGATTATCAGGTAGATAAAGTGTAAACAGATTCCTAAATTATATTATACTCATAAGACTGAGATACTATAAAGGAGCTACAAAAGGAAAAAAACATTTGGGGGGAGGCATCTTCCTTCATACCTTGATAAAACAAAATACATACCTGCTTGCTTCAAAGATACCATAGCACGTCCAAAATCAAACCCAGGATCATTTCCACCGAAACCTGGTCCTCCTCTAGCAAATGGGATCACTAGTACTTGCCACAGAGGCCCGTAAGCCTCACACTACTCAGAAATAACCCTTGATACCGCCCTCTCCTTCACCTCCCATACCTAACCCATTATGAAGTCCTATCAATTTTACTCTGCATAATTTTGTTCTGACTTAACTCTCTAACTTTTACTTCTTACTACAATCCTCATCGATTTCACTTCTCCACTCTCCAGATTTTCTTAGTTCCTTTAACATGTTATGCCCTGTTTTGATCCAAGACTTTGCAAATATTTCATTTGCCTGGAATACTCTTTCCCACTATCGTCTCCTAGATGACTCTTTCTCATCTTTCAAAATGTGATTTCTTAAAAACAAACACACATGTTCCACATGGCACCCAAGACTAGGAGAGGTCCCCTGTTACATGGTCTTATAACACCCTATGTGTTTCTCTCTTAGTACTTATCACAGTAATTATCCATGTGTATGGTTAGTTAATATCTGTCTCCCCCACTAGATTGGAAGCTCGGTGAACGCTGGGCCTGTGCCTGGCTCAGCATTATAGCCTTAGCGCCAAGCACACTGCCTAATACATCAGAGATGATCAATAATATTTTTTAAATAAATCATTCATTCTAAACTAGTGAAAAATTACCCAGCATATACAAAGGAGAGAGTGAATTTAGGCTAAATCTCTGACTCCAAGTTTGAGCTTTCGAGCCCTATGTCACACTGACTGCCTCTCTAGGTCAAGACAGGAGGGGCCCGGTTGACAAGGAAAAAAACGAGACTCAAAGATCTAGATCAGCACTGTCCAATGGAAACATAATCGCAGCAGAGATAACTTCAAACTTCTAGAAGCCACATTAAGAAAAAAGAAAGAGGTGACATTAATTTTAATAATTTGTTTTATTTAATCCAATGTATTCAAAATTATCATATCACCATGTAATCAATATGTTAAAAACTATTAATGAGGTATCTTACAGTCTTTTTCCATACTAAGTCTTTGAAATCCAGCATGTATTTTATACTTACAGCACGTCTCAATTGAGACTACCCACATTTCAAATGCTCAAAAATCACATAAGGCCAGTGGCTACGGTACTGGACAGCAGAGATAAAGATATCTATATCTGTATGAGGATGAAAAGTGCACGTATTTAACAGGAATAATATAGTTCCTTCCCTAAGAGAACCTATAATCTAATCAGCAGAAAGCCATGATACAAGCAAAGAATACGTGACATAGAGACGTGGAAGCCTAACCATAGAAGCACTCAGTAAGTAAAACAGCCCTTAAGCAATGCTACTGATAGAGACACGCTGGGTGAGCAGCCATGTGTAGGCTTCTTCCAGTTGCAAATGATAGAAAACTTGACTGAAATTGGCTTAAGTAAAGGACAAGATAGGTGTGACTGCACTCAAGACTCTTTCTCCCAACTCTGCTTCCTCTGCATTGGGTTCATGCTCAGGCTGTAGGTGGCAGCTGGTCCCCAGCAGTCCTGGGGTCCCAGAGTCATAGCCCTTGTTCAGCTTCTATAATACTGCTAACAAAAACCTCTGAATTACATCTTCCTATCTCTGACGGTTAGACTTGGGTCATGTACCCATCCTGAAACAATCACTGTAGCCAGGGATATATGATGTTATAATGGGCCAGACCTGGGTTGCTTCTGAAACAAGGCACTGAGTCAACTTCCCCAGAAGCACATAGGCTAAAGCAGAGAAAAAGTGGATCCCAAAAATGGGAAATCAGGGGCTGTGGCTGGAAATAAGGTGAAGGGATGACAGGCATCAAAAGAAAAAAAGTCTACTACTTTAACTTCACGTTCCCAAGCACCGCTCTAAATGTTAAGCATTATCACAATAGTCACGTTGTAGCAGCCTATTGAGCCAATGTCTTTAGAGAGGAATCCACAGACGTCCCTGGTATGGTTCCTGGGTCACGAGTGTCCATTCTGAGTCAATCAAACATGTGGCTCATTTTCACCCAAGCATATTACCTTGTGGCATATTACCTTACCTTCCTCCTCCAACAACCCAGCTGAGTCTTAAAGTGCTTTCCCAAGGAGTTAACTATTCCCTCTATTTATTACTATTGCTACCTGCTAGACACTAATTGCTTTACAACCATTATTTCATTGAATCTTTCCAACAAACCCTATGAAGCAGCTGAAGTAGTTACCACCACCACTTTATAGATGAGGAAAATGAGGCTCAGAGGGTTAAAACAAGTGAGCACTAAGTGACTGAGATGGGGTTCAAACTCTGGTCCCTCTGGTTTCAAAGTCTATGTTCAGTGGTTCCTGAAATTGCGAAATTTTTACCATTCATTCCCTCTTTCCCATCACTAAAGAAAAAACAAAAAAGGCATCTATAGGCAACATGCAGTACACAGTTTATAACAGTCTAGCTGAAGACTGCCGCTCGGTCCTCCTCTTGGTAAAAAAACAAAACTGTGATGTCAGCCCTAAAGAAAGATAACTGTACCAACAAACTAAAATGATACTTCTCGGCACTCTGACTCTTCAATAAGGCTATGATTTAGTGTAATTAACAGTAAAGATAAATTCTCAAAAATTCTCAGACAGCCACAGTTCATATAGGAAATCAGG